>NC_137115.1:8154047-8754047 GCF_949357685.1 Gobio gobio | reverse complement strand
ACATTAGTTAACATCAACAAAGATAAATAAATTATTAGTTCATGTTAATTTCAACATTTAGTGATGCATTATTTAAATCTTGTTAACATTAGTTAATGCACTGTGAACTAACATGAACAGCTGTATTTTTTATTAACTAATGTTAACAATGATTAACTAATGCTGAACAGAGGTGTTGTTCATGGTTAGTTAATGTTAACTAATGCATTAACAAATGTTAACTAATACAACCTCATTGAAAAGTGTTACCAAATATTTGATTAATCATTTACTTACACTTTCTAAATGATCTGATGAACCACTGACCTCCTACATAACTGATTTGTAAATAATGTAATACTTAATTTAGAAATGATTGAAACTGAGCTTTAATAAAGTATGAAAATACAATTATTAAACACATTATAGATATGCTTAGAAATCAAGAATAAAGCATTTATAGCTGTATAATAATATAGCTGATTAATAACTGATTATTAATGTCTATTAATGCTTTATAAATGATGAATTAACTATTTACTAATGCTTAACACTAATGATTCATAACATGCGGTTATTATAAAGTGTTACCAAATACTGAAAGACTTCCAAAACTAATTTTCGGCTAGACGATAGGCTTTCCCTCTCTCTCATCTCTCCGACAGTGAGTTGACACACAAACCGCCTCCCCTCACTCACTTGTTTCATTTGCTCCAGATGAATATAGTTGGTGTTACAGGGCTTGAATTTCGCTGTGAAATTGCGCGTATTGGGCATAATTTTACCCATTCACGCAGATTTTGCACACACATAAAGCTGCCTCTCAGCACTAAACTAGTTCTTTTTGCTGCTTATTGCACTTAAACAGTCAAACACACACAAAATAATGTCAAAATGTCAGTCTTGGCGAGTATTCACTTAAACCTAATCAGTTGTTTTAAGTGAATATAACCAGTTGAGAAAGAAAGTGCATGTGTAACAGCCTAATATACCTCCTGCCAAATTATGAGATAATACTAAAAATATCTATATGCAGTTTTTCCCTATATGGTATCGATGTCAAAAACTTTGGAAAGCCACTAGCCACAGTGGCTGGAGAGCAAACAAGTTAATGTCAAGCCCTGGACGTACAGCAAATGTTAAATAAAGCTACGTTTCATTTGCTCAGAATCAAGCTCGGCTTCGTCCTTCCTTAAGTGGTTGTCAGGGAAACAAATCACTGCAATGCTAAAGCCCTAAACAACTCACTTAAATGTTATGTTTTCAGCATCTAAAGGGCAGAGATGCACACGTATATACTTTAATATCCACAAACAAACAATCCCTCGGATTTGTAACTGGAACATTTAAGAGGGTGCATTAGCCGAGCTCATGAAATATTGATTGTTGCGCATTATTTAGTTCTATCTGTGATAATGGCTTTTGGGTGCTTTGCCATCAGGCTCTGTAGAGGTTTGCTTTTCGGTCAGGCAGTAGGATCTTCTGGATTGGAGTTCATGTTACATCCACTGTCAGGCAAAAGCGGATATTGAAAAATCGTGCACTGATATATTAGAAGCAGTCGACCGTTCTACTCAAATGTGATGTTTTCTCATCAAAAAGAACACTGTGATTGTTTCTCTGATGTTTCTAGAGTGTGTAGGCAGGTTGCTAGAGAATTACCGTGTGTGGAGGTTGTGCAGACCACAGCCCATGGCCTACAATTGGCTTTGAAGAGGATGAGAAACAATAAAGGGGGCAGAGAGGCCTGCTGACACATGCAGCTTAGACCGCCATGGATTTCTATGCTGGTCCAGGTTGGTCCGTGTGGGTTAGTGCTAGTAATGTAAGATCAACCTCTGAGCAATACAAATGTTCTCTGGGAATCAGCAAAACCTCCAGAAATGAGCTATTTTAACCAGAAAGACCATACATGTACTGTAAAACTTAGCTGGTGAAGCTAGATTTTCTGATGAAACTAGTTTTTTTATGGATGTATTGCTGGTTCCCAGAGGTACATTTCATTGCTCATAGTTTGCTTTTCCAGTTGAAGAGACTTGGAGTTATTTTTCATACAAGTATCAACTTTATATCAGGTTTATATCTTAGAAATAAAAATAGATAACGGAGACGATATTTACAACTGTAAGCTATCAACTTTTGATAAGATATAAATGTTTTAGTTTTAATGCTTAGATTAAATGTTAGTAATCAAAAGGCATGTCTAATTTATTGAAATAAAAATGGCATTTAGTGCCGTATGAAATTTGCCAAATTCCATTTGCCAAAAGCGAATTCCATTTTTATGACTGAACTTCGCAATTCTGTCTGCGTTTTCCGCATTTTGGAAACCAAATGCCCCTAGAATTTGTAGATAATGTTCAGATTTCTCCTAAATCTCAAAAAGAGATATGTGAGATTATGATTACATGCTTTTTACATGTTGTGTGTTGCAAAAAATAGCAACTGAGGTTACAAATGTGAGTGCCTGCACAATCGCCTGGTATTGACTGGTGGCAACATTCATTTCTTTTAAGTATGTGAAGAAGAAGATGGAACATGTCAATAAAAGCAACAGAAGATGGTGTAAACAATAAAAAATGAATATGCGAGCAGGTCGGAAAGTATCTGCATTTGTGTGACTCGAATGCATAAAGAGCATAAAGATGATGCAACTCCTGAGGAAAATGTTATTGCATACAGATAAGGAGACTTGGAGTTATTTTTTTTCATTTAAGTATCAACTTTATTTCAGGTTCCTCCTAAAAGTCTATTTTAAGAAATAAAATAGACACAACTGAGACAGTTTTGTTTACTTACAGCAAGAGTATAAAGCTATAAAATAAGCTTTACTCGGATCCTTTGGAGAAGACTTACTTTGATGAGAAGAAGCTAGAGTAAGAATTTGATGAGAAATATTGTTGCGTTCAATCTCTGACATTTCATTGTGGACAATGTTGAAAATGATAAGGGTATAATGTAATAATGTTAAAGGGTAGCTAACTTTTTTTTGTTAATGATCTGCAAGACTGGGGCTTTATTGCTGTTCATTGATTCGAGTAAATGTTTTGACATTTGGGTATAAAGTGTTTTAATTCTACAATATATGGTGTAAAAATGTCTGAGTGCTTGAACGGTGACTACTGCAGTTGAATTTTCCCATTGGACGTTGTTGGTCATCATGACGTTGGTTCTTTCTTCCAACGGCTCACTACCCACGCCCCTGGCACAAGCTCACCACGCCCTAAGAAATGTTTTCCCGCATTGATCACTTGATGAGATCGGTTTCACTCCAGTATGAACTTTCACGTTACATGAAGTAGAAACATTATGATTGAAACTTACTTGACACTTGCTGTCAACATTCTAATGAAGACAATACGGTTAAATAATGCAGTTGTCAGTGCACGTCAGGCTTTTCTTGCAATATTTTTGCCACCCGTCATGTGTACACATACTTTTCGTCCATGAGACGCACTTTCAAAGCCGGACACGCAAGTGGTTGCTGTGGTAACGCACAATACCATAACGTGCTGGCGTATATAGTCTAACTTTTATTTGAGGAAATCTGTTTATAATAGGCTATTAGGTTTGAACTTATTGATCCTGCGAGTGGGTGGAGTAAGGCTCTGACCAGGGTTGAGTTACCCTTTAAATGAGAAACATATGAGATTATTGAAGGTTTTCCATTCACTCTCCATTTATTTTAAATTCTATCTAGGAGAAACCATCATAATAGTTAAGAAGCTTTTTGAGAACATTAGCACAAGTTTCTTGATGCCCAATTGACCTATCGGTAAGCCCCTCCCCTCGAACGCAGATGAGCCAATAGCAGTTGAGTATCAGTTGCGCTGGGACCGGAACTCGGACATCTTTAGGTGTCAGCGCCATAGAGAAACATTGGAAAATCCGAAGCTCTCATCGGTTTGATGGTGTTTATGCTACAAAAATGATACAATGTCGTGCCTGAGGTACTGTAACACTGATTCCAGGTATCCTGAGAGGATTTTCTGTTTGTCAAACTCTCATTAAGTTACGATTAAAGCCCCTGCTATCATACAAACCGAAATAACTAACGTAACTGTTCTCATGTCATGTACACTGTAGGTCAAAAACTTGAAGGTCTACATTTCAGTGCCTCTCCATATTAAACTGGTTATATGTAAATTAATGTAATTTTAGATATGTTTAAGGTCTACATTATCTGTCCTACTAAGGAGGACTCCTATTTTGATGGGTATTATAGTTAACGGGTAGTGAAAGGAAGAGCTTGCACGCAGTTTATCGGAGTTGTTTTGCAGATACAACGTTTACCAGTTATTAACTGCACCCCCGAAAAGTCATAAGCTCTGTGTAGTGTTTGTTTACTGTTAGTTTTATGAGTGTTTTTGTGTAATTTGCTGTGTATGTTAATGGTAATGCAACGGAGAGAGAGAGTTTGTGAATGAGACGTTAATGCGCACATCTTATGCTTTGTTTGTTCAGCTCTTACGATGATTTTTTGGAGTGAAAAAGGACATAATAAACTTGATAAACCATCAGTAAAGTTTGGCCATCATTCGGACGGGGTATACGCTACATTCTGTGTCCAAAAACATCTTGGGATAAGGTTTTCACACTGACAGCTGTCATTGTAAGATATAGCAACTCCGTTTGTTTGTCCGAGTTAGCAACATTAACTAAGGGGGGGGGGGGGGTCTTACCGATAGGTCAATTGTAGCCTTGCCTCGGCCTGCTCTGACCTTTGACCTTCACCTGTGATTCAGCAGATCTTCTTGCTCTCCCACAAGGTGTACTGCGAATGCAAGAAAAGGCCATAAAATGGACCAAATAAATCATGTTCAATCTCAGAACCCTCAGGGTTCAAAACAGGATATGCTCTTTTGGGGTGTTTTATAGCCATTTCTAGGAACTTTTATCCCAGTCTCCCGCTGGTACACCCCGTGTTAATACCTGATGGTGCTCTCTTTCAACGCCGAATTGGATTGCTTAGGCCTTCGGCGGCAAAACTAGGATAAGCGTGGCAGATGCAAGCTGTAAAGACTGTCCCAGGGCCGTGCTGGTGTGGAGAAGAGCTGTCTCTGACAGAATGAGAGATTGCAGTAGCTAGTTCAGATGAGCCTACTGGAGATCACTTTGTTTTGAAGGGCGGTGAAGAGGAGGGGAACGCACTGTGATTCATGCTCCCCTAATGGAAAGCTCTCAGTGCCCTGGAGTACACACTTTAGTACAACACACTCACACTTTTTCATCCACAGAAAAAAACTCTTCTTGTTCCCCCTTAGAAAGTAGAAGAATAAGGGAACCAATGGGGATAATGGTGCCTTTCCTCGGATGCAGACCTGATCTTTTGACACTCTGTTAACCCCTACCTTCTGAAAGTGGCCCGCTGGGATTTGGCTGCTGCTGTCATCCTTTATCATAATTTGATGAAATTTAGCACCGTTAGCCTGAAATGCATCTCTGATCTAATTAAAGAAGTTCAAACAGAGTGTCTTATGCAAATGCCTTCGGAAAAAAAAAAGACACAGAAACAGATACCTTTCTGTTTCCAGGTCAATTTATGGGGCTTTCAGCCGTGTCTTAGTGGAAGGAGTGTTTCCTCGTCTTTCTCTCACATAATTGAAGAACAAACTCCTCGAAGCGTTTGACTGGCATATGATCTCTCAGAGAGTTTTCAAACTTGAACAGACACCTTTAAACGAACTGAACTTGACCATTTTTGGTGATGAGTCTGAGTCGAGTTTTGACAGTCCGGGAGATGCCGTTACTAATTATGCGGTTAAAGGGATTGTTCACCCAAAAATGAAAATGATGTCATCATTTACTCACCCTCAAGTTGTTCCAAACCTGTATGAGTTTATTTGTTCTGCTGAACACAAAAGAAGATATTTAGAAGAAGCAGATAGAGCAACCATTGACTACCATAGTAGGGGGAAAAATACTATGGTTGTCAATGGTTGCTCTCTCTGCTTTGTTACAAACATTCTTCTAAATATCATCTTTTGTGTTCAGCAGAGCAAAGAAACTCACATAGGTTTGGAACAACTTGAGGGTGAGTTAATTTTGGGTGAACTATCCCTTTAAAAAAATCTACCTTCAGTTTCAAGCAAAAAGGTTAAATGAAATTGATGAAATCACAACAGCAATATATGCATAATGGTTTTTATGCATTTGGAAAACACTTTTTTATCCTTTGTGTTGCTAATGCCTTTCCCTGTGCCAGCTGAGACACAGAAAGAGTATATCTTGAAAGAGTACTGAATCTTCTGATCAAAACACATACGAAGAATACGCAGAAACAAGCAATATCATATGCAAGCAGATGCTTTTGTAAAATAACGTGATCATCTACATTAAACAGCATATAAATCAAAACTGCCTAATGTTATGAATGAAATGTCGACTCAGGACGAGCTTTAGGACCGTGAAGCTCTGGGGGTGTTGATGGACTTGATCTCGTTCTGAATCCGATCCGGATGAAGTCTTAGCTTTTTGCTCAAAATGTTGATATTTTTTTATGAAGCTTACCCATATTCGAGTGTACATATAAAAAAGAATGCATGAAGCTAGAATTAAACTGGTTTGTTTGTTTAAAGCAGAGGCTCTGTTCTTTCTTTTGATATATTGCATTTTCAGATATTCATACAACAAAATATTCTGGGACCCATGAAATGTTTTATAAATGTTTTATTAAAGTTTTTTTATTGAGTATTCATTTTATAGTCATAATAATAAAAACAACAACAAAATCTGATTTACAAAAAATTGTTTTACAATAATTAGAAGTAGAGCTAATAAAAATTAAGTAAAATATTAAGTAGGGCTAATAAAACATTTTAAATAATTTACATACCAATGAAACAACAATAATAAATCCAACAATAATAATAATATGTAAGGAATAATTGACGACGGGCCATTGAATTATTAGAAAAATAATGCACACCCAAGGTGGTAATGAAGTGGAGTGGGCGTTACACCTCGGGCCGCAATATTTTTTTAATAATTCAATGGCCTAGAGTCAATTATACTACGGTTACCACACCTTGTTCAGATGAAATATTTCAAGACATTTGTCAGGTTTCTGATCTTAAAACTCTCTTGTGTGTAGGACTAATTTCTTAGGCATCAAACCCCAAGCCTCTGTTGCTAATTCCAAAACATAATTTTAGAGCTAGTAATGGAGGCTTCAGCCACTGATAGCAGACTAAAGCAGTTATTAATGCAGTTATTAGAGAGAGAGAGAGAGTATTATCTCAATCTGTGCGTCTCTCAACAGTGTTTGGCACCAGCATCTTTACTAATAACGAAACTGTACGTTTATCTACTCAAGAACAGCAGCGCTATTACCTCGGTAGTGAGAAATGTCATGTTTCTTTTAAGTTGTTAAACTATTTTACTGATAAAATCGCCAGAGCAGCGCTGACAACACGTTTCTGTGCGAGTGTGTGTCTGTACTGTATGTGTGTGCGTTTTAGTGGAAGACAGAGCAGGAGAAACTGTACATAGCCTTATATATATATATATATATATATATATATATATATATATATATATATATATATATATATATATATATATATATATATATATATATATATATATATAAATATATAAATATATAAAAATGGAAAGTTGACTAGGACACAATTAAGAAGCCAAACTGACCAAACTGAGTCACCTTTTAAAGTCAGAGCCCCTAAAAGTGGTTTATGTTTTGGCCCACTGAATTAGGTTTTGTTTTAAAGAGGGCTGTAGTGTCTATTTTAGTACTGCTATTTTTTATTCTGATATATGATTTTTGCATTAGAAAACATATCACACCCAAAGTGTTCAGTAATGTATCCTCAAACACAAGATGGCATCCAAAAAAGCTTTCATATCTGGTGTTCTTGCTAATGCTAACTGGCTCCTCTGAGATCCAGCAAAATCCTTCAACGTCTGAGCTAAAGTGTGTGTGTGTGTGTGTGTGTGTGTGTGTGTGTGTGTGTGTGTGTGTGTGTGTGTGTGTGTGTGTGTGTGTGTGTGTGTGTGTGTGTGTGTGTGTGTGTGTGTGTGTGTGTGTGTGTGTGTGTGTGTGTGTTATTGATGTGTAGTGGTGAAAGAGAGTTAGAGATGCTGTTTGTAAATGAGAGATGACAGTGTGAGACATGACAGCTCCCTCTCGGTTTTTATCCTGTGCGTATTTTTATGTGCGAAAAGGTTCATGAATAATGCAAAGGCAGGTTAAATGATGTCACAGATGCAGAATAAGCTCAGTGTTTGTTATTGAAATGCATGTGTCGTTTCCGTGAACGTGGGTGTGTTTACTGTGAGGGGAAGTGAGTGCATGAAGCCGCCTGCTATTTTGTGGGCTATGAAACTGAGAGACATATATGCCTCGGTTGGCTACAGAGATGGAGAAGATTGAAAGAGGCGAGTTAGTCTCAGCAGCCGGAGAAGTAGCATCTGAGTAGATGGATAGATAGTGAACCCAAGATCTGGGTGAAAACAATATTGGCAGCCCATTCCCCCGCTCACAATCTGCTGTCTATTTACCGAGTTGAAAGGCCAGGCTGCTTCTGCAAACTCCCAGGTTCAAAACACTGTTGTTATGTAGGAGCGGTTTCAGCTTTCCTTTGTGGAAAATGAATACATAAGAATATAGATTAAGATCTACTCAGGGTGAGATGGAAAGTCCTATGACCTTCAAGACTGCAGACTCATTCTTATACAATAGACTTTTTAAACAGCTTGTGAATGTATGTATCGACTTTTGCTGTGAAGCCCATGCAGTCTGATTGGATCTTGCACCCCACCATCTGGGACCAGAACAAAAGAAATTCCTTGTAAGTGGTCATGATTAATTCTCAGAAGGTCACAGCAGACGGCCAGCAGTGCTACAGCCTTGGACGTGATGTGTGAACACCTTTCCAAAGCCTCCACAACCGCAGTCATAATATTAGATGCTGGTCCCTCAGACGTCCTCCCACTTCGTTTTTCGTTTGGGAAATTGCTGTTCCCTGATGTCTCCTGGTTTACCATGACCGTGGGAGCCTTGCCAGGGAGGAGTGGACATGAAGTCAGGAGATTAACCTTTGTGCATGTGCTCAATATGACAGATGGAGATGGTGAGTTTGCATTTGTCAATAGTTATTTAACCCGTGCTCATTGGGAAAACGCGCCTCTATTTTCCGAAAATAAAAACCTACAATTTCCAGTGGCAGTGAAAAAAAACAACAATTTATATTCCTTTTCACCTAAATTATGATTACAGGGGCAGATTATCGATTCATAAAGACTTCAAAAATACTTTTTGATTTGTAAAATTAAACATTTTAAGTTTGCATTACAAATCTAGCTCCATATTTATGGCTTTTTTCATATGTATAGTAACCTTGCTTTGGTAGCTCACCTGGTACAGCTCAAAGACTTGTGGAAGCAATCTAAAATGGCATGGTTGCTTCATGTTTGCTATTGTTAAAGTTGGCATGAAATGGAAGTTGCGATCATCTTTTCTTCCCTATTTTGACGTTCATATTAGTGAAGCGGCTTCTCAAATGAGAAAAAGGCGCATTTGACTTTATTCTCTTCTAACTCACTAGAGGGCATAAAAATTCAGCTCAGCACTTTTCTTAAAGCACCCCTATTATGCTATTTTAAAGGTTCCTAATTTTGTTTTGGAGGTCTCCTAGAACAGGTTCACATGCATCAAAGGTAAAAAATAAATAAAAAATCCCCATATTTTTTAATGATTCTCTAACAACTCGTCGGATGAATCAGTCTCTCTAAATTCCTCCTTTCCGCGAGCTACTTTGCTCTGATTGGCCAGATGACCCAGTTTATTGTGATTGGTCGTCTGCTTACGGCGCACGTCGGAAGCTAAACAACCATTACCATAACTGAACTTAAGCTCAGGAGGCTAACACAGTCCTCAGAGATTGTACACACTGTAAAGACAGTAATGATGATGTTAATTTTACCATATCAATCCGAACGTAAGTCCGATTATGAAACATTGGAAGAACTAGTTATTCAACACTAACCTCCATCACAAGGATGACTTGAGCAGGACGTTTTTCAGTGATACGCTACTCATTTTGAGGTACATTATGAGATGTTGCAACTGTAATTCCTCACCATCAGCATAAACAAACCCATGTGTATATTTCTAATTTATTGCGGTGCACATGCAAATGTATTAATAACAGTGCATATGTTAGCTGAGCTCTAACGTGAATGACTGATGTAACATTAAAGTTTGTAAAACAAATCTTGCTCTACCCTTTATCTTTACTCAAAGTAGTAAGAACAACAGACAATCTGCATTAATAGACACAGTTTTAGGTAATAGTGGCAGACAGCTGTTTAGCATTAACTATTTCAGTAAGACAGTAATAACGTGACTTAGCCAGTTAGCCGGAGACATAAACAATATAAAACACAAAACTACATACCTAGTCTACCTGACTAGCATCAGCCAAATCACCCTGTAACCCAAGACTGGTTTCCCACTGAAGCTAAGCAGGGCTGAGCTTGGTCAGTACCTGGATGGGAGACCTCCTGAGAAAACCAAGTAGCTGCTGGAAGAGGTGTTAGTGAGGCCAGCAGGGGGCGCTCACCCTGTGGTCTGTGTTGTACCCTGTGCCAGTGTAGTGATGGGGACACTATACTGTCAAAGAGCACTGTCCTTCAGATGAGACGTTAGCCCGAGGTCCTGGCTCTCTGTGGTCATAAAAAATCCCAGGATATCCTTCGGAAAAGAGTAGGGGTGTAACCCCGGCATCCTGGCCAAATTTGCTCATAGGCCTCTGTCCATCATGACCTCCTAATAATCCCCATACACCGATATACTGATTGGCTTCGTCACTCGTCTCCTCTCCACCAATCAGCTGGTGTGTGGTGGGGTTCTGCCGCAATATTGCTGCCGTCGCATCTTCCAGGTGGTGCTGCACATTGGTGGTGGTTGAGGAGATTCCCCCCTTCTATATGTAAAGCGCTTTGAGTAGCCAGAAAATGTATATAAATGTAACAAATTATTACATATTTTGAACACCCGGTAGAAAATATATACATCAATAATATTTATACTTACAGGTTGTGATTCTGAGGAGCAAGCTTGTCCACGGGGTACTGACCCATCTTTAATTGATAAGCGCTTTGTAAATCCCATTTAAAGGTTATACTGCTGTTGTATCGCTGTGGTAATTTTAACTAATGACTCTTCACATCCTCATCCTTTGGAAGTGTTTGCACAGAGATTTTGCTTTTGCAGAGCAGAAAACAGCGTCTTCTCGACATGTACACAACACAGCTACAGAGTTTAAGGGCAGGTCGAGTTGTTCATAATAAGGGCACTTGAACAACAGGTTTTGATGATGCATGTGAAAATTTCACTGATCCTTGACGCGATCGCAGACACCAACGCAAAGTTTATTCTGTGCTAATTTGATCTAATATTTAATGTATTTTAAAATGTTGCAGATTTGAATGAGACTTGAATGAGATTTTAATTAATATTTTGAGACAAAGGTCTTGTTAATGTTTTGTTCAAGGTAATTAAAGCAATCCTTTTTCAATGACGGAAGAATATGTAAAAGTATGGGATTTGGGGTCAACAGCGCCCCTGCTGTCTGGGCGAAAGACATAATAATTAACATGATGATAAATAGTTTGCTGACTTATCTATTTGTTGACATGGCATGGTTATATTCAGATGGTAAATATTATATATTAAGTTGGGTTTCTACCTTGGAGATTATAACAAAATTTATATGAAACCATCCTATTCAAAATATGATATTAATCACATCATATAATAAAATATCATATTTATTTGTTACTTCTGTAAATATATTACATTATTATGGGATCTCATTCAATGCTTTTTTTAAATAATTTTGTTTCTCTATTTTTTAAATTAAACTATTTTAATGACAATATATTTATAGAACAAAAATGTATTATTTAATCCATCAAAATAAACAAATAATAGCACAAACTTTTGCTAAAAGTATTGTTTAAAGTAGACATTATTATCTGAGCTAAAGTATTTATTTCAATACATGTGTGCCTGGGTGTGTGAGGGGTAAAAGGCCCCCCTCACCACCTCATACATTTATAGGATTTTTAAACAAAATGAACCACTTTTATGATAAATAAAAAAAAACACCAGGGGAATAGTGAAAAACACATTTTTCTTTAGCCCCGTTGTACCCTATTTTCACACACAATAGAGAACTTATCTTTAAGTGGCACTCATCAGACATTTCATTTCCGAACTGCCACAATATATACAACAATAAACACGTTGGAAATTCAGGCCATCTTTTTCGGATTAAACTGAATGTGCTTTGAATGCCACTCATTGGACATTTGACTTTAAAAGAGTTGTGAAACATCCAAGAAGCAATGTAATATAATTTTGCAGAAATGTCGTCGTTGGCACGGTTTTCCAGTGAGTCCGGGTTGCAGTTATTGAAATGAGGATTCTTCTGACCTTTTAATCTCCCAGCAATAAGGGTTAAAGGTCACATTTAGCTAATGAAAAGAGATGTTAAGCTAATGGATGGCTTCACCACAGAAATTTCTCACACCCCTAAGCTACATGTGACCTTTAACCCTTTATTTGTGGGGCGTGAGAAGGTCAAAAGAATCATGGTGCCAATATATAATAACAGAAATCCAACAAACTATCTCCATCTGTCATATTGAGCACATGCTGAGTGTTTTCATCTTCATTCCTGACAGGGTTTCATCTGGAAACATCGGAGAATTTTTAAAATCGCAGTAACCAGGCCCTGAAACGTTATAGGAAATAGATAAAATCTTTCAAATGAATGGAAATTTTGTGGAAAATAATATATTGAATGTTTTTGTAATTATGCTCAGCTTTTAGATATTTCATTCCACTCCACACTGCACTTTGTGAGTGAAGTTTCTATTAAAAATATATATGACTGGATAATTCATGGAAAATTCTTAGAAGAGAGAACCCTGCACTGGCCTATCAGCTCTCAAAATAACCTCCCCCATCACCATGGCAACATGTTCTGTAACTATGGTCAACATTTCAGAAAGCGGCCTTCTTAATTAGTGTAATTAGTCCAATCAGTAAGAGTCATATGAATAAAGAGCACATTCTTTTCTTTATATCCAAGCTGTTTGCTTAATGAGACGTTTTCTCTCGTTCAAGAGTAAGACTCTTAAAGAGTGTGGACATGTGGGTGTATGAAGAACTGATTAAGTTCACTCCGCAGAGTGCAGGCGGAGGTAAGATGCTGTCTGTGTTATTTTAGTCATGTCTGAGGTCTCGGATACAGTCGGCGTTCGGGATGCCAGCAGCTGACGCTGCGATTGGGTGAAACTCTATTTAGAAAAGCTGTCTGGAGCCGGCGATTGGGGTGAACGCAGGCCAAAGAGAGACAGCACTTAGTAAAGTTTGCTAACCCGTAAGCCAACCTCTCCCGCGTCTCATCCTGCACTTGTCAGGACTAAATAAATTGTCACTTTTCCATCAGCTTTATGCGTGTGTGTGCCAGTATCGATCATTTTCGCTCACACCCATAACAACACCTCATGGTCCTCACGCTATATTCTGTTCCCATCAGCCACGGAGAGCGCAGGCAAAGCACAATGCCACTTGTTTTGGAGACTTTTTGACCTCTTGAGCCGTGTAAATCCTTTGTGGTGGAATAGGTATTATATTTCTTATTGTTTTGTAGTGGTCATGTCAAAGCCGTCTGTCCTGACGGCGCTCATGAGTGTGTTCACACCAAGAGAGGAGGATTAGGAAGTGTTTTTACTGCAGGTTGGCATTGTTAAAGGCACAGCATTATTCAGTGGGTTTGCTGAATTTCCACTGAAACAGGAAGACAGGGCGGGACATTTCAAACAGCTCCTCCTCTTTTTTAAAATAGGCAAAAGCGTTTAGTTTATATCACAGACGCTGAGCTCGCTAAAGCCATAGTTTCATCCTAATCTTCTTTATATCACTTTCAAATGTAACATTCTGTGCAGAATTCAATCCGATATGTTTTGTGGTCTGCGTCGACTTGCACATATGATCCGCTCTGTGCTATCGTGTCTCTGGTCCGGACCTGTTCGCATGACACTAACGTGAAACCAGACTTCATTCGCCGCAATGGAAAGCATTTTTACACGGTCTGAATCATCCCTATCCCCTTTATAGTGCACTATGTGCCTTTCACCATGTAGAAAATAGTGAATGTCTGAATAAGTGACTGATTTTAGCCGCAGATTCAGCGTCTATTTATAATGTAGGGGGCGGGACTTCAGATTAGTGTTGCTTTCGTCAACAAAAATATGACTAAATATCGCCATCAACGAACCTTTATCACGTGGCGAAGACGAGACGCAACGTAAATGCTGGTCATGTGACGATGACTATAATTAAATGTATAATGCAATATTGTTGACGAATAAAAAACGAGAATAAATGTGGTTTACAAAATAAAAAACTATGCTAAAATGTCATTTTCATTGACCAAAACGCGACGAGACAAAATGTTATAACGTTATTTTGTCTTGTTTAGTCACGTTATTATTATTTTGCAGTATTTCTGTGTGTCTCAGCCGGGGTTCGTCTTCGGTAGAAAAAGAAGAAACGACATTTGGACAAAACGTTCATTACATTAAAAAGATGAGGAGAAATGCGGCCACAAAATCACAGGAAAAAACACCACAAACCTTAAGAGACATTTAACATGCTTGGTTGGTAAAATAAATAAGCAGCAGCTATTCACACTAAGTGAAAATAACATATTTTCTTAGCGATAGATGATATTTAAGATGATATTATACCTGTTAATGCTTTTTACTAAGTGAAATAGCATACCAAGTTGATATATCCCAAGGTTTACTGCAGTCAGCCGGGTCCGGGCCGTATCCAGATCAGATGGTGGACCTGCGCCCAGACAAGACCAACGCATGTCCCTGAAGTGTCTGCAGAGACCGTGTCAATTAGACACCCCCTGGAATTGCCTCATTGACACGGCATCCTCAATAAACCCGTCTCCGGCGTGATGACTCCGATTGTTCGAATATTCCTATTTAATAATTGTTAAATCGATATGACATCCTCAATAAAACCCGTCTCTGGCGTGTTGCCTCCGATCTTTCGAATATTAAGATCTATTATGACTTCTGACCTGTAAAGTTGTCAGAATAATAATCATATGCTGTTTGTTAATTGGCCAGAGGAGAACTGGCACCCCGACTGAGCCTGGTTTCTCCCAAGGTTTATTTTTCTCCATTAAGCCACCTGATGGGGTTTTGGTTTCCTTGCCACTGTTGCCTCTGGCTTGGCGTGCTCAGTTGGGGACACTACATTTTTCAACTAAATATCCAAATAAATCTAATTATTAAAGGGTTAGTTCACCCAAAAATGAAAATTCTGTCATTAATTACTTACCCTCATGTCGTTCGACACCCGTAAGACCTCCGTTCATCTTCGGAACAGAAATGAAGATATTTTAGTTGAAATCTGATGGCTCTGAAAGGCCTCCATTGGCTCAATGCACGGTTCACTCTCAAGACCCTTAAAAGGTACTAAAGACGTCGTTACAAAGTCCATCTCACTACAGTGGTTCTAAAATAACTTTATGAATCGGCGAGAATAGTTTTTGTGCGCAAAAAAACCCTAAATAACGACTTACATATGATGACGATTTCAAAACAAGGCGTCATGAAGCTTTGAAGCGTTATGAATCAGTGAGTCGATTCAGCGGTTTGAATCGCCAAATTTCAGCAGTTTGGCGGTTTGACACGCGATCCGAATCATCATTCGGCTCACTGATTCATAACGCTTCGAAGCTTCATGAGGCCGTGTTTTGAAATCGCCATCACTATGTAAGTCGTTATTTAGGGTTTTTTTGCCCACAAAAACTATTCTCGTCACTCCATAAAGTTATTTTAGAACCACTGTAGTGAGATGGACTTTGTAACGACGTCTTTAGTACCTTTTAAGGGTCTTGAGAGTGTAAAGTGCCATTGTGCCAATGGAGGCCTTTCAGAGCCATCAGATTTCAACTAAAATATCTTCATTTCTGTTCCGAAGATGAACGGAGGTCTGACGGGTGTCGAACGACACGAGGGTAAGTAATTAATGACAGAATTTTAATTTTTGGGTGAACTAACCCTTTAAACTAAATTAACCATATAAACTAAATTACTGATCTAATTACTGATCTAAAGCCCACATTGTCTATGATAATTGAAATGAACTGATGACATCACCATTTTCTCCAGAACGGCTATATGGCTGAATAAAATTCTGTTGCATTATTTTACTGTTTAACACTGTGAAGCTGCTTTGAAACAATCTGCATTGTTAAAAGCGCTATATAAATAAAGTTAACTTGACTATATTTTATTTACACCGTATAAAAGTAGCAGTTCTTTGCAATATGTGTAAATAGTAAGTACATGTAATTTATACTCTATTTTGACAGATACACTATTTGCACCTCAGTATTGTTGTACATTAACAGGATGCAATAATAACATATAGTGTAAAGATTATATTTATTAAAATTATTAAATGGATGCCGCCTTAATGGGACAATAAAAGCCCTCCCTACACCTATCCCTAACCCTACCCAATAAATGCTTTTATTATTATTAAACATTTCGTTAGGCACTTTATTTTCACATTTAGAAAATGTTCTTAATTTTTATTGAAAGTAAATGCCTTTCTGGTGTAATTTGTGATGAGAAAAGAGATAAGAAAAAACTCTGCAAAAGGCGGATTCGAACCCATGTCAATCATGTCAAAATCAAGATCCATTAGCCATACACTTTACTGACTGCACCACCGAAGATGTAGAAATGCAAGCGCTTTTTTAAATCTTGTTTGGCCCAACCAGGCATTGTTAGGCGGAGCTAGTGCGAATAGCACTTGCCAACAAGGCACGCTCTTTGCACTTGGTGTGAATAAACACTCCGAAATAAGGGAGTCGTAAATTCAAATCAGAGCGTCTTCCGTATCTGGAATGGATGTATTCTTAAGTCTACAAAGTAACAAAAATATAATAAGATAACCTTGTTTGAAATGGGTTTGGCTAAAAGAAGATTTTGGTTTTATACTACTAGGTACTTATACTATATTGACTGGGTTAAATAGAATTGCAAACTTTTAATCGAGTGAAACTTGACTAGACTAAAAAGAGTATGAACGTGACTAAAACTAATAAAAACTAAAATGACAGCTTGACACAAAGACTAGACTAAAACTAAATTTAAAACAGGCCACCAAAAAACAACACTACTTCAGATTCTACAGAGCATTTGATTGGACAGAAAATCTGAAGAGAAGCTGAAGACCAGAGTGATGTCATCAAAATCATTGATCCCTATTGGCAGAAGTGAGAGACTGCAAGGTTTGAATGCTTAAATCTTCTAAATGTGAATTGTGTCATTGTTTTGGAGCACAGATAACAAACATAGGTATACTAAAAGCCAAAAAACTTTAGCTCTTTCCTCACCATTGACAGAAATTTTCAGCTTTCCGTGTTTTGGCTATATGTTTTGGTTATATGGTAGGGGGCGCTATGACACATCTTGTGAACGAGTACTGAATCTCCTGATCAAACATAGGCGAAAAAAGAAGCAGACACAAGTGATATCCTATGTAAGCATATGCATATGTAAAATAACATGATCATCAACATTAAACAGCATATAAATCAAAACTGCCTAATGTTATGAATGAAATGTCGACTCAGGACGAGCTTTAGGACCGTGAAGCTCTGGGGTGTTGATGGACTCGATCAACTTCATCCGTGTTTTGATCATCGTTCTGAATCCCATCTGGATGTAGTCTTTGATAAAAACTGGATTTTCTTTTTTATGAAACTTTGCAGAGGCTCTGTTCTTTCTTTTGATATATTGCATCTTCAGATATTCATACAACAGGATATTCTGGGAGCCATGAAATGTTTGTGAAAATGATTTTTTCTTTAAATGCTGGCGGTGGCTGGCAACAATTTTCTTCACAACTCCATGAGCCAAAAAAAGTTCTGGTATCTGTATTCTGGGAGAGAGGAAGACTGATGAAGAGAACGCATGTGAAATAGTGAATAAATTTATACGGCAGATGTCAGGCTGGGGTGTTTTAGTGGATATAGTCGGGGACAACAGAGGAAACGCTCCAGATGATTCAGTTTTTATCCCTCACACAACGGCTAAACCAGAGCTTAGTCCTTAAATGCTAATCTCTGGGTTTCTACAGCCATTATTTTTCAGTGAATTTGTCACAGAGATTGTGATATTTTGTTCACAAGGATTAGAATATGCAGCTGTCGCAGACATAAACTCATATGCACCAACTCATCGGGTGCTGCCACTCATGTGCAATGCAGGTTTTGTGACATTTCCTGATTCATTTAGAATGCTGTGCTCTCTCCATCATGTCCTTACTATTTGTTCATCCCAAAATCAATAAGTAATGGTATTTTGATTACTGAAAATGAAGCTTGCTTTTTTTATGTTGAATATGTTTTTTTTTTTTAAATGACGTACCAAGTATTCGATATTTATAATTTTTGCATGGTTATTTTCACGTTTTTCTCCTTAAATTTCCATTGTTTCTGGGTTCCGTTTTAATGGTGTAATTAATTATTACATATAAATAATACAAAAAACATGTCTAATCATGAAACGTTGATTTTATTCATCTATTTAAGTTTCAGAATTAACAGTGATAATCAAATGAATGCATAAAACATTATTTGAATTCATATTTTAAAGTGTAACAAAATGTAATTAAAGCATTAAACAAAAATGTGTGATACATTTTATTAGTATTACTTTGAGGAGTACATTCTACTGTACAAGAGTAATATATTTCTGTCATAATTTCTTCAAGTAAAACTAAACTTTTATTTTGGCAGGGTGTAGAATAATTGTGCAATAATTTAAATCTGTCTATAATATCTGATTAAAATAAAAATAATTGTATTACAGTAATATTTAATGAGAATTGAATTATCTAATTATGATTGAAAATAAAACACTAAATCGTTGAGAGTAATGAAGTACAAGTAAAACTTCATATATTGAGATTTTGTCCAAAGTTATCATGGAAATAATAATGCAAAAAATAATAAACATTTTCCTAAAAATGGGTTTAATTTTATAATTAAAGATACATTTTTTTTATTTTTGGGTAAAAATTTGAACTGGGCACGTTTTCAGTAGATTTAGTCGCTAAATTAACAAATAAAAAGCTACCGAAAGGGAACAAAAAGGACACATTTATGTAGCCGCTGTGTACATGAAGTGATTCATCAGTTGCAGTCAGTTGTTGTTGTAGTGTGTGTGTGTGTGTGTGTGTGTGTGTGTGTGTGTGTGTGTGTGTGTGTGTGTGTGTGTGGCTTAAACAGTTGTTAGAGAAACCCAATTCTCCCCCTCCTCCCCATGTAAAGGACTCCCATTCGAGTGATAGATTAGTAGTATCTCACTCCATGGTGTCTTGGTTTACCGTCACACCTCCCAATTCCACCCTCCAGGCTTCTCCAGTGACCTTTAGTTCCTTAATGAGGAGAAAAAATGAGGTGTTAACTTATCAAACATTCATTTAGCTGTCATCTTATCCTGAGTACAACCGAGGAAGGACAAACCTTGTGCAGTCAGGAGGTTTATTGTCAAGGAAGAAGGACCATGTCTGATAGTAACAATACAAATGTCACAACAACCAAATATCGGTGAATTAATAAATAAAGTTGAATGGTGCGACTTGATTTCTCAGTTGCGATTAGATTGGATTGTTTGGAAGGGATTATTAGTATTGGCTGATATTTTTGACTTTGTATATTATGTTTGATGAAAGATTATGAGGTGTCACCTTCAACATTGTAACTTGGTGCAAGTTTGACACTAAACCTTGAAAGTGCAGCCAGACAATTCACATGACGTATGCAATGTTTGCTTTGCATTAACAGGTCCAACTTTACACTTAAGTGATTTCAACACATGTTTTCCTTCTCTAACAGTGTCTTTTAGAGGACAAAACAAGAGATGTGTAAAGCCATCAAACTTTATGGTACCACTTTACTTTAAGTTGACAGTTACACATGTTATTTGTGACCCTGGACCACAAAACCAGGCATAAGGGTCAATTATTTGAAATTGAGATGTGTACATCATCTGAAAGCTGAATAAATAAGCTTTCCATTAATGTTTGGTTTGTTAGGATAGGCCTATATATTTGGCCGAGATACAACTATTTGAAAATCTGGAATTTGAGGGTGCAAAAAAAAATCTAAATATTGAGAAAATCGCCTTTAAAGTTGTCCAAATCAAGTCCTTAGCAACACATATTACCACTAATAATACATTTTTGATATATTTATAGTAGTACATTTACAAAATATCTTCATGGAACACAACCTTTACTTAATATTCTACAGATGTTTGGCATAAAAGAAAAATCGATAATTTTGACCCATACAATGTATTGTCGGCTATTGCCACAAATATAAATGTGCGACATTTACTTTAGTAATAAAAGAAAATGATGCATAATCACAAGTAACTAACCCTAAAGAAACCGTAACCCTAACCGTAACTCTATAGTAAGTGCATGTAGCTAATAAATGTTGCTCAGTACATATTTGTGTAATTACACTGTAACAACAACACCTTAAATAAAGGGTTACACTTTATTTTATGGTGTCAGTATTACATTGTAATGATACATTTAAGTACTGTGTAATAATAATTAACTATAGGGTAAGGATGGGGGTTTGGTTTAGTTGCATGTAATTATGCATAATTTATAGTTATTACTACAGTAACTACATGTTACACGTGTAACTGACACTGTAAAATTAATTACTACCAAGTGTAACCAATTTTATTAAGCCATCTTTAATGTCTCATTTATTCTGTTATATTCATTGTTATCTGAGTTTTAATTGATGCAACTGATTTATAACTCAAATAAAATAAAATAAATAATACATTTTAAAACTGTTATGCTGTTATTTAATGTTTTTGGCATGTACAGAACCTCTAAGGGTACATGGGGATAGAAATATATATATATATATTTCAATGCTTTTGCATTCACTCTCAAACGTTTGTGTTCCCTGAGAAACCTTTGCAAGTGAACAAAAAATAAATAAATGAAATGAGAGGAAAAGCTATGCTTTTGTGAGAGAATGCAAAAGATTCTTGAGGGAACACAAAACTTTTGCGAGTGAACACAAAAGCACTGGAATATAATTTTTCCATCACCATGTCCCCTTAGGGCCTCCATACGTATGATTTTCACTGTGACGTTATCATTGTGAAATGGTATTTGTTCAAGGTATAGGGCCCGGGGCCTTTAGATGGACTGCAAAGTAAAACCAGGAATATGTTGATTTCATATCTTTATCCAGTTTGTATAACTGTATAACAAATATACAGTAATGGCCAGAAATGATGTTTGGCCTAGGAAAATTGACATTGTTTATTCAAAAAATGTGTTAAAGATTTTGTAAGCATATTGCCAACACGTTTTCATGAAATGCGTATATGTAGCACAAATTGTATTCACTGTATGTATTTGTATATATGTATTTATACGGCGAAATTAATTTTTACGTGCAGATGATACACATTGTCACCCCATTGGGTAGGTTTAGTGGTGTGGGTTACGTGCATATAACACGTTATAAAGTGCGTATCATATGCACACGAAAACTGCATAACATATGCACATAAAAAAAAAAAAAAAGTTTTTTACAAAAATTACAATTCGTGCTATAGATACGCATTTTCATGAGATCAGGCTGATATTGCGTAGTTGTGCTTAGAGTCAAATGTTTTATTTGTAATAACGCAATGAAACATGCCAAATTGTGCGGACATCATGATTTTTGGTCAGGCTGACATATGGAAAACACGAGAGAACTGATTATGTTGTAGTCAATATATGCTTTTTTTTTGTTTTTCCATGCATTTTTTTGCATAGTAAAACAAAACATGTAGCTGTTTAATAAGAATAATTTGATCAAAAACCAAGTTTAGTGCTTTGCTCTTTCCTCTTATTTAAAATATTTTCCTCATATTTTGATGGTTTCATTAAAAATTGTGTTGTATAGCAGTGGTTTTCAAACTGGGGTCCTCCAGAAGGTTTTTTGGGGTTCCCAGAAAATTTCAGAGAGTAAAAAACAAAGAAAAAATGGATAAAGCATTCAAACTGTTTAATTTCTAAATGTTTCTCTCCTTATACTTTCCAGAATTGTATATGTTTGCTTTGTATCTTTTCTAGAAAGTTTTTCTCCCTTTAGCCCCCTTTATCTTGCTCAATGGGGTTGTAAGGCATTATTCTTAACGCGATACGTAAGCTTACATACAATTATTGTGAAAGTTGTTTATACAAATAATTTTCTTCTTCAGGTTTATACATCCAACATTATGTATAGCCAATTTAAATTTGCAAACAAAATGTTGTATTTATTATGTCACACTTACTATTTATCTAATAGATTCAATGTTTTTTCATAAATAAAAGTATGTAGATGAATTTTAGGAAGGGATCCCTCTTAAAAGGTTCATCATATTTGGGGGTCCTTGGCATCATAAAGTTTGAAATCCCCTGCTCTATTGTACTAAAAGTGTTTTTTTGGGGCTCGTAATCATAGGGGAACCACTTTAAGTGCTGTATAGCATCAAATCTTGCTTCTTCAGTTGTTCTTCAGCGGTTCTTCAGCGGTTCTTTGGGATGACTGAGGTGCTATATGGAACCATATACCATATACAGAGTCTGTATGGTTCTTCAGCGGTTTTTCAGTGGTTCTTTGGGGTGGTTAAGGTGGTATATAGCACCACTGCTGTACAAAGAACCTTTTAAGCCACTTTAAAGGTTCTTTATGAGCCAAAGAACCACTGTTGGTGCTGTTTAGCATAATTTTTGATGAAGAAATAAAATGTGATTCGGCACCTCTTATGGGTTCTACATGGCACCATTTGACAAAGGTGGTGTATAGCACCTTTAAAGGGTTAGTTCACCCAAAAATTAAAATTCTGTCATTAATTACTTACCCTCATGTCGTTCGACACCCGTAAGACCTCCGTTCATCTTCAGAATACAAATTAAGATATTTAAGTTGAAATCTGATGGCTCTGAAAGGCCTCCATTGGCACAATGCACGGTTCACTCTCAAGACCCTTAAAAGGTACTAAAGACGTCGTTACAAAGTCCATCTCACTACAGTGGTTCTACAATAACTTTATGGAGTGACGAGAATAGTTTTTGTGCGCAAAAAAACCCTAAATAACGACTTATATAGTGATGACGATTTCAAAACACGGCCTCATGAAGCTTCGAAGCGTTATGAATCAGTGAGCCGAATGATGATTCGGATTGCGTGTCAAACCGCCTGAATCGACTCATTGATTCATAACGCTTCGAAGCTTCCTGAGGCCGTGTTTTGAAATCGTCATCACTATATAAGTCGTTATTTAGGGTTTTTTTGCCCACAAAAACTATTCTCGTCACTCCATAAAGTTATTGTAGAGCCACTGTAGTGAGATGGACTTTGTAACGACGTCTTTAGTACCTTTTAAGGGTCTTGAGAGTGAACCGTACATTTTGCCAATGGAGGCCTTTCAGAGCCATCAGATTTCAACTAAAATATCTTCATTTGTGTTCCGAAGATGAACGGAGGTCTTACGGGTGTCGAACGACATGAGGGTAAGTAATTAATGACAGAATTTTCATTTTTGGGTGAACTAACCCTTTAAAGATATGGTGCTATATCACCAAAAAGTGGTTCCTCTATGATTATGAGCAAAGAACCACTCTTAGTGCCATATAGCACAATTTTTTTTACAGTGCAGGGTCATTAAAAACGTTGGCCACTACTGTATATTTCAACCTTCGCAGGAAGTGTGTCAGTGATTGAAATAGTAATTCTCATAGTGATACTGAGTACGGTGCGGAGATGATATGTTTCATTAAGAGACTCTCCAGCCCATCTGCTGCGATAAGAGCTTCTAATGAGAGCCTGTAGAAATCTGAATGACAAAACAAGCCGTTTCATTGTCTGATACGAATGCTTGATTACACTCGCCCGCGTCGTCTAGAGCCGTGTCTGCGTGAGACTATCTGTGCTGCAGGATCATGTCGCTGGTCAGAGGAGAGGAAAAGCTTCCCAGACTCCTGCATTCCTGCACAACCCATCTTTTGTCATGCAGCAGCAGTTATTTGAAAGGTGACACCCTTCCCCCCTCTTTCTCCCAAGTACATGCCAGTCATCTTTCATTAAAGGAAGAGAGGGAGGAACGGAGGAGGAGTGAGAGTGAATGAGCCAGCGGAGGTCAGGGCATTTAGTAAATCAGGTGTAGCAGAGGCTCACAAAGAAGGTTTTTCTGTCACGGCGAAGTCAGCGGCGGCGAGGTAACTTTAAAAAGCAATTAGAGCGTAAAGAGAGACTTGGAGAAAGACAGAGCATGAGAGAGAGTGCCTTTGATCCGAATGCGAGACGTAAACCTGCCGTGGCACGCTAGCAGAGAGGTGGAGAGAAAGAGGGAGGAGTTTTGTCCTCCTTCCCTCTCAGACACACATGAACCTACACAGGTAGAGCAGTTCAAAGTTTGCCACTAGAGATTCATATCAGCCTAAAATCTCATGCATGTCAGGCACTGTAACTTCATTCAGCTGTCAGACCGTCGTCAAAGAGCGCTCAAGCTGCCGGACAGAAGAAGAGAAAGCACGAGAGAGAAAGAGAGAGGGAGAACTGGCCTTGGCGCTCAGTAGAGGTGAAGATAAGTGTGTTCTTTCTCACTCTTTCAGCTCTGAATGCAGGCTTTGTGTATGTGGCTCCTTTTTCTTACTCTGTTTTTCTCCCTGGTGATATGAGTCCGTCTTCTATTGTAACACGAGGTATTGTCCCACTTTTTCGACTTTCTCTCCACTGTGTAAAAGTTGCAGTCTTTTTATTGGTGCAAAGATACTTGGGATTTACCGCACTTAACAGGAAAGCATGTGTGAAGGTAGGTTTAGGATGGGGTTTGGGTTAGGGAATAGAATATACAGTTTGTAGAGAATACAAATCATTGTCTATGGAATGTCTCCATAAAACAAAACCCAATATGTGTGTGTGCGTGTGTGTTTGCTGTCTAATGGGTGTGTGGTGTTTGCTGAGGTGAAGTCCTTTGTGTGTGAGAGGGGGGTGGGGTTACACTTTAGGGAGTGTTATTAGATACATTTGACAAATAATATATATAAAGTTTAGAATCATTAAAAAATATTCAATGTTTTTGAAAGAAATCTTGTATGCTTGGTTTTTTTGGGTCAAAATTACAGTAAAATTTGTAGTATTGTGAAATATTTTTTTCAATTTAAAAGAACTGTTTTCTATTTTAATATATTTTAAAATGTAATTTATTCCCTTTATCAAAGCTGAATTTTTTTAGCATCATTACTCCAGTCTCAACTGTCACATGATCCTTCAGAAATCAATCTGATATGCTGATTAGGTGCGAAACAGCAAATTAAAAAATCTTAATGATTCCAAACTTTTGACTAACAGTGAATATCATGAATATAATATAATAAATAACTATAAAAATGTGTTATTTTTATAATAAAATGGCAAAACATACTGTTTTAAGTTAGTCTGTATAGTAATTAGTAATTAGCTATATTTTATTTTTATAAAAAAAACCAGTAGAATCTATATTGTGTTTATATAGCTAAACGTGTGTTTGTGCATGTGTGTGTGTGTGTGTCTGTGTGATCAAGTAAACCCTACATTATGGTGGGAAATTGTTCCCTCAAAGATGGCAATATCCGAAATCCTTGTCCTTGTGAATTAGGAAAACAGCTTTGTTCAGTATAAAAACCATTATGTCCATGAAGTTCCCCATAAAACAAGAAAACACAATGTGTGTGTGTGTGTGTGTGTGTGTGTGTGTAATGACTTGGTGAAGAAAGCAGGTTAGCCTTACCCTGTCAGCCCGTGTAACCATTTGAATGGTAAACTTTAAGATAATGGCTTAATGATTTACATTTTAATTAACTTTAGCTGTGTGGACTTTTGTCATGTGACTTCTCACTGTCTTGTTTTACTTAAAAAGAGCTTTGAGGTCAGCCTTGATTTCTTCACTATGCGGAACAGAGATTGTAATGTAAATAACTGCAGAAGGAAGCTCATCTTTATCGCTTTAGATGTCCCTCTTCTGAACTTAGTCGGCTTGGTTTGTCTAAAGTTGATCTGAAATGACCCCTCTCATCTGTTGTTTTGTAGTGTAGATATGTTTTAAAATAAAAAGACCTTTTGTAGAAAGCTGTTTGCTGGTGAACCCTTCAGAGTTGATTAATGTTCCGTTCCAGCACTTCTGATGTCGCTTCAATGCAGGCAAAAAAAAAGAATGAATGGACATCTCTAACTGGAGTCATTGATTTTTAGTATGGACCTGAAGCTGGGAGGAATATGCAGTGCTAATACATTTGTGAGACTTGAAGAGATTTGAAGTTTATAGCGGCTCCAAACACAAAAATAATGAGTGTTTCCAAACATACTGAAGCCCACAGGGTTATACATAATTTTTGGTCTTGTTTTCTTAAGACAATGCGAAAGATTTCATAACAAAAACATTATATATATATATATACCTATATACATTGTGTCCTCAAAGTTGATGTGTTAGAAACAGGATAAAATGGACAAGCATAAGGATTTGGGCGAGTTTGACAAGGGCCAAATTGTAAAAAACAGACGAGCTACTGGAGCTCAAATTGCTCAAGAAGTTAATGCTGGTTCTGATAGAAAGGTGTCAGAATACACAGTGCATCACAGTTTGTTGTGTATGGGGCTGCATAGCCGCAGACCAGTCAGGGTGCCCATGCTGACCCCTGTCCACCGCCGAAAGCGGCAACAGTGGCACATGAGCATCAGAACTGGACCACGGAGGAATGGAAGAAGGTGGCCTGTTCTGAATCACGTTTTCTTTTACATCACGTGGTTGGCCAGGTGCGTGTGCATCGCTTACCTGGGGAACACATGACACCAGGATGCACTATGGGAAGAAGGCAAGCCAGCGGAGGTAGTGTGATGCTTTGGGCAATGTTCTGCTGGGAAACCTTGGGTCCTGCCATCCATGTGGATGTTACTTTGACACGTACCACCTACCTAAGCGTTGTTGCAGACCATGTACACCCTTTCATGGAAACGGTATTCCCTGGTGGCTGTGGCTCTTTCAGCAGATAATGCGCCGCCACAAAGCAACAAATGGTTCAGGAATGGTTTGAGGAGCACAACAACGAGTTTGAGGTGTTGACTTGGCCTCCAAATTCCCCAGATCTCAATCCAATCGAGCATCTGTGGGATGTGCTGAATAAACAAGTCCATGGAGGCCCTACCACACAACTTACATGATTTAAAGGATCTGCTGCTAACATCTTGGTGCCACATACCACAGCACACCTTCAGGGGTCTAGTGGAGTCCATGCCTCGACGGGTCAGGGCTGTTTTGGCAGCAAAAGGAGGACCAACACAATATTAGGAAGATTGTCATAATAGTGTTGTCAAAAATATCTATATTTCTATGTGTATTGATACTGAAATATCTGAAACGATACGATATTCCTTTTCTACAGTATCGATATCAGCTGCGCTCTCCTCTCCGACCGAAAGTGAGTCGACACGCACCCGCCTCCTCTCATTCAGTCCGGTTAACCCTCTAAACACGGCGAACGCGTGTTCTGCTGGATTTTACCTTAAGACTGCGTGTTAGTGTTGGCGTGACGGGTTTGAATTTCGTGCAGGATTGCACATAACGTTAATTCTACTCATTCCCGCAGATTTCGCGCTCTCATCTGAAGCCCACACACACATATGCCGTAATAAAGCCGCCTCTGACATACAAGGGCAAAAATGAGCTCCTTTTTCCAGCTTATTAATGGTCAAATACACTCAAAAATGTCTCAATGCCCATCTTGGTGAGTATTAACGTAAACACAGTCGTAAACAGTTCAGGAAGAATGTGTAATGCCTAGTTCAGACTGCCCAATTTTAGCCCCGATTTTGACTCGACGACAGGTTTTGCGAAATCGCCGACAAATGCCCGAAATCATAGGCAAATCGGTGCTCGTGCACGTGAGTGACAATCACGCAGTGTGAATGATAAAAAACGCAATCAGAGAGACTCGCCGATGAGTCGCCGACGCCCGCAAGATATTTGGCATGCTAAATATCTGGACCTGTCGGCGATTCAAAATCCTGCTGTGTGAAATGTGTTCTGACTGAAAATACATCGGCGATGATCGACAGCCAATGAGAGAGCAAGATACAGGGCAACGGGAGGTTCGGGGAGGAGTTATAGACCAGAATATCCGTATTTTTTATATATATATTTACAGTTATATCAAGCAGAAACAAAGCACAAACATTTGCTTGACCAGCAGCAGCACATTGCAAAATTATTTATTTACCTCAAACTCTCTTTGCAGAACACAATCCTTGATCCCTGTGTCTCCCCAACATTGTCCTCCACCATAATCTTTTTTCTTTTTCTCCCTTTTGCTGCAAATATGCGCACAGACAATTTGGATAGCAAGTTTCCGAACTGCTGTCTATATTTTTAATAACAATTCCAGTCTCGCGCGAGAACTCCGGTCTGACGCACGTGTGATCTCGCGTTGTTTCCTTCTCACTTCTTGCGTGTGTTTGCTTGTGAAACGTAGTTCGCGGACGGGACAGAGCTGTCGGCGATTTTTCCTCTTGTAAAGTCATGCAGTGTCAAACCCCCTGTCGCCGATCCATCGTGCAGTGTGAACACAGCAGTGACTGAATGCTACCCAAGATAGTCATGCAGTGTGAAAAGAACTGTGATCCGACGAGTTTGAAAATCGTGCAGTCTGAACCGGAGTGTTTGGGATCCATGCGTGCGTCGGGTCTTAAAGGGACAGCAGTTATTTATTATTCAAACTACAAAAAGACAAACGATCACTTACTGCTCTTGACTCATTAACTTGTGAAACTCTAATGGATTCATCTGTATTTCATTTTTTATAATGAAGATTATCCAATGTTATTTTAAATTTGATTACTTTGTTTTTTTAAATTCAGTTTCTTACCTGAATACTGTTAGACCTACCTGAAAAAATAAAGCAGTCTATTTAATTTGTATCTTTATTCTATTGTATTTATTTGTGCTATTGTTAGTCATTTGTTTATTTGTTCTTATTTTATTACTGTTTACTCATCTTTTTAAATTCAATTTGAAATCAAGCTTCCTTGTGCTGTAGCTATTGCAACACAATTAGTTAGCAAATATTTGTGAGATAATTGTAATGGTAATTGATCAACGTTTATATATGAGAAAAACCTTAAAGGTCCCGTTCTTCGTGTTTTTTTGAAGCTTTGATTGTGTTTACAGTGTGCAATATAACATGTGTTCATGTTTCGCGTGTAAAAAAACACAGTATTTTTCACACTATTTACTTATCTGTATACCGCTGTTCTCACCGTCCTAAAAACGGCTGGTGATTTCCTTGTTCTATAAAGTCCCTCCTTCAGAAACACGTAACGAGTTCTGATTGTGCAAGCGGTTCCTGTGCTGTGATTCGACCACAGCTTAGCGCACGTTGGAAAGGTCACGCCTCTTAACGGAGAGATGTATGCGTTCAATAATCTCTACAGCGTCCCTGGGAAAGCCAAACAAAGGTGATTTGACTCCTGGATGAAAATAACAGCGTCTCGATGACATGGCGATAAACACACTCAACGCAACAGTTCCTTTTCTCCACGCGACCGTCCGCTTCTCCACGTGGGACAGCAACAAGACCGCGCCCCCTTTTTCGCGTTTCTTTGTGGGCGGAGGTTAGTCTGTTCTACTGCTCTACTGACGTAATTAAAGAAGGAAGTACCAGGATGTAGTCCAAGCCAGCCGTTCGCTGTAGGCTTTGAAAGGGAACTTCTGTTAAATAAAATATCTCGCTTGGCATTGAACTTTGAGCTTTATAATTTTACAGGTATTATTTATGCTCTAACAGCAACATTACACACTAACTAAAGTTTGAACAATGGAATCGCGAAGAAGGGGACCTTTAAAAGCTTTATCATATAAAGTGATCTCTTCAGAAGAAATTTTTAATCGCCTAGACTTTCGATAGACGGACAAAAAAAGTATTATATTAAAAATATCTATTTGACAGTATATGCAGCATTTTTTCCCCGTGGTATCGAAAATGGTATCGAATATCGGTACTTTTATATAGTATTTTATTAACTGTGCCAGGGGCTCCACAAAGCAGTTTGTTTTCACAAGAAGTTTCTGTCAGTAATTTACAAATCAGCTCCACGGGATTGATAGGTTTGAGAAGCTCTGCTCTACACCGATTCACAACTGCAGCAAGTACTGGTTGTCTCGTGGATGGCAGCTCTATCTTTCTCATTATCATCTATCACTCTGTCTGTATCTGTATCTTTCTCTCTCACGCTCACACTCACAGACATGATTGTGGGTTTTTTTTACTATAAGACACTAAGAGATAGAAACTGATTTGGTTTCCTGGCTGGGAAGAGAGAAAGATTAGCCGGATTTCAGGCCTCAAAGGGACAACTGCAGCATGTGAGGAGATATTAAGTGGAAAGAGAGGGATTGAGTAAGGGAGGGAGAGAGCAGTGTTTTTGAAGATTAGCCCCCTAATGCACCGAGAATCAGACTGGGGGACGGACTCACACACTGAGTTTTTATAAGTGATATCCCACGATCCCTTGCTGCAAAGCCACTGGAGAGAAGTTCTTAATGGCTGTCAGTTCTTCTCTGGTGGCTTAAAGATGGAATGAGACGTTTCAAACCTGGGTCTGTGGGGTTCCTTCTTCAAACTTTTGAAGTTTACCCATGCCTAGAGATTTTCCGTTGTTAGTTCAGGGCACTAATGATCAGACTCTCGACTTGTCACTGTTTTGTGGTGTTGTGTTTAGCCAGCATTCAACAAATCTGTGCTCACAGAAAGGTGGCGATAAGATTAATTTTACAAATACAAATAATCGAACCAGCACATACTCTCAGTCAGCTGTCAACTCCCTTCTAACCAAAATGAAAACTCTTTGATAGAAATGCTCTGCATTAGCCGCAACTCACTTAGGGGCCTTTGTGTTCAAAAACAGCTTGATGGAGTGCCACAAAATAGAACAGAATGCAATGGTTGAACTTCTTTTTTTTTACTACTTTTAGCACAGCTTCTTAGCAATGGGAAATGCAGTACACTAAGAAAACAGTGTGATGTGTCACAAACTTGTGACACAAATTGTCTAGCATGTGTTTAAATCCACAAACAGTTGGAAAGAATAGTTTTGCATGTCATTACACTAATACTTTGCATGTTGCTAGTATGCTGCTAAGCAGACAGCACAATATTCAAATAAGAATAATATTTTGTGAAATATTGTACAGTAGAGGGAGCTATTTTTATTTATATTTTGCAGCATTCAGTAAAATAATCATGTGTTTTTTGCCATCATGCATGATCATTTTCACTGAGCTAATTTCAACGCATTTTGGTGAATATAGTAGCATTATCATGTACGGTATAAAACATGTATATTCATTTTGAGCAGTGTTAAATTATCAATGTTTTTTTTTAGATTTCCTTAAAGTGACGCGAAAGATAAATGATGGCAAAAATGATCTAAATGACCAAATAAATATCCAAATATCGACTGATATCCATCCAATACTCATAGCAATGAATTAAAAAGTCCCTAATGTCAGCCAATACCTGGTACGGTATAGATATATTGGGTATCCCTTTGAACAAGGTATCTTAGAAGGCAGTGTTTATGATTAAAATGTGAGAAGAGCTTGCTAGATTAGATTAGTTAGATGCTGGAAATTCAGAACTGCCCGTAAAAAAACCCAATGTGTGCAGCAAGTGCTGAAGTGATTGTGCTTCAATCAAAGAGATCTCATCCCTGATTATATTCACTGATTATATTCACATTACAAAGTCCCTCATTTAAAAGGGCAACACTGTTGTAATTCCAGGTCTTCCCTACAGAGATTCCCTTCCATATTAAGGGCATTATCACACTGTGATTGACAGCAGCAGTGGATCCGGTCCCACTTGTCCTGTCCTCCAACAGAACAGGAACATGACAAAGACAGAGTTGAATAGATTAAATAATTATCTTAATAATGTCGAATTTTATACAGTTGTCACCTGAACAATCCCACTGTAACATGGGGTTACCGTAAGCACTTAGCTCAAGGGCACAATGGTGATAGTTCACAGCGTAGCACATTTTTGTGTGTGTTATTGCTTATATTAACACTTCCATGTACATAATGAGTAACAGTAGTGATGCTTGGTTACTGAAAGATTTGTTGTTACTAAAAGATTTTTTAAATGAATCAGTTGAGTGAACGATTCAATGACAGTTGTTTCATTATTTTCTCAATCAGTGTTTTTGAATGAATCATATGAATGAAGTTGCTACGTCCAAAATCACATGCTTTATCTTTTGAATAAGTGATTACTTTGTGACCATTTAAAAAGTACGTTCAACAAAGTCCCTAGAAGACAAGTAATTTCACTCGGCGGCCATCTTTGAAATGCCTCTCTGGCATGCAAGTGCAGATCCTATCTCTTTGAATGGGGAAACATAAAATTCTCCAAAAGTTTTCCTCAAGCTCACGGTTAAATTTCATATTCGAAATCGCCAATGAAATCTGACTACAACTGTCTCATAAATGTTGTTTCTAAACGCTTGAATCATGACAAAAAACTGAATTTTTCAGCGTCTCAGAACGCTTGACAGTTTCTATAGCAACTGTAGCTTCTAACAGCAGCTGCAGAGACTCGTGACTTTATTAATCAACGATTGGCTCTTTCATTTAGAAGGTGGGGCTTATTCGCCATATTGGGCGTTGCAGTTTCTCCCATTCATAAGTAATCAGAGTGCACCGTCTTCCTATATATAAAGTTTTTGGTTATATTTAGTCATTTCACTGCCATTCACAAATCCTCTCCTTCGGCTTCATGGGATAGTAAAGTGTCCATTGGATGCACTCTTTGGGATCACATTGAAAGTTGTACGTCCTTTGGGTACTGTTTTATAAATACTATGAATTCAGACATACTACCCCAGCAATCAATTTTGTGTCTAAAAGTTGTCTAATAGCCGTCCAAACACAGCCCTGATGTCTAGGCTAAAACAAAGCAAAATTTTGTCTGTCAGTGAAAATGTAATAGACGTCTAACCATAGCCCAAGAATAGACTAGTCATCTAGAACATGAACATGTCAAAGAAATGAAACCAAACGCCTTGTAATCACTGTCGACTTTGCTTACATGATGGAATAAATCATCTCGCAAAAACGACAACCAAATTCAAGGTTATTTTGGGTTACTCATGCTGGACTATATCGGGTCTATAGTTAACCGAGACCGTGAAATGGCGGCTATTGTTTGCTTGGACCTGAGGGGGACAGTAGGGAGTATTTTTACTTTCTACTCAGTACATTTTTCAAGTTATATGCACTTTATCAGTGTTTTTATTTGGAAAACTTTTACTTCACTACATTCCAAAGCATATGTCACACTTCTTACTGCACTACATTTCATAAATACTTATGAAGTTTTTTTTACCCTTAATACTTAATTACATAAACATTTTTGTACTTTCTTACTTGTACTCAGGTAAAACTTGATTTACTTGAATTACTTTTACTTGACTAAAAGTAAGAAAAAACTACATTTTTAATGTAATTAAGTATTAAATTATATTCAATACGAAACGTAGTGCAGTAAAAAGTACAATATTATGCTTTGGAATGTTGTAAAGTTAAAGTTTAAGAAAAACACTGATAAAGTACATACACTTGAAAAATGTACTTAAGCAGAGTAAAAATACTAACTGCTGGGACTCTTTTCACCTAATATATATTGTATGGAAGTATGCGATTTCAGATGCAGCCAGTCAATTGTTTTTGTCCCTGAGTGAATCAGCACTTTCAAATGAATTGGTTGAGTAAATGATTCAAATGACTCTCTTGTAAAGACGGTCAATTGTCACCACTAACTGGTGTAACAATCACGCTTGGACAACCATGCCTAATGTGAGTACACCCTTAAAAATTGGCACCATTTATACACATCTCCCAGACTGAACATTTTCTGACAAGGCTTTGAACTACATACACTAACCTAAAGGATTATTAGGAACACCATACTAATACTGTGTTTGACCCCCTTTCGCCTTCAGAACTGCCTTAATTCTACGTGGCATTGATTCAACAAGGTGCTGAAAGCATTCTTTAGAAATGTTGGCCCATATTGATAGGATAGCATCTTGCAGTTGATGGAGATTTGTGGGATGCACATCCAGGGCACGAAGCTCCCGTTCCACCACATCCCAAAGATGCTCTATTGGGTTGAGATCTGGTGACTGTGGGGGCCATTTTAGTTCAGTGAACTCATTGTCATGTTCAAGGAACCAATTTGAAATGATTCGAGCTTTGTGACATGGTGCATTATCCTGCTGGAAGTAGCCATCAGAGGACGGGTACATGGTGGTCATAAAGGGATGGACATGATCAGAAACAATGCTCAGGTAGGCCGTGGTATTTAAACAATGCCCAATTGGCTCTAAGGGGGCTAAAGTGTGCCAAGAAAACATCCCCCACACCATTACACCACCACCAGCAGCCTGCACAGTGGTAACAAGGCATGATGGATCCATGTTCTCATTCTGTTTACGCCAAATTCTGACTCTACCATCTGAATGTCTCAACAGAAATCGAGACTCATCAGACCAGGGAACATTTTTCCAGTCTTCAACTGTCCAATTTTGGTGAGCTTGTGCAAATTGTAGCCTGTTTTTCCTATTTGTAGTGGAGATGAGTGGTACCCGGTGGGGTCTTCTGCTGTTGTAGCCCATCCACCTCAAGGTTGTGCGTGTTGTGGCTTCACAAATGCTTTGCTGCATACCTCGGTTGTAACGAGTGGTTATTTCAGTCAAAGTTGATCTTCTATAACAGTGGTTTTCAAACCTGTCCTGGAGGACCCCCAGCACTGCACATTTTGTATGTCTCCCTCATCTAACACACCTGATTCAACTCATGAGCTCATTATTAGAGACTGCAAGACCTGAAGTGGGTGTGTCAAATATGGGAGACATACAAAATGTGCAGTGCTGGGGGTCCTCCAGGACAGGTTTGAAAATCACTGTTCTATAAGCTTGAATCAGTCGGCCCATTCTCCTCTGACCTCTAGCATCAACAAGGCATTTTCGCCCACAGGACTGCCGCACACTGGATGTTTTTCCCTTTTCACACCATTTTTTGTAAACCCTAGAAATGGTTGTGCGTGAAAATCCCAGTAACTGAGCAGATTGTGAAATACTCAGACCGGCCCGTCTGGCACCAACAACCATGCCACGCTCAAAATTGCTTAAATCACCTTTCTTTCCCATTCTGACATTCAGTTTGGAGTTCAGGAGATTGTCTTGACCAGGACCACACCCCTAAATGCATTGAAGCAACTGCCATGTGATTGGTTGATTAGATAATTGCATTCATGAGAAATTGAACAGGTGTTCCTAATAATCCTTTATGTGAGTGTTTACTGTAGTATCAGCACTCTTGGAATGCTACTCGGGCCAATCCGATTTGAGAAATTTTTAAGTGGACATTTTATATCTCTGTTTTAAACTGAAAAAATACACGCATCATCTTTAAGTATTACCTTATGAACAGTGCAATCCTACCCTTGTTTGGCTATCACCAGACCAAGCTCAATTTAAGATTGAACATTGGTCTGGGGAGTCTGCTCTGTATTTTCTACTGCACAAGAGGCGTGATAAACGGGCATAAATGAAATGACTCTGTACGCAATTGTATAGTCCTTCAACCAATCAGACCACAAGAGGCGTGAACAACGGGCAACTACCCATCGCTTCTCTAGCCGTCATCGTGTTAAACCCGCCAATAGCGCGCCAGGTGGATAAGCCAGCCTGTGATTGGTGTTTCCAGATTGAGTTGCAGGGCGAAATCAAATCGCCGGCAGATCAGACTGGGTTTACCCAGTCTAATCCTACCCTCCTCTGTAATCACTATATAACAACACTGTGTGTACAATGCATTTTCTACAAAATAAGCATCTGAATGGATGTATAGAGGTATGTAATCTGTTACGGGACTGCGCTTTTACACATTCATGGATCTTATATAGGTTGATAAGTGTAATGTTGAGATAAGGTGGTGTGTGGACTGTTTGTTCACCCAGATCAATACTGGAGTGCACTAAAAGGGGCTCACTGGTTTAATGTGCACTGCCTTATACTGCAGATGAGATGAGTATGTAGGCTATAAAAGCCAGCGGGGGCTGAGTGTTATGTATAGTATTTCACCTCCCTCCACTACACAACCTTAGTAATTCTTGTTTTACTAGGGCACCTGTCCCTTTAGAGAAGGCTTGTGAGGCACGTTGCTTGTTCAGCTAAAGTTCCTTATGAAAGCCGCCCAGCTAGCCCACCTTGACCCGGCTCTCTCCTTCTCTCTCGCTTGCTTTGCTTCCTTTTTTACTTTCACTATCACTCTTTCTCTCTCTTTTAATGGATTTGGGTGGAGGCCTTTCGCCTCTTGAAAGTGTCATAAAGATCCTCTACAAAGTGACCTATTAAAAAGCATCTTAAACCGAAGCCATAAACTGCATGCATTTCCTGTTTGGAAAGATTGACTGCGCAGTACAGATTTGGCTGAGGTGGCGTTTTAGTGTTCAGTCTGAGCAAGAATAGGCAGGTTTTGCAATATAAGACACAAAATCGAGAGTTAAAACCCAATGTGACCTCAACTCTAAAGCATTTGTGCCGTTCTACTCCCCCAAGCAGTAGAGACAAGCCCTGAGGTGATGCTGTGTCATCTGTGGTTTCTCCTTACTCGCTCTGTTCAGAGAATATTAATAAGCAGGAGATGAGAGATATGAGCAGGGAGATTTATGTGCTGCTGGTTTCAGCGTACCTGTGCCAATGCAAACAGAGGAGACGTTCTCCCTGCTGGGTCCTCAAAACAGGTGCCACATCCATTACACTTCAGTAAACAATTCAAGATATTTTCTTCTACTGCACATGAAGAGAAGAAGAGTAGGTAGAGAAATAAAGAAAGCATTCTGAGTTTTAAGATTGGGATTCTCATGGAAGATATTGAAAAATCAGAGAATTTTAATGGTGAATTGTGTGTAATTTCTGCGCCACACATAATGTAGAGAATGATTTTAGAAAGTATTTTAACATAAAATATACGCTATTATGGAAAAGTCTTGGATTTTTAACGTTTTACAGTCATGCTCAGCTTTAAAATAAAAAAGGATTAGACTTTATTTTGATGGCACCCTTCATACATTCTGTTGACTATGAAGCCCTATTCAGACGGTAATTGTTTCTCGTGGGTCATAAGGTATTTTCATAATTGACAGGGGCTAGTCAGTTATTTTATTGCTTTCTGAATCCAGAATATCAGTGCTTTTCTCCCACCACCCGGTTTTTTTTTTTTTTTGAAAAACACCAAGGTCGTGTGGTAATTGCCGTCCGAATCCACTTCTCTGAGTTTTCAAGAATATATCACTTCAAAATTCACTGTTTATATCCTTTTTGACCACTGCGGAGCACTGTACGGTTGCGCTTCGCTGTCATTTGGATGCATTTTAAAGATCTAGACTTGTATTTCTGAAATGCTGGCAAGTATTTACAAGAGCAATATATTTCATCACCGCTCAAAAAATAAAAAGAAGAAAGGCACGTAAACATTTGAAATGGCCCGTAATTATGGCAGCAATTATATATGTTCTACTAACCAAGCAGCATTATGTTTACCTCATGTAAATAAGAGGCTGTATTAACTTATTTCACTCATTTCCATGTGGAATAAAATGACATCCTTTATTTTGAGATAAAATACAAGACAGAAAACCTTTAACTATAATGTGCGTCTTCCTATTTTTAAAAATATGTAAATAATTAAATCATAATTAGGATATTATTTTCCTATTATTGAATGAAATATGCATTTATTCTTATTATACCAAGCATATGACATTTTATTTACAGCATACAATCATGTTATTGACCACGTGAGCAGCTCGTTCCCAGGGGCGCATGATCATAAAACTCGCTCCTCCACAGTGAATAAATCACCATCCGAATGCATGAGTTTTATGACTGAGGTGGCATGCTAATTTATTTTTATGGACTTTCACATGAGAAACAATTACCATCCGAATAGGGCTTATGTCGACATATGAACTAACTCTCATTAGAGTATTATTTGAGTGATAAGGCTTGTTCACACAAAGAATGATAACTATAAAGATAACTATATTTGCGTCAACACCAGCGGACAATATCGCTCTGTTTATTCTAAGTGTGTGCTTGTCTGTCGCTTTAAATTCTCCAGCTTGTTACAGCAGGGTGGATTCTGATTGGCTATCAATGTTTTTATCGTTCATCAGTTGGATAAAATCGTTTTGAAAGTTATTCCAACAATATCGTTTTTCTGTGCCGTTATTGTTATAGCTGTGGTGTGGCTATTCTTTAAATGATTTTTAGAACTATATCTTTATTGTTATCCTTGGTGTGAACGGGCCTTTAGACTGTTAGGGGTAGGGTTAGGGTTAGTAGAATAAGGGGTTAGGGTTAGTAGATTAATTTGACATACTTGCAAAGTTATAGTCAGATAGTAGAATGTCTGTTGGGGGAGCATCAAAATAAAGTGTTAGCAGATATTAATCAGACAGTAAGGTTTCATTAGTTAACTATGCTTTAGTTAACATGAACTAAGAATGAACAATACTTCTACAGCATTCATTAATCTAAGTTAATGTTAATTTCAACATTTACTAATACATTATGTTGAAACATTAGTTAATGCACTGTGAACTAACATGAACAAACAATGAATGACTGCATTTTTATTAACTATCATTAACAAAAATAAATAAATACTGTAACAAATGTACTGCTTATTGTTATTTCATGTTAGTTAATACACTGATACAAAAATGATTCTGTGGTGAAGTAAATACTACAGAAAACAGAATGTAAATTCTACCTGAAAAAGTTAGTTCAGGCAAGAATTCAGAAAAACAAAGTACATTCTATATTAGTAAAGCTTGTAGAAATTAAAGTGGAAATACCAACGTTATAAAATTAAGTAAAACCTACTTATCTGATGCTGGTGTTCCCATCATGCACTGGTGCATGAATAATTAATACCGTTGATTTTAAGTTTTATCATTGTTTTTTTTGTAAGGTTTAGTAACTTGCTATTTTGGGACATGGAGTTTATTTTCTACTCAAAATGACACATTCATACTCAAACAGGATTCATTGAATGTTACCATCATTGTGTATTTTGTACCAAGTATTGAGGTCTCTGTGTTCAGGTGCCACGTTACTTCTATTATGTAGATATGGTGTCTACACAATATCTATTGTATTATTTATTTAGATGTTTTTAAGTAAACCATACACTTTAAAAGCATGGTTTAATTCAGTTTTATATTGTTTGAGTAAAAAGTATTTCAAAGGAAACTTCAACTGCACACAAAAAAGACTAGAGAAATGCTAAAATTAGGTTTACTTTATGTGCACATTTTGTTTCAACAGAAAGAAAAATTAAGTAGTTTGTTCAAAGACTAGTCTTGTTTGATCTACGTAATAAAATTATGCAAAAAATAAAACATTTGAAGTAAATCAAGCAGAACATTTTTATCAGTGTAAATGAACTAATGCTAACAAATGAGACCTTATTGTAAAGTGTTACCATGTCTGCTAATACTCTACTAATACTATAATGAGGGTTAGTTGACTTGTAGGTGAAACGTTACTACTACTTACTACTTACCACTTACGTTAGTAGTGTTGGGGTAACAGCTTAGGACCCAGGACCAGTAGTGAAAAATAAAGACCAAGAGTCAGGAGTGTAATTAATTAAAGAAAAATTTACTGAAGAATAGTTTGCAGTTTCATCAGCAGAAGCAGCTTCAAGTCTCACAAGGAGTTCGTAGGCCGTGCTCCCCCTACCAGCCTACCCGCCTCCGCCTATATCGTACATACAATTTCTCAACAGTTATACTGTTTTCAAGGTCTAACCACGTCATTACTGCCATGTGGATTATTCTGATTGGCTCAGAGAAAATGCACAGTCACTGTAAATTTCCACACAAGGATAGATAGCAGAGCATATCACTAAACTAGGTAGACTAGTTGTCCCCCCATCACTAGAATTAGATCATTGTTGACCTCGGAGGTTGCTGAAAGGCGTCTTCAGGTCTGGTGTCATGTGCAGAAAATCATCATCAGATCATGAAACGCACACACACAAGCTCCCTAGAATCACAGCTCTCCCAAGGTTGGAGAGTCTTAACTAACTATCAACAAAACACTTCACCAAAACATGCTGATACTATGTGCTTCTCTCTCAGTGAGAGGTACAGACAGGCCAATCCTTTAGTGTTTCAGTAAAAGGAAAGATAAAATGAAATTAAATAAAATGAAAGACAAATCCATATTTCATCTCTGGAAGCAGTCATCACTCAGAGACCAAATACAAACTTTAGAAAATATAAAGGAAGAAATAGTCATTGGTCCTCTTGATTTAAGCAAAATCATAACTGGAAAGAATCATTAAAGGGGCTATATGCGTTTTTTCTGAAATTTAAACTCGCGACTGACACCTGTGGCCAAAAAACAGAACTGCTCTTATGTTCTGCTCGCTCTCGCAGCGGTGGTGACGTCACATCCGCAGACAGCGTGGGAAAAAAACGACCCGCCAGAAAATAGGAAAAATAGGATACAGGCTTATAGGTGCACCCACTGTGAGCGGACAAGGTGTCAGTATGCTCATCAGGAGATGTTTGAGTCATAAATGGTAAAATAAAAAGGCTATTGTTACGTTTATTTTGGGGGAAAAGTTGCATATAGCCCCTTTAAAATCATAATAATTATATAGGAGGATGAATATTGATTGAGGCTTTGATTATGAATTTAAGTAGGATATATATATATATTAATTATATTGAAGCGGTGGTATATTCCAGAATCTTTCAGTAGAATGTCTAAAGGGGACCATCAAAATTAAAGGTGCACTATGTAAAAAAATTTCAGTAAAATATCCAAAAACCAGGCCAGTGGAAAAGGCCAGTGTTATATATTTTGTTCAATTGAGTACTTATAATATCCCAAATGTTTCCAACTATTTGTAAATCGTGAGAAAACTGCTATTTTAACCAAGGAACCAGGACGTGAGGGAGTCGCCTGTCAATTTTCGCATATCTGCGTTACCCTCGGTTTCTTGTTATATTTTGCAGAAACGTTTTACTCTCACTGCAGTGTGAACAAGTGTCATAGCAGCCACCGAGCGAACGCACAGAGTAATGTCATAACATCATTTTCAACACACTCAAATGTATCTAATATGATAAACAGAGCTGCGTTACCTCATACTCATGACCTGAAAAGCGGAAATGGCACCAGTGTCTGTGGCATAATAAAAGTCCCGCTGCTCGCGAGGCGTGTGTTGCATTCATCTTATTAACAATCGCTCCGGCGGCCCTGCTCAGCTCCACAACACTCCGTCCTGCTCTGCTTCATACTAAAGTAACGTTAATAATCGCATCCATGAACATGATTTCTCCCGGTGTCCTATCCTGATTCTTTAACACCGGCTGTGAGTTGAAGACCACATGTCTCAAGATACTGCGCTCAAACTTGGCATCATCAAACTACATCTTTGTTTTGAATAGGCGACCTCTAGCGGACGGAAAAGTTACATAGTGCACCTTTAAGTAATCACGAAGGACTGGAAATATCATAAAAATTCATGGTTCAAAAGATGTGGGAGCTGCATAAACATAACAAGTAGTTGCTTTACATCTCACACTATTTGAGTAATAAAGTTGTTTTATTTACATTTATTTGCATAGCCTTTAAATATTAAGATATCAAGTAAACTTTTAAAAATGTATCTCAATATATCTATGTTCTGTTCTGTTGTGCTTCGTCTAGCTATTTTTGGACTCAAGAACACACCTAAGAGACGAGCTGGTTGGGGTCAGATGAACCCGAAACCACTGATTAGTTGACTAGTCTGTGATTGGCTGATTCAATTTAAAATGACAAGAGGCCTATGACTTTTAAATACACATAACTCCTGTTTCTAAATTATCTATATAGTAACCCAGTCCAATTGCATTGATTTACATTGCATTTTCAGTTCAGAATCAACAGGGTGTAATGTGGGTGAGAGGGTGCTTGAGAGGTGCTCTGAGGACACAGGGAGCTGGCAGCAGTTGAAACGCATTTAACTGCAAGGGGGCACATAGTGGGAACCTGGCCGTTTGGATTTACAAACAGCTGACCTTTAGTGCTGGACGTCCACCACCAGGAGGCCTGTAGGAGAGGGGACAAAAAGTAGATGTGTCCAATCACATCTTGATGATTTGTATGCAGATTAAATGAGAAAGAGCAGAAAATTGTCCATATGAGTTTAGCTGGCGTGTGCGTCTGTAGTAATTCATATTTGACTGATTTTGTCAGGGCATTGTGGGATGCTTTTTTGTAAATAGTAGTCAATGACAAATGGATGTCTGATGTAATAAAAATGCAAATAAAATTTTTTATAAGGCAAGTCAATTTGACACTTAATTCTAAATGGATGAGCAAGATTAAAAGTGCTGTCAAATTAATGCCCACCTGTAAATGCACATTCTATATTAATGTGACATGTCGCTTGACAACAACCAACAGCCGTCTAATTAACAGGCTGATTAACTACCATTTATTCAGATTTTTATCATCATTACATGCAATTATTTATTGAACATAAGTGTCTTTTATTAGACTGTTGTTGCTGCTAGAGGCCCTGTGCTTGTTCTAAAGTTCTAATCTTGGTGTTGATGTTGGTTACATATGTTGATACCATTTCCATCAAAAGTTTATTGAAAATGTCAAGTGGTCTTACCATCAAGTAAAAAGAAATAGCACATTTTTCTTTAGACTTTTACCGGATATACAGTACATTTTAATCTTTAATATCAAATATATTTCTTTTGAAATTAATAATTTCTGGTACCGGTCTCTACGGGTCCCTGCAATATCATTTGTTTCATGGTGTTCTTGTCATATGAGAGTAAAAGAAATAAGAAATAATACACCGATCAGGCATAACATTATGAAGTGAATGACACTGATTATCTCTTCATCACAGCACCTGTTAGTGGGTGGGATATATTAGCCAGCAAGTTAACTTTTTGTCCTCAAAGTTGATGTGTTAGAAGCAGGAAAAATGGGCAAGCGTAAGGATTTGAGCGAATTTGACAAAGGCCAATTGTGATGGCTAGACGACTGGGTCAGAGCATCTCCAAAACTGCAGCTCTTGTCGGGTGTTCCCGGTCTGCAGTGGTCAGTATCTCTCAAAAGTGGCCCAAGGAACAGTGGTGAACCGGCGACAGGGTCATGGGTGGCCAAGGCTCATTGATGCACGTGGGGAGTGAAGGCTGGCCTGTGTGGTCTGATCAAACAGACGAGCTACTGTAGCTCAAATTGCTCAAGAAGTTAATGCTGGTTCTGATAGAAAGGTGTCAGAATACACAGTGCATCACAATTTGTTGTGTTTGGTGCTGCATAGCCGCAGACCAGTGAGGGTGCCCATGCTGACCCCTGTCCACCGCCAAAAGCAGCAACAGTGGCACATGAGCATCAAAACCACAGACCACAGAGCAGTGGAAGAAGGTGGCCTGGTCTGATGAATCATGTTTTCTTTTACATCACGTGAATGGCCAGGTGACGTACTTTGGGAACAAATGGCACCAGGATGCACTATGGGAAGAAGCCAGTTGAGGCAGTGATGCTTTGGGCAATGTTCTGCTGGGAAACCTTGGGTCCTTCCATCCATGTGGATGTTACTTTGACACGTACCACCTACCTAAGCATTGTTGCAGACCATGTACACCCTTTCATGGAAACGGTATTCCCTGGATCTATGGCCTCTTTCAGCAGATAATGCGCCGCCACAAAGCACAAATGGTTCAGGAATGGTTTGAGGAGCATAACAACGAGTTTGAGGTGTTGACTTGGCCTCCAAATTCCCCAGATCGCAATCCAATCCAGTATCTGTGGGATGTGCTGAACAAACAAGTCCGATCCATGGAGGCCCCACCTCACAACCTACAGAACTTAAAGGATCTGCTGCTAACATCTTGGTGCCAGATACCACAGCACACCTTCAGGGGTCTAGTGGAGTCCACGCCTCGACGGGTCAGGGATGTTTTTGCAGCAAAATAGGGGCCAACACAATAGTCATAATGTTATGCCTGAACAGTGTTTTTATTCAGTAGTTGACGTTGATTATACTAGATTTCTCATTTATTGTCTTTATAAATAACATTTTAAAAAAAATTAAGTATTAGTTCTAGAAACAAAACAAAAATAACAGTCACGTAATTGACCCATGGAGATATTTTGATGGATGAAAGAAAAAGCCACATCGCATCATTGGAGTTATACGCTATGTACGACTGAAGGAGACAGTCAGTAAATTTTTTCTAGTTAACCTCTTTGTACCCTTGTCAGTGTGAATTCTGTCTGTGTAATGAAGAGAAGTTTTTTAGCGGTATTGTTGGTTTTGAAAAGGCGGCGAAATGCACTCCAGAAAACGGCTGCCTCTTCTCTGGGTTAATTGCTTGAGGTTACATTTCACAAGGCCCATTAATGAAGGTCAACTATGTGTCTACAGGACTGCATTCTCTTTATAGAGACCCACCAAGTTCATTTCTAACTTATTTTCCTTTATTCAGATAGTTTTGACTCAAGACGAGTAGACTTACTTACTGTGCAAGCACTTAGTGTAGTTCACACAAAGTCATTCCGCACACTTTCTGCCTCTCTCTTTTTTCCCCCACCAGCCGCACACACTTGGCATCCACCGCTAAAGTTTGAGAGAGTGTTTTGCTGCCGTGGCAAGTGTGTGTGTGTGTGTGTGGGTGGCTGTAATCTGGTAACGAGTGGTGAAGAGCTCAGGATGGCCTTGAGTGTGCAAGAGTGCCACACATAGAAGACGACAGACAAACAAACAAAGGCTGGTGTCAGCAGAGTCAGGTGATGAAGGACATCATTTTTCAATTACGGTGGTGACCAGTGACCACACAGGAAAGCTCAACACAAGCTCAGAGGCAAACAATACACACAAATAAGCAAACATTCTGACTACAGACACTGTGCACTAGTAAAAAGGGTTGTACGCAGTACAGAAAAGCAGTTGACTATACATCCAAATAACGCTGTTGATGGTAGCGATCACTGATTAAAGGGTTCATTAATTCTGTCAGATCATGTCAAAGCTGTATTTCGTCCTTCCAAAAAACTAAGAGGGAGATTTGGGGTTTGTATTGTGTTTAATTCTCTGATAGTAATGAAGATTTCATCCTTAAACGTACTTTTAAATACATAAATTTTCCTTTTTTTTGACTGAACTATTCATTAAAAGCAGTGCTTCTCAATTCTGGTCCTGGCGCCCCACTGCTTTGCACATTTTGTATGCATCAAAATCGGCCCCTATACCCTCATTCACTATTCCCTACATTACTCTACTAATATAGTTCACTTGAGGGAGTGAATGCAAATGAGTGAGTGAATTTCGGACACTGTGTGCGCCGAAAGGGCTGATGCTTTTGCATAGTTTGTGCATTTGAAACGTAGCAAACTGGCAGCTCCAGTAGAAATGAAAATATTTATCTTGAACTCTGTCATGGAAACTAGCATGCATAAACCTTCATTAAATAATTTAATAATCAATTAAAAATGAATTTATACCTGTATGATATTACGCTGGACCCACATTGCGGTTTGGAAAATGGATGGATGGATGATTGCGAGCGCCAACTTCACTTCAGACATGGCAATTCATTCAACCCTCACAGTGCATTATGGGTGTTCTCTAGCCATTGAGTGCACATCGGTTGTAAACTCGCTATTGAGGTGCATTATGGGATTGAATGTGTGCACTCAATAATGTCCACTATGGTTTTGACACCAATACAAATGGCTGTCTCCTCAAATAGTGCCCTATTTAAGGGTACAGGGGGTGATTCACCTGATTCAGAGTGTGTCAGGTAAGAGAGACATATAAAATGTGCAGAGCGTTGGCGCGCCAGGACCAGGATTGAGAACCACTTTAAAGACCAATTTTAAGGGTCAATGTGTAGGTTTACTTTGCCCATTTTAAATGCAGGACTTTCAGGAGTTTGACAGAGGTGACGTTATTAGAGGGCGGGACATTCTAATTGTAAAGAGCATTTGATTGGATGAAATGAGTGAGTACATGGTGAGTCATCAATATTTTGGTCTGTTTTCCGAGCGTAGAAAGATTCTACATTTTAAATATAGAGTTAAAGGTGCTGTATGTAAGTTTTACACTTTACTAAAGCATAAAAATACCATAATATGCTTGCAGATATTTTGGATTCTCGTTTCTCAGAAAAACAATTCTACAGCCAGTTATTCTACTTTGAAATGTGTGTTCTGTGTCAGAATGTTTTTGTTTCGGTCTGTGCGAGACCGTATGTTGCCAAATTACAGAATAGTATTTCGACACCCCAGGTTGCCAGTTGGGCGGAAAACACAGTATACTGTTGCCACGGAAGCCAGCAAACAAACTGGGTCAGCGATCTCAGATTCTACCCGACCTAAAAACAGACTGGTCTCATTGGAAAAACGTACCTGTGGCAACGTTTTTGCAAACCCCAAAATAGGTTGCGTCGTGCACATTTCGCGACAGTTTCAAAGTGGAATGTCCACTGGGTGCCGCTAAAGCGTAGTTTTTTTTCTGGAACTGATGAGCGAGAATCTGGCAAGTTGTGGCAATGTTTTGTGACGTTGGTTTTTGTACGTATCACTGCAATTCTGGATTGAAATGTCCGGTGAGCGGCGCTAAAAGCTTAATGCTCCATCACGTTAAATAACGTACACCTACACTAAACCCTGAACCTACCCGATAGTGTTAACAAAAGCAAATGTGGCAAAAATACAATTGTAACCATGTCATTTTAGCTTGTGTTTTGAACTCTAGTCTTTGAGCTTTTTTATTATGACTCGTCTTTCACGGGATTCGTACCCGAGCTTTCAGCATCTGTACTAGCTAAACTACCGAACAAGCTTGGTATGTCAGAAAAGCCGAACATATGGAGATGCACACTCCAAAATGTATTTGTTTACAAATCATGAACTACGGTAAAAATAAAAGATAAAAAGTGCTTGCTGTTTTACTGCCTCTAGTGTTCATTTCTGTTGGAAAATGCAGTGATATGTATGTATTGGTATGTATTTTGGGGTTTGCAAAAACATTGCCACAGATACATTTTTCCAATGAGACCAGGTTTCTTAAAGGGCACCTATTATGCCCCTTTTATGCACAAAATACCCCACAGATAATTTATTATAACTTGTTGAAAATGTCATTTTGAGGCGTGTCTATAAAAAGCGCTGTTTTGGTCTTCCCGTTTTAGTATTTTCCCGTAAAATATCCCGTATTTTTACGTTCTGATTGTGTTAACTCAGAACACGCAACTATCTGTGTCTGTGAAGTGGCTTGCTCTTGGGTTGCTAGACCTCCAGTCCAGCAGGTGGCAGTACACAGACAGTAGCTTGGGCCAGTGTTTCCCAACCGGGGTGCCGTCTGACGAGAGCAGGGGTGCCGTGTAAAAGTCCTTTTAAATATTTTTTTTTTGTTCAAATTTTAAAAATAATTCTCTCTTTGTAAACTTTGTTCATTGCATGCCGTATGTTCGAATATGACCAGTCATTTTCGCCGGCATCACCCGGGTTTAGTGCTGCCAGAAGACGCGAATGAGAAGTCGCGCGCGCTGTGAGAAAATGTGTCTCTGTTCACTCATCCGAGAGCGTGCACACGTCTCACAGCGCGCAAATATTGAAACAATATGCTGAACCGTACCGAAACGGTGAACCTAAAACCGTGATACAAACCGAACCGTGAGCAATCTGTACCGTTATACACCTAGCGTAACGTATGATAAAATGACTGAAAAAAGGTTGGGAAACACTGGCTTAGGCTACTATCGAAGAAGAAGAAGACAATTGCAGCGGCGGGCGGGAGGAAGAGGGAAAAAGTAGCGGGAAGTAAACTTCAAGGAGAGCATAGTAGATGAGTGTGATGTGCAATGTTGGATCAGGACGCTGACGGCCAAAATCAAAATATATTGTGTAGTTATAAACTCTTTAGACTCTTTTTTTTTTTTAAGTTTGTGGGTAAGAATCGCTTTCAACTTTAAGAAGAAAAAAAAATCCCTTATTTTGTGGATGGATTCCGGGAAATCTCACTTATTTTCAATTTTCAATGTTGACAGCTATGATTTTTGGGGATTTAAAAAAAAATACTGGGTGGATTTTTATCGTTATAGGGTGGTTTTTTACACACACTGTCAACACACATTTATGTTCAAACATCATGTAAAAGTGGATTTTGCATAATAGGTGCCATTAAAAAACCTCGGCATCCATCTAAAAATCCGTATAAACGGAAGCACATTAAAACACAGAAAAATCAACTCATCAACTTACAGTGTGGCATTCATTGACGATTGCGCTCGCTCCTGTTGCGTGTCCTCAAGCTGGCAACCCGCATGAGCGTCGAGTCTAAGTAGGAGGGGCCTGGGGAAAACAACAATCTCCAATATTTCGTATTTGGACTGCAGTACCCATTTCAACCACTAGCTGTCAATCCTACATACCGCACCTTTAATTTTTACTTGCTAAAACTTTTAGTAACACTTTCTATGAAGTCTGTATTTATAAGGATATTCTTAATGCATTATAATACATGCATAATGGAAAACATTTTTATAATACATTATAACTATGCTATAATTCATAAGGGTATGTGTTTGTTATCATACTCTTAAAAGTTAAAACCACAAATGGGCATTATAATGCATTATAAATGGAGTTTGAGTGACTAAATGGAGCTCAAGCGTAGTTCAGGCAGACCATGGCGTGACAGCCAGCTTATCCGTAACTCCTCCCATTACCAATTAATCAAGGCACAAGTTCATCTGTACACTCCCCTGCTTTAGTCTGTTGCACAGACATGCGTTAAGCCAGCTTTCAGTTTGCACAGACACATGCCTCAGTCTGTCGCACAGACATGCACTTACCCATCCTCCATCCCCAACTCCTCCTTATGCAGGCACATGATCCCTAGATGCTTGTCCAAGGAGACATATCTATCTATACAGCTCATTGTTGCTCAATCTTGTCCAATCTCATTACAGTACTTGTATTACTTCCACACGGAATTGTGTTTTCAGAGTGAAGCCTGTCGCTTTCAAAGAACTTTCAGAGCCTCTGCAATAATCTTAATCAAACAGAGTGGTCCTGACTGAACTGTTGTTACGATTATTCATGTAATAAACTATATATATATATACATTTTTTTTAAAGGGTTAGTTCACCCAAAAATGAAAATTATGTCATTAATTACTTACCCTCATGTCGTCTGACACCCGTAAGACCTCCGTTCATCGAACACAAATGAAGATATTTTAGTTGAAATCTGATGGCTCTGAAAGGCCTCCATTGGCACAATGCACGGTTCACTCTCAAGACCCTTAAAAGGTACTAAAGACGTCGTTACAAAGTCCATCTCACTACAGTGGTTCTACAATAACTTTATGAATCGGCGAGAATAGTTTTTGTGCGCAAAAAAACCCTAAATAACGATGATGAAACGATTATGAATCAGTGAGTCGAATCATGATTCGGATCTCGTGTCAAACCGCCAAACTGCTGAAATTTGGCGATCCAAACAGCTGATTCGGCTCACTGATTCATAACGCTTCGAAGCTTCATGAGGTCGTGTTTTGAAATCGTCATCACTATATAAGTCGTTATTTAGGGTTTTTTTGCGCACAAAAACTATTCTCGCCGATTCATAAAGTTATTTTAGAACCACTGTAGTGAGATGGACTTTGTAACGACGTCTTTAGTACCTTTTAAGGGTCTTGAGAGTGAACCGTGCATTGTGCCAATGGAGGCCTTTCAGAGCCATCAGATTTCAACTAAAATATCTTCATTTCTGTTCCGAAGATGAACGGAGGTCTTGCGGGTGTAGAACGACATGAGGGTAAGTAATTAATCACAGAATTTTCATTTTTGGGTGAACTAACCCTTTAAGTATTATGCATACATTACCCTAATAAATACAGGATTAAACATAAATCAAATTCAACAAATCAAAAATGTTGGTTGCATGGTGTTTTTAAAAGGATATAACAGCATGGCATTGCACAGGATGGCCAAATACTGTAATACCACAATAAACCCAAAATATAAATAAGCTTTGAACAGCAGGAAAAAAATACAAATAAAATACATTCGTCCATCCATCCATCCTTTATTTATGTATTTATTTATTTGTTGTTGTTTTTTTGCTGTCAGCATCTAATCTTGTTTCCTGCAGGCATATGTCTAATTATACAGAAGCATGATTAATTAAGCTCATAATAAAACAAAGATGATTTTGTCTCTCTTACGGTCTCCTTTCTCCCACTCCCTCTCCCTCTTTCTCTTTTTTTCTGTCGTTAATCTGAGTCTGCTGGGGTGATGGAGAGCCTCCCACGGCTCGCTCTTTAATTAAGAGTGGTGTAAACAACAATGGCTGTCGTGTAGCCCACGTGGCGTGAACACAGACATGAATGCGTGCCGTGCAGAGAGGCTTACAGAGAGTTACTCTGGACCAGCCAAAAGCCAGGAGTTTAGTTAGACCGGAGGCCTGTCATGCTTTTAATGCAGACACAATGCTGCACGAGGAGGGAAAACAACATTGGATCGATATTTATTATTATTCCAATATCTGCAAAATCTGTCTTGTCATACTGGCGCTTTTATAGGGCGGCTGAATGCAATATTTATTTGTGTTTAGAAGCTTTGATGAAAGTCATTCCTGTGATGTATTATCAGATTTTCTGCACTGATTTTGGGAATAAATTCTGTGGAATGCTTTTAAATAGGATAAAATGTGCTTTGTTGGTAGCTCAAGGCATAATTACCTAAATATTTAAAGGTGAGGTGTGTTATTTTTTGATGATAAAATGCTTTCTTCTATCTCACCTTAATACAAAGAGACAACTATAAACATGCCATTCACAGATTTATTTACAAAAATGCAAATACTGCAACTCTGTGGTGTAAAACATTGTTCTGAATCAAGGATAAACTGAAATTCATGACATTTCAACAACTTCTGCTCACATATGTGAAGGCTGCTAATGGATCATTGAGGGTAAACACCATATTATGAGAATATGCATTACTTTACAGAACACTTACAACCTACAAGCCATCAGCCGTCTGTTGGTTAAAGGGATAGTTTACCCAAAAAGGAAAATTTCAAATGAAAATGAAATTAGGCACCCTCGAGTTGTTCAAAACCTGTTTGAATTTCTTTCTTTTGCTGAACACAAAGGAAGATATTGGGAAGAATGTTTGTAGCCAAGCAGTTCTACACGAAAGACTCAGGAGGCGAGAAAAACATTTGAATAAGATTTATTTACAGTTTGTAAAGAATGACTATCAAATTGATTAAATGATAAAGTTCTTTGGCGTAGGCCCCGTCCATAGTCCGAATCCAGAGGGTAGCAAATGCTTGCAGTTCCTACCTGAAGATGAAGGCATTCTGGTGGTGGTGGGGAGGATGGGGGTGAACGCCAGCATCAGTATCTGCGAACATAGTAATGGATGGGAAGTTGGGAACAGAACTTATGTACTACAGAAGATGAATAATGATTGGCTAGATAATTAGTGAATGACGTGACATTGGAGTCTTCCAGGTAGAACTACACTAGAGCTCCCATATCTTGGCAGCCATTGACTACCATAGTATTTTTTTCCCCACTATGGTAGTCAATGGCTGCCTAGATCTGCTTGGTTACAAACATTCTTCCAAATATCTTCGTGTTCAGCAGAACAAAGAAATGTATACAGGTTTGGAACAACTTGAGTGTGACTAAGTAATGACAGAATCCTTTTTGGGTGAACTATCCCTTTAACATCGGGCAGTGGTCTACACTAGTCAGACCTTGTCTGTGGCTTTTTATCTGATTGAGCATGTTGAGTTGGGCAGTCAGTGAGACAGATCACTTGTATTGGCTGTTAAATAATAAATAAATTATAAAGGAATTTATACCCATATGATATTACGCTGTTGCTACATTGGACCAGTGGCTTTAAAATGAATGGATGGATGATTCAACTGCGGACGCCATCTTCTGGTCAGACGCGGGAATTCATTCAACATGTGTTATGGGTATTCTCTAGACATTGAGCGTACATTGGTTGTACACTCGTTAATGCAGTGCATTGTGGGATTGAATGAGTGCACTCTATAACGTCCACTATGGATTCGGACACCACTACAAATGGCTGTCCCCTCAAAAAGTGCCCTATTTAAGGATATAGGGGGCGATTTCGGACACAACCAAAGTCTTCTGAAGAGACAATCTCTTTATATAATGAACAGATTTAATTTAGGCTTTTATTCACAGATAAACATTGATCAACTCACATACATAGAGCACTCAAATATGGTACAATCTTTTTATACACACTTTGAGGTGAATAGACTTTTAATGGAGGGACTGAAAACTCTTCAGAGATTTTATTAAAAATATCTTCATTTGTTTTCCAAAGATGAATGAGCGTCTTATTGGTTTGGAACAACATGGGAGCGAGTAAATGATGACAGAATTTTTGTTTTTGGTTGAACTATCCCAATTGAGTACAAACTACAAACTAGCTAGTAGCTAGCTAAGCCTCTAGCTTGGACTTCACATTGCAAATTTAGTAAGAACTTATAAACATCTGGATTGTTACACCCCTAAGTTCCATAATATCATCTACAAAATGACTGACAGGCTTTCTTAGTTTTCTGATTGGCCCCCTGGCGAATAGGGCTGTCACATACACATGACACCTATCAGTGATATCTGTCTGGTAGTGGGGGCATTTTATGCATGCTACTCCTTAAAAATGAAGAAAGCAACACGCAAGAGGCAGTGGATATGTAGCACTCTAAGACCGATGGCTGTTCCAGTTGTGTGGCGTTTCAGATTCTGTCATTGGCCTGTGCATTACTAACAAATGACCTCTTTCTCTCTCTCCTCCAGAAGAAAGGATGCTGCAGGAGACCAGTGCGAGAGTAAGCCCAACCTGATCGCTCCATCCACTCCCCCGCCCAGTCCTCCACAATCCCAGGATGCTCTGCCCCTGTCGAGGAAAGCTGAAGTTGCTGGTGGTGTCTCTGAGTTTCGTCATCCTGTTCACCTGGCTTTACCTACTCGTGGGGAACTCTGAAAGTTAGTATCAAGACACTTATCATCAGATCTTTAGATTTCTGGAAAGAATGAGTCTCTATGAGTCAGACACAGGCCCATTTTCTGTTTTCTGATGTAAAGGCTGGATCGACAAACAGTTTTCCCCTTAAGCTGGGTTGACTTGGGTGTTGAGACTGTCAGTCAGTCTTATCTCGGTCCATGTGCTAAAATCCTCATCTGATGGGTCTGTCATCCTCTGAGACGCACAATAACACTGCGGAGTGCTGATAACAGGAACTGATCTGCAGCCAGATCTCAGAAAGCTAATCATTATAAAAGCTTGTTCACTTGCTCTTGATCTGGCATGTGAACATATCTATCTATAATCATGAGAAAGGTCCCACGTATGCACACATAGGCCCATGCAGCACACAGAAAGGGAAATTATCCGAACATGATCATCAGTATTCATAAGACTGAAAGAGTTTGAGAAGACTTGTCATCTCCTTTAAAAAGACTGCCAGAGATGTATTCCTGCACCATTTTGTGGGCCATTCTTTGAAACGAGTGCATTGGAAAGCAAGATTTTAAACATTCTTTCGAAGAGTGCCTTGAAGTTGTAATACATTGCACTGAATTGTGCCATATCAAGTTGAATTAATATTTAAGCAGTAAGGTATGAGAGCCTGAAACCCCTTCAGCTGTGATTACATTTACAATACAACATGGCCTGTACAAAAGTGATTGTTTTTTTTTTTTCCAAAGTGCAAATTATAAAATAGATTAAGATGTAATGAAGACATTTTCATTAAAGGTTTATTTTCATTCAAAAGTGGCATCCTTACACTATAACAGTGGCCTTTGACCTAAAATATTTACTTGAAGTACTCCCTGTGATTTAAGTAAATATTTCAGTTATTTAGAGATAGGCCTACACTATGTAACTTTTGGCTCTCTAGCGGTTAAAAAACAAAACTGCATGCATTTTAGGGATGAACAATGTTTTGGTTGTGCTTCAACTCAGCGTGACCCTTCGCAATAGAATACCTTACTCACCTGTTGAATAATAAAAACACCATCTTCACATGGCTTTTAAAACATTTCAAATCCCTCAGTTCTCGCCATCTACGAAAAGCCAAGTGTAACCGGTCCTACTCATCCCATTCCAAGCAGGATTCGAACTGGGGTTGCTGCGGCATGGATGCGCTAAAAAGGACGCTAAAGTTTGCAGCCTCTAGCGTCAGTTGCTTATGCCCCTCTTGAGACCAGGAAAGTGAGGTTTACACGCACAGCTCTTACTGGCCTACGTCCGTTACACTCACCCCCTAAACTTCACTCCAATCTGGGTCATGGCACCAAATGTAACCGGTCCTACTTGACCCACTCTGAGTGGGATTCAAACCGGGGTTGCTGCAGCGTGGGAGGCGGTCACACTAACAAGGACGCTAAAGACTGCAGCCTTTAGCGTCAGTCGCAAGAGCACCTCTTGAGATCAGGGGGGTGAGGTTTACACACACCCCCCACCCCCCCACCCCCACCCCCCAATCCTCACTCCCACCCGAGTCACGGCACCAAATCCTAACTCGATAACCGGTCCTACTTGACCCGTTCCGAGCGGGATTAGAACCAGGTTCTCTAGCGTGGGAGACAGACGCACAATAACGCCAAAGACTGCAGTCTCTATAGCGCCTCTTGAGGCCAAGGGAGTGAGGTTTACACACACAAATCTTACTGGTCTACGTCTGTTACACAATGTTGATTCACGTTTTATTAAAAACTCTGTCGCGTACAGGGTCTCGATCAGGGGAGACGGACGCGTTAACAAGAACGCTAAAAACCACAGTCTCTAGAGCGCTTCTTGAGGCCGAGGGAGTGAGGTCTACACGCACATCTCTTACTAGCCTACGTCCGTTACACTCACCCCCCTAATCCTCACTCCCATCCGCGTCCTAACTCGATAACCGGTCCTTCTCGATCCGTTCGAGCGGGATTCAAACTGGGGTCTCAAACGTGGGAGACAGACGCACTAACAAGAACGCTAAAGACTGCAGTCTCTATAGCGCCTCTTGAGGCCAAGTGAGTGAGTTTTACAAAAACAGATCTTACTGGTCTACGTCTGTTACACAAGCCGATGTTGATTCTCGTTTTATTACGAACTCTGTCAAGTCCAGGGTCTCGAGCGTGGGAGACGGACGCACTAACAAGAACACTAAAAACCGCAGTCTCTAGAGCGCCTCTTGAGGCCAAGGATGAGGTCTACACGCACAGCTCTTACTAGCCTACGTCCGTTTCACAAGCCAATTTTGATTCTCGTTTTATTACGAGCTCTTTTTGCCAGCAGAATCTCCTCTGTTCAGCATTTTTTTTACTTCTGGGATCATTTAATAAATCGTGGTGCATCAATTTACTCTATCAACAGTTTGTCAGATATTGTGTTGGACAGTGGGGGGTATTCAAGTCAAAAAGGCTGAGAAATACTGCATTACATGGTACTTTTTGGAAGCTGAAATTTATACTGATATTTCTAAAAATAATCATTTTTAATGATCAACTGCATACTAAACAAAATCTTTAGCCGCACTTCCACCACATGAACTTTCCCCAGGAACTAGGGACCTTGGGGTGGTACTTCGTGTGTTTCGACCGCAGAAACCAGGGTCTGAATAAAGTTCCTGGTAAAGATTTCCCCCTGAAAATGGGGAAAACTGCTCATGAGGTAGTACTTTTTCAAAGTTCAGGAACTTTCGGGGGTGGGACGGCGGTGCGCGCAGTAAGAGTTGTTTGCTATTCAAATCAACAATGGAGTTTAAAAAATACGACAGATGGACCGGTGACGAGGTTTAGGCTTTATTAAGTTTATTTGCTGAGGACGAAATCCAGTGGGTTCTGGAAAGTCGCGAACAGTCACCAGACTAATCTTCACGGTTCTTGTGATGGTAACTCAGACAGCAACAGGTCTGGGGGAAAAATAGTTCCTGGGAAGAAAGTTCCTGGGACAAATTGTTCCAGGTAATTTTGGTGGAAACAGGGCTTTTTGTAACATGGTTGACATTTTAAAAAGGATTTATTTACTTACAGAGTTCACTTCCTGCCATTTAAAAAAAAATTGTACATTATTTTAATAAGAGGGTTTCGTAGAATGACCTCATAATGATAGATTATAGACTGTAGTTTTTGGAGTGCTCATAAAAGCATGAAATGGACTTTTCTCCGTCTGCTGCCTTTTGACATCCCAGCTCAGGATAGACGGTAGTGAGGCGACTGTGTGTGTGTTATTGTGTGTGTTGTCAGCCAATCAGTGCACATAATTTTCCCGTGGCTCTAGAGTCATTAATCACATGGCATTTACGGCTCAGGTGATTGGCTTAAAACAACCTGGTTGCAGAACTGAGGGCCCATAAGCAAAATGCAGATTTCATATCACATACTTCCAGGGTTGCAGTGCCCAACTGCCTGAGATGAATGTGAAGGCTAATAGATAATGGATGAGAGACGACATGGGTACGCTCAGTAAGACCCAACTCTGGTTAACCGGGATGAGTGATCTGCACTTGCTTATACATGAGTGCAATGCAAGAAAATCCATCAAATCGTTCCGATAAATTCAATGCCTGTTACTTTGTTCTCCCTGATCACAACCAATTTTCTGCATCTTTAATCATTCCAGCAGAGAGCAATGTGTAGATTGAGATACTCTTGGAGTCTGTCTTAAATCTGAATGACATTCACGTATATTGTCTCTCTGCAAATTCACCTCAAGCTTCCTATTTCTTTACCTCTCATCCATCCATCTCTGGGGTGTAATCTGTCAAGATCACTCGAATTAAATGAAATCTGTTGTGCCGTATCAGACGGGCGTTCCCTGCTCCTCTCCGCATGCTTGGTGGAATCTACAGAAGCACGACTCCTGGAACGGGATGTCCTGGCATCGCGGGTTCGAGAGGTGGAGGAAGAGAACCGGCAGATCCGACTCCAGCTGAGCCAATCGCAGGGCTTGGCTGCCCAGCCTGTCGAGGGTAACTATGGCAACCAGCAGTGGGTGGCATCGGCAGACACCGGTCCAGAGGACGTGGAAAACACAGCAGAGGAACGGGCCAATCACAGCGAGTGTTCTCGCTCGCCCACCGCGGAGAAGTGTGAGGTTAGATGGCATATTACATCCTGTCAGATGTGAGAATAAGTCTTTAGGAACATATGGCGTCCACATAAAGTATTTAGACAAAAAAAAAAAGATTAAACAAAGTGGAATTTCCAAGTGAAAAAAACCTTTCACAAACACTTTTCAAGCAAAAGCAGGTTTGATAAGTTGAAATAGATATATGGTCCTAAATGAAGACAAAATATGTTTGGACCCATTTCATATATCCACGTAAAAATCACCTCAAAGCCAAAACTAATAGCATAAATGATCCAAAAAGTTGAGTTAGTTCTGTGGAAAGTATTGGCATCATCATGTTGGCAGATTCCACTGTAGTTTGAAATTTTGTATTAATTGCAACAGCATTTGTATGCATTTTAGTGAGGCATATTCTGTCTGGATGGGACGCTGCATATTAGAAGCTTTTTAAAGTCTACACAGAACATACAATGAATCTCAAGAATACTTTAACAAAGCTGAAATTCTTCAATGCAATCTGAAACGTTGGCTCTTCTCTCCACACACAGCTGATTCACGTGGCATGTGTATGTGCGGGTCACAACGCCAGTCGGGACGTGGTCACTCTGGTCAAATCTATCCTGTTCCACAGGTAAGAAACAACGACAGCTAAATTAATAGTAAATAAATAGCAATATTATGGTATATTGTGTGGTTATACATAGAGCTTAAAATAATAACAACTGGGATTTAGCCATTCTCTTGTAGATTTGATATCCTTTTATTTATAGATGGTTTCATCAGACGCACACGCGTTGCCACGGTTACACGCTTGGCCCGAAGTTAACTAGTTAGCTAGTGGATAGTATGGCGCACTACTCAGTAGAAACGCAATTTTGACTTACTTTTCTTGGATAACATGATATACATATTAACGATCAAGCAGAGAGCATACGACACCAGCACAAAACAGTGTGTGTGACTCAACAAAAAGCCTTGAATGCTTCATAAATATCCAGTCTGACTGCATACGAGAGCAGCGTCTAATGTAATTTAGACTGTATGTCTGATCTATTTCACTTGTTATTTATTATGCTTGTTATCAGAAATAATCTATTCTGGCTGCGTTTACACTTGGCATTAACACGCGATCACCATGATCCGATCAAGCAGATCGGCTTGATAACTGATCGGATTTCTGTTTCCCGCTAAATATTTAAATTAGGTATGTAATAGGCCTTTATCACAGAGTGTAAAACAACTTAAACTTTATCCTCTATTAATGACAGTGCCTATAGAGTAAGTGATTTTTGTGATGTATATGTATTCATATATAATCAATCTCAAATAGGGTAGTTTATCTCCAAGTTTAAGTTTCCCAACATTAATCTTATATTATGAAACAAAGAAACCATTGTTCATCTTCGGAACACAAATTAAGATATTTTTCTTCTTCTCTAAGGTCTTACGGGTTGGGATCGACATTAAAGGTGGTGGGATCGACACCACCTTTAGCGGGGGTATTTCCCCCACTCAATATTGCAGACAGAAATGGGAGATTATTAAAATAATTAAAACATATAAATTAAGATAATGTTGCACAATTAAAATGAAAGATGCTAACGCATAAAACAGATAGCACAGCCTCTGTTGTTATTGATTCTTTGCGGACGTCTACCAGAAGTTAAGTTTGGGCCACAAAAGCATGCGCTGTAATGTTTTTTTATGTTGTTGCCGTTGAAACCGTTTATACAACTGTTATTTCTGGTTCTCTAATCTGATTGGCTGAGGGCTTTTTCCAGCCGTGAGATATCCACCCAGTATCGGCACTCAAACCATTTCATCGCTTGTATAACTCCGCTTGTGGCGACTGTCATGGTGGTAAAAATACTACTGTTGTTGTGTCATGACAATTTTTTAGGCGAAAATTTAGTTAATTGGACCTCAAATATGGGACTCATATATAAACATAGTGACTATTTTACAATTCAGCGGCCGTTCAGCGCTCATGTATTCAGTTTGACCAGAAATTATATTTCACAGTTTCAAATAAGGTCATAAATACTGCGAAGTACACTTATTTTGCCTGTAAGTATATAAAGTCAAAATTTCATCAAAAATGGTGACCATTTACAGCACCTAAAATATAGACTTTACCTTATGCATTCATATAAAACCTAACATGTCGACATGTTCACATCTCCCTTTTCAGGAGAAACCCACTGCACTTTCATTTCATCACAGACACAGTGGCCAATCAGATCCTCAGCACTCTGTTCCAGTCATGGATGGTGCCGTCCGTACAAGTCAGCTTCTATGACGCTGATGAGCTCAAAGTAAGTACCTGCCTCATAATGCTCCCATAACACCCCTGTCATTAACCACCCTTGCCCTTTGACCCAGAGATAACGACCATGTCACAGAGCATCAGTATTGAGGCTTAATGGGAGGCGATAGTTTTGAAACGATGCGGGCGGAAATGACAAGTCTGAAGAATGATGCCGATCGCAATCCTCTCCGAGCTCATTCAGGCACAAACAACTGGAATGAAATATGTGTCACATGTGCTTATGGATTGTAATGAGGGGGCAAAAGGTCCCCTTGGGACAGTACGGCATGTCTGTGATAGTGGAAACACTGAGCTTGTTGTTTACACTCCAGCGATCTCAAGAGCTTTCGCTTTCTGAGAACTCTTGCACGCTCCAGAGGGAGACGGAAGCATAGAATTATTCATTTCTGTTCATATATTTAAACTGACAGTGTGACTCTTTTTTTCCACGACTTGGCATGCAAGTGCTGCCTTTGCTGTAGCGTTGAATTATTCACTGTCTGTTTGTGATTTTTTTTTTTATGCAGCGCACGGTACGCTGAAAGAGCGAAGTGACAATCAAAGAGCTTGCCTCCTCTACACACACATGTGCGCGCACATATTCTAGGAGGGAGCATTCTAGTTTACATTACACTGCACACTCAAGGACACTCACATGAATGGATACACACACTCATATGCACAATAACATGAACACAGTCTTTCTTGTCCTGTTTTGTGCTCTCATCCTCCTCCCGCACTGAGTTCACCTCTGATTGTCAGCTGTTTGGCTCGGAGCCGTCTCTAATCACGCGGATTTTACATCCTGTGTCTCTGCTGTGCATAGAGACCTCTTTGCTCTCCTGAGTATATGAAAGCTAAGCTGCAGGAAATCCAGTCTTTTTCAATCAACCCCTCTCCGGCAGATTATTATTAAACCTGAGCTCAGGTCATTAAGGATGTATGCTGAAAAGATAAAGCGCACAATAAGAACTGTAGTGGGTGCAGATGAAGCTATAACCGCAGAATACAGTTCAGAAGAAAACATGGAGCAGACAATGAGCTCTAGTAGGTGATGGGGAACACATGCAGTTTTGAGAGAACTGTCCGAAAAGTCATTTGGGGGTTTTATTCTAGTCAGCCACGTGTTTTGTATACATTCTGTTTTCATTATTACACCGTTCTCGATGCGATGATAGTGTCATTCTTACATTTAGTGCACAATAATTCAAAACGGTGTATATTGAACCTTTTACTGGCTTTCTCTTTCATTTGCATTGGATTTCAGTGCTTTTTGAACTTTTAAATTGACATAATTTAAAGGTGCACTATGTAACTTTTCCGTCCGCTAGAGCAGCCATTCCCAAACTGTGGTCCGCGGACCACTAGTGGTCCGTGAGGGTACTGCAGGTGGTCCGTGGAAAGGCAAAATACTTTTTTTTTTACCTTCATTTTACCAGGAAATTCCCATAAAAATAAAAAGTAAAAAGAATATGTAGACCTATATTGATATAAAATTTAAATTAAATTGTCATGTTATTGTGTGATTACTAAAATAGGCTAGTGGCGCTCGGCCGTGACGTTCAAGTTCAGTGCCTCACTTTTTGAGGACTTGTAAACTTTAAATAATAACTCTAATAATTCCCTAAATTTGCCAAAGGTTTTGAAATGTTGACTATATCCAAGTGTTCTTATTACTGTATAGATTTCACACTCCATTGCAAAATAAGCCTGTTGTTTAAATGAACCCGATTATGCACTTGAGTAAATAAATAAAATAAATATGTGGCAGCCGTTGTATACAGTAAACTTTCTTTTAACAAGCCTGTTGTACTGATGTGATGACCAGTTATAGTTTTAGTGCTAGTAAGCCTATTTAGAGGTGCGGATTAATTCAGGTAGGTCTGTGTGTAGACATAATTTTATTATGTGTATTATGAGGTGGTCTGCGAAATTTCTTGATTACGACTAGTGGTCCACACACACAAAAAGTTTGAAAACCCCTGCGCTAGAGGTCGCCTATTCAAAACAAAGGTGTAGTTTGATCACGGCAAGTTTGAGCGCAGAATCTTGGGACGTGTGGTCTTCACCTCACAGCCGGTGGAAAAGAATCGGGATAGGACTCGGGCAAAAATCATGTTCATGGATGCGATTATTAACGTTACTGTAGTAGGGGTGTCGAAATTAATCGTTTCTTCGATGCATCGCGATGCAGACGAGGACGATTCGGTATCGGTTCAGTAATAGACCATAGCCGATTATAATGTACAGATTCTTTTCTGACGTCATATTCGTTGTTGTGGTAGCATACAATGGCAGAGGGAGGCGAGACGCGAGTGAGAGTAATTAAAATGCTCCAACAACTTTAAAAGACGACATCTGGGCACATTTCGGCTTTTATGAACAATCTAGTAAGCATGACCTGGAGAACACACGTGCTGTGTGTAAATCAATCGTAAATCGATCATCTGAATTATCTAAACGATTTCATTTACACTTGGGCACATACATGTATCTCCGCAAAACGGATATAAATCCGATCTACATTTCCTGCACTAAATAAAGATTTATTTGAGTTCACGTCACCGAAAACAACAGCTATGAGCTGCATTATATTGTTCACCATTGAGCCGCGCGCCCTCCTATTGCGGTCTGGAACTCAAAGACCGCAGTAGGAGAGCGCGCGGCAAAAGCACTGGTCAGATCATTCAGTTTCTTTACTCTTAATGAATATGATTGTATTTTGAGCACCTGCAACTTTACTTTCGGTAGTTTGTGCGTTTACTTGATGAAGAGATACTCAGCCGCTCGTCTGCGGGATGCGCGCTTCAGTAGCGGCGTCATATCTGGCTATGTCATATAACCCATAACACGCTCACACGTAAATTATTTTAGCATTGTTGAGAGGAGTACAATTTACATATGTGGTTTCAACAACCAGATGCATTTAGACTTTAGTTTTGACTTTATTGAGCGGAGACCACCTCCTGAAGTGTTTTTTAGTATTTTCTATTAGTTCTAAATGGTCCTGTTGTCTTCTGTGCCCAGAGTTTTGTTTGATACATTCAAGAAGCATGTTTTCTTTGAGCAGGTAAAATGAAAGGTTTAGTTCATATAATTGACTGACAAAATTGTATGAGGATACAGTGAATTGTCAATGCATTGTGATGCATCGTGATATCGAACTGAACCGAATCGATGGCCTGATAATCATAATCGAACCGAACCGTGAGACCAGTGTAGGTTCACACCCCTATGCTGTAATATGAAGCAGAGCAGGACCGTGTGTTGTGGAGCGATTGTTAATAAGATGAATGCAACACGCCTCACGAGCAGCGGGACTTTTATTATGCCACAGTCGCCGGCGCCATTTCCGCTTTTCCGGTCATGAGTATGAGGTAACGCAGCTCTGTTTATCATATTAGATACATTTGAGTGTGTTGAAAATTATGTTATGACGTTACTCTGTGCGTTCGCTATGACACTTGTTCAAACTGCAGTGAGAGTAAAACGTTTCTGCAAAATAAAACCGGAAACGAGGCTAACGCTGATATGGCGCAATTAAAAGGCGACTCCCTCACATGTCCCGGTTCCTTGGTTAAAATAGCAAATTTCTCACAATTTACAAATAGTTGGAAACATTTGGGATATTGTAAGTACTCAACTGAACAAAATATATAACACTGGCCTAGTGGTTTTTGGATATTTTACTGAAAAAATGTTACATAGTGCACCTTTAAATTCCATAATGATTACACTTTAAGTAATCATTATAAGTAATGTTGCACCTACATGTCAATTCACTCCCATTAGAGTATTAGTTAAGTATTAGCAGACTATTAGGGGTGGGGTTAATGAGGGTTAGTAGAATAAGTTGACATTTACTTGCAAAGTTAAGTATTTTCAGTAGAATGTCTGTTGGGGGAGCTTTAAAAAAAAGTGTTAGCAGATATTATGCAGACAGTCTATTAATACTCTAATGAGAGGTGACATGAAGATGCAACGTTACTTATAGTCATCAGACTGTCTAAAGGGGACTGTCAAAATAAAGTGTTACCAAGTAGGTTTCCATATAAAAAATTACAATCATTATCAAGGACATTTTTATCCTTAACACAAACCTTTCAAGACAGCACAGAGAGCAACTTGATTTTTAAACTTGATTGATTTCAATGTAATTTTCAATACGTCAGAGCTAGACTACTAATCATAGTGACAATCCCATAAATCATTGAAAAGTTAGTCTCATTACAATTTTAAATACTTTTTTGTGATTTATAGAGCTGGTTGATTTTATTGAAGTTTTTAGTAAAGAAGGTTTTGAATTATCTTGGTAAAAAATGAATGAGAAAAATACTTGTGCCGATAAAAAAGTGGGCAGTCACTATCGTGCTTCTCACAGATGTATCTCTCTCATTCTCTTGCTATGAATAGTCAGAAGTGTCATGGATACCAAACAAACACTATTCGGGAATTTATGGCCTGATGAAGCTCACTCTCACCAAAGCTCTGCCATCCAACCTTTCAAAGGTCATCGTCCTCGATACAGACATCACCTTCGCCACTGATATCGCCGAGCTGTGGGCCATCTTCCGGAAGTTCACAGGTAATCAGTCACTTTCCGTCACGAGTCATACTGTATAAAGCATCGGGGCAGTGAAATTTAACCCTGATGTTGTGATTGCAGAGAAACAGGTGATTGGTCTGGTGGAGAATCAGAGTGATTGGTACCTCGGTAATCTGTGGAAAAATCACAAACCCTGGCCAGCCCTCGGACGGGGGTTTAACACAGGTGAGGACACCAGCTTCCATCTGAACTCTGCTCATCAACCTTCACTGTCTTTGTAACTGGTTAAGTTAGTTTGATATGAGTCTTATAAATGAACAAATGAAAGGGGGAAAATGCATGGCCATTCATTTAAAGGTAGGGTAGGCAATTTCTTTGAAATCATAAGATCCCTCCTTTTCAGAACGTCTCCAAAGCCACGCCTCCTCCAGAACACATGAACGCACACAGCCAGAGCAGAGTCTGCAAAGCGTCACGAGTGACTGTGTTAAATTACCTCATGTCTGAAAGCTCATAACATTACAATAATAAAAATGAACGTAAGCAACTTACCACCTGACTGCAGCAGATTCATTTCAGCGTTGATAGGGCTGCCATAGAAATGCATAAATCTAGAACGTCACGGGTTGCCATCTCTTAATTAGGGTAGTTGTGGCATGAACGCAGCATAAGCTCGTTGTTATGGCACTCGTGACTGTCTGTAGCCTTACAGAACACGCTAATGATGTGTGATGTCTGTGAGCAGGTGTGTGTCGGTATGGAAATTCAGTTTTACAGGCAGGTAAGAAATTGAATGATTGAATTTGGACCGAATGCAATGATTGGACAAAAATTTTTTTGTTCCTGAAATGTCCACAGAAGATGTATGTACATCTTATTAATATTTAGACCACTTCTATTCTATTACTGATTGCTAACAGGATGTGAAGAAAGTTTCAACCAATATAACAAAGTGTTTGCCTACCCTACCTTTAATAATTGAACATACATTGAACATTTGTATATATATATATATATATATATATATATATATATATATATATATATATATATACCGGTTTGGAATAATTAAATTTTTTTATAATCAAGCAATTTATTTAAAATAACTGTTTACTATTTGAAAGCATTTTAAAATATATTTTATTTTATTTTTATTTTCAGCATCATTACTACAGTCTTCAGTGTCACATGATCCTTCAGAAATCACTGTAATATGCTGATTTGCTGCTCAATTATTAATTAATATGATCAATGTTGAGAACAGTTTTTGCTGCCTAATATTTACGTGGAAACAGTGATTCGCATATTGTTTTTTTAGAATTCTTTGATGAATAGAAAGTTTATTTGAAATATATTTTGTAACAATATAAATATCTTTACTCTAACTTTTTATCAATTTAATTCTGAATATTATTATTATTTATTTATTTATTTTTACTAAAAATTTGAATTGTAGTGTATCAGTTTCCACACAAAAAATGAAGCAACACAACTGTTTTCAACATTGATAATAATCAGAAATGTTAATATTAATAAGGGTCATGTGACACTGAAGACTGGAGTAATGTTACTAACAATTCAGCTTTACATCACATGAATAAATTACATTTTAACATATATTAAAATAGTAAACAGTTATATCAAATTGTAATAATATTTCACAATTTTTGCTGTTTTAACTGTATTTTTTATCAAATAAATGCAGCCTTGGTGAGCAAAAAAGTCTTCTTTAAAAAAAAAAAAAAACTCTGTTGACTGGTAGTGTATATATAATATTAAACTAATAAATTACTCTGAAGTATTTTCCCCTTTTTGGGGTTATTCATCGGTTGCTGTGTAGCCTTCGCAGGAATGAGCACACAGGCATTATCACTTCTAAAAGGAGCGCACTGCTTATGTCAAATTTCATTTCAGGATAAAAAATAGAAAATAGTTTGCTCCGGTGGTCCATTTGACAACAGGTGTTTCTTTTTTGGGCTGCAGGTGTGATTTTACTCTACCTTGAGAGACTGCGCAGGATCGGCTGGGAACAGATGTGGAGACTGACAGCTGAGAGAGAGCTAATGAGCATGCTTTCAACATCCCTGGCAGACCAGGTCCATGTCCTTCATGAACAATTCAAAAACACTTTATAAGAAGAATTTATTTCATAGGACTTGTGAGATTGTGCTTTGTGCAACAGTTGTCTAAACGATGATGAAAGCATTGCTGAATATTGTTGTATATTGCAACAAAAACGTTACTGTTTTATGTCTTCACAGGATATATTCAACGCATTCATAAAACAGAACCCAGTTCTGGTGCATCAGCTTCCGTGCTTCTGGAACGTACAGTTATCGGATCACACTCGCTCTGAGCAGTGCTACACTGAGGTGTCAGATCTAAAGGTAACTATATTAGGGGAATGTTTCCGTATGCTGGGTATAAACGACCAAACTGACCCAAAGGAATTTAAAAATTATGAGTCGTTTGAAGTAAAAAGGGGCCCTTTAACTGGTTCGAGCTTTGCTTTAATCATTGCCAAATTCACAGTTTGTTTTACAAATCGTCTCTAATGCAAATGTTCACCCAACCGACACATTCATTTCCTGTCAAATTTCCATTTTAGCATGGAAACGATGTCTTTGAAGTTGTTTATTGCTCAGTTTTATTACTCCCTCCTGCAGGTCATTCACTGGAACTCTCCTAAAAAGCTGAGGGTAAAAAACAAGCATGTGGAATTTTTCCGTAATCTTTACTTGACATTCCTGGAGTACGATGGGAATCTTCTCCGACGAGAACTCTTCGGCTGTCCCAGTCAGGCCAGCTCAGAGAGCACAGTGGTGAGTTACCTAAGTAGTTTATTATGCAGGATTATGCCAAAGTATTTTTACATTTTTTTTGGAATAGCATGCAGAAAATATTTCTATTACCTGACAAAAAATACAAAATGCATGATAAAATTGGTATGTATTAATTGGTATCATATATTGGTCTATCTGATGGTCCTGGGCTATGGAAGCTTGCTTCTACCTGAGATGATATATTTAATTCATATTTTTATATATACATAATATAATAATGTTATTTATACATAAAAGGGAACAAATCAATTTAAAATTTAAAAAGTAGCTCAATTTAATCCTGCACATTTGGCTTAGCTATGGAAGTGTTACATGTTCCCTTGGTTTTGTGTTTCGAGGTTTTGTTATATGGACTTTTATTTTGAACTGTTTTTCTGTTGCCGTTGTTCCCTGTATTTACTTCCTCTTTTACTTAGTTCCCTTGACTGAATATGAAATCGCCCCCTAAACCCTCATTCACCACGTTAGTCTACTAATACAGTTCACTTGAAGGAGTGAATGAAAACGAGTGAGTGAATTTGTATAGCCGTTCTGTGTACATCGGCTGTACACTCGTTATTGCGGTGCAATGTGGGATTGAATGATTGCACTCAGTAACAGCCACTATGGTTTCGGATACCACTACAAATAGCTGTCCCCTCAAATAATGCCCTATTTGAGGGTATAGGGAGCGATTTCCGACTCAGCCCTTGTTTTCTTTTGTTAATCACATAGTGATTTATCAGTCTCACCTGTGCCTTGTTATCCTTTAACAAGGATAACACGTGGATAAGTCGCCTGTGGACTTTCTACTGCTAATAGATACACAGACACGCTGCACTGAGCATGTAAGATATGCTTAGAGCTGTAACAATCTGACCAAAAATAAAAACCTCGATTAATTGAACATTTTACCGTGATTACGATTAATGAACGATTATTTTTTTTGCTTTCCATTTTTTGCCCTCATAAGGTTGAGTAAGTTCCTGATAAGGTTTTTACTGTAAATATGTTCTACTATTAAAGGTGGATTTTTTTTTTCTAATGAAAAGTGCTAGTGCATTTCTTTGTGATTTTAAAATATTCGAAGGAAACGGTTCACTTTCAGCAGTTATTGTCTATGGGGCAGATTTCTGCTTGTTGTACATCAGATACAGATACATTAGCACAGTAGACCTACATTACATTTATTTGAATGCATTAATGATAGAGTGATGGTGTGTGTGAATTACTCATACCGTGCTTTTAACGGTTGAGTTTCTAAGCTACTTTAGTGACTTTACTTTACTTTTTCTCTGCGCGCGATCTTCATGTGATGTGCGAGCTTCTGTCTGAGTGTTCGTTTGTCACAATATATCAGGCATTAGTTCAACATAATACACATCTGATGGTCTAAAATCACTTTAATGGCTCAAACTGGCAGGCCTTAAAACACATACAAATGACAAAGCTTTGTGAGGACGCAGATGAAAGAGGTCTGCCTTCAGGGCGCGCGCGCGTTGTCAGAGACGCGGCTCGGCTCTGTGTCACAGAAAAAAGCTGAGCACTGAAGGGATACGTTTTCCGTATTGTTGTTTTTGAATAGTGCACAATCGCTTTTAATGTTCAAACTGGCAAGCCTTTAAACGCATTGACTTGACAAACTTTATGAGGACGAAAATGAAAGCGATCTGCTTTCGGGGCTTGCGCGCGCCGTCTGTGTGTGTGTGTGTGTGTGTGTGTGTGTGTGTGGCAGCGCGTAGGCTATAAGAATGGCAATTAACTTACCTGTATAAACTGTGTAAAACATGCAGCTACTATAGTGATTCTGGGCATCTATAAACAAAGATAACTGCTCCTGCGCATCTCTCTGTGTGCCTGCAAACTGCACTTGATGTGTCCGGGGCGGAGTCACGTGATTAAAACCAAAATAACCGACATGGGAAAAATACGTCGGTTAGAGGATCTGAATTCGGTTTCGATTATTTTTCGATTAATTGTACAGCCCTAGATATGCTGCTGCTGCATTGATAGACATAAATCCCATAGCAGACCTAGGCAGGTGGAGCTGGGGGAGGTAGAGGGTTTCAGAAGAACTCTGATTGCACGCTGCAGGACTGGCCTACAGCAAACAATGAACCAGGCTGAATCCAAAATCACCCCCTATACCCTCAAATAGGGCATTATTTGAGGGGTCAGCCATTTGGTGTCTGAAACCATAGTGGACATTATTGAGTGCACTCATTCAATCCCACATTGCACCGCAATAACGATTGTACAGCCGATGTACACTCAACGGCTGTCCGACTTCACGCACTCTTTTTCATTCACTCCTTCAAGTGAACTACATTAGTGGACCAACGTAGGGAATAGTTAATGAGGGTTTAGGGGGCGATTTCGGATTCAGCCACAGACTATTTAAATGTTGAGCAAGCAACCTCATTGGCTGCAGGATCAGCAGAGTCATGCAGCAATCAGCTTGTGTCATGCGGTAATGATGTGATTGATTACTGATGGCATGTAAAGGACGTATCAGCCGATGCCCTCTAGAGTTTCATGACCCTGCCCTCCATGAGTTACATGTAATTCCCACTTTATATCACTCTTTCTTGTGACTTTCTCCCAACTTTATTTCTCACAGTAGTAATTTTCCATCTCACTATTTAGTTTATATTAAGTTTAAATTATCTTTCTCACTTCTCACATTAATTACTTTTTGTCTGAGACAGAAACCAATACTAGGATCTGTAGACAGCAAAAAGAAAAAAACTTTAAAGGGTTAGTTCACCCAAAAATGAAAATTCTTTCATTAATTTCTCACCCTCGTGTCGTTCCAAACCCATAAAACCTTCGTTCAACTTAGGAACACAAATTGAGACATTTTTTATGAAATCCGAGAGGTTCCTGAACCATCAACGTCATTGCAACTTCCAAGGTCCAGAAAGGTTGTAAAGATGTTAAAATAGTCCATGTGATTACAGTGGTTCGACCCTAATATTATACTTTTTGTATAGAGAATACTTTTTGTCTGCAAAAAATCAAACAAAAATTACAGCGCTTCCAAGTTCTACAGCAGAACAGTGTCTAACAATTGGCTAGCTCCTGCGTCAGCATCACACACATGCGTCGTGGTGCTCACGTGCTCAGCGTTGGCCAATGGTAAGCCGGCGTTTGACGTAGAACGATGTCTTTACTACTTGTCTGGGCCTTGAAAGTTGCGATGACATGGCTGCCTAATTTCATCAAAAATATATTGTATTCTGAAGATGAACGAAGGTCTTACGGGTTTGGAATGAAATGAGGATGAGTAATTAATTTTTGGGTGAACTAACCCTTTAAGTAAATCTTTAAGGGCCAGATTTACAAAACAAGGCAAATTAGCGTGAGAGCGCAAAACCAAAGGAAGCGCTGATGGGAGTGATCTACTGATGACGCGCAAATTAAAGAACAGACAAAGCCGGATCATTTCCACAATGATCAACGCAATCTACCAAGAGCAGCGCAAATTAGCGTCTGGTTTAATACATGTCCTTTTTGGGGCGCTAAATAATGCCGCAAATACCTAAAATAGACTAGAGCAAACTTTAGTAAATCACCTTGTGTGATTAGTTTAAATACTCTCCTCTTATAAATACTGTGTCTGAAAGAGAAACTACTACAAACGCATATGCATTAAAGTCAGCGCAAATTTTTCATTGCACGTCTTTAGTAAATCCTGACAGTAGTTTTTTAATGCCAAAAGAGGGTTTGCTGTGGCACAAGTTAGTAAATCTGTTCTTAAGTATCTTTCTTCCTGCCAGTCATTTAGCATGGTCTCACGAAAAGCTATTTGCTAGCATTGCTTTTCACAATTAGCTCATTGTTCAGGTTGACTGATAATCAAAAGGCACTTGATTTCCCTCTAATAACTCTCTGATCTCTGTGTACGTGCATATATAGGTGCATTCACGCGTGCTTGTAGAACTTATAATTACAACGTGTAAACTCATAATATTCCCAGAGCTACAACTTGTACCACGTGGCTGCTTTACCACCTGACCAGATTTAAGGTGTGTTCGGCTGATTGGTGTATGACATTAAAGTAACTCGAGAGCAATTCAAAAGCATACAGAGCTTTATGTACGGTAATTACGACATGGCGTGAACGCGGGCTGGGTTTTGGAAAGATAGGGCATGTCTTCAGCACCCTTATGCTGCGTTCACACCAAACTTGAATAGAGCGTCTGGCGCGAGTGATTTCAATGACGCGCGTCTGGAGGTCCCGCGGCACGTTTTGCGCGGAGCGAAGGACGCGAATCCGCCTCATTCGCGCTTCCAGTTCACGCGAATTGTACGCGAATTGAGCGTCTTGCGCTATACGCGCGAATGGTGCTTTTGTGCATTCACGCGTTTGAAGCAAATTTGCGTCTGACACCCAAGTTGAAAAATTTGAACTTTGGCGTCAATTCGCGCCGCGTTAACCAATCAGGAGCCTGCTCACTGCGGTCACGTGGTAAAGTGACGTGATGAGAAACGCTGCATAATTTAAAAATACTACTATTGTGTCACAAAATGTAGTTTTAAGACTTTTTCAGGTGAGAATGTAGTTGTTTAAAGCTCAAATCTGTATCTATAATTTGTTGTCTGCCAAATCGTTTTGACTGAGGGCAAAGAGAAGTTTCATAACTTTATATTTTAAGGATATTTAAATATACATGCAGTGAAGATAATGTAGGAGTTGCCTGGACCACATTTGTGTGGCTATTAATGCTTAATATATATGTTTAATGAAAATGAAAAGAGATAGAGTGGTGTTTTATGACATATTTCTCCTGGAGTGCCTTGAATGCGCGTCAATTTCGCTTCCAGTGCTCGATTTCTACACGCGTCCAATTCACTGCGGACGCGCGAATGCTTTCAAAATGTTCGCGTGTGAAATTAGACGCGGTAGATGCGATTTTGACGCTCAATCTGCGTTTGGTGTGAACGCAGCATAAGGCCCGATCAGACAAAATGTGTTTCTACAGTGAGAGGCGCCTTTTTAAAATGGTTGTCTATTGGTAGTGAGCGTTTTGTGCGCTGTTTATGCCCCCCGGGCGCCTCACGTTTTAACCGCCTGCTGTGCCTCGCGTTTTTCTAGGAGCGCTCTAAACACCTGAAGTTGAAAAAAAACAACAACTCTGAGCAGAAAAGCGCCCAGCGTCATCACGTCTTTTTTCTCCATTATCCAATCGAATGAATGGAGAGGCGGGCCTTCCGTTGTGATGACGGTTACCTTGATTAGCCTGACCGGACAGCTGATTCGGGGGTTGACTAGCAACATAAATTTTTTTTTGAAAAACGCGTTCTGTCTGATCAGGGCCTTAAGCAGCAGATGGCAATACTTATATATCTTATGAGAAAATGAAGACTTAAAAGGAACAGAAACGAGGGAGTTTATAGTCTTAAGATGGATCATTCTTAATAAGTAATGAATACCCATGTCTAAAAGCAGCTCGGCCTTGGATTAGGACAAGGAAAAACAGTATTGTAAAGTCTCAAAGGATAACATGACCAGAGCCTGCTTGTTTCCTCCTCAGCACAGCTGATAAAGCATATTATTATTGTTTCTTTCCAGCTTCAGCAAGCACTAGAGGAGTTAGATGAGGACGACCAGTGCTATGATTTTAGGAGGGAGCGAATCATGGTGCACAGGGTGCATCTGTACTTCCTGCAGTATGAATACACACCTACAGATGATGGCACGGACATCACACTGGTCGCACAGCTCTCTATGGACAGGTGAGGATGACGGACTGTCTGAACGAATCTGCAAACACGCCTGTGCCACTCATGCCAATGCAATTTAATTACAGAAGTGTCATTGTCGTGTTTAATGAACCCTGTGCAGCACTTTGATTGAAATGAGAAAAGATTACTACAGCATTGCAAGTTAATAACATCTTCAAAACATGTTAAACCTTCATGTTATTTTCAGAAAGACTTTGCAGTTTTTTGTTTTTTTTGCAGAAAAAAGAAGTGCAGTTAACCTTGATCTGTACATATGTAAATAGACCAACAATAGAAGAATAAAATATTAGAAAAAATATATATATTTTTTATAAATAAAGAAATGTTGTTTTCTTATAATTTTTATTAAAAAAATGTTTTACATATTTGTATTATTTTTTAAGAATGCATCCTGGAAAGTCTACCTGTGGATTTTATGGATTTTTATTGAATAAATTATTTAAAAAAATGTATTATAAAAATTAATTATCATAGTATAATGGCATGAAAGCAAGCACACAATCAAAAAGGTCAAAAAATATAAAAGTGTTCAGTGCATACCAAAAAAGTAATAATAATTAATGCTAGCATACAGTATATTTCTATTTGTGATTAATTAAATTCATTAATTGCCATGACTTGTATTTAATTTTATTAAAATTAACTTGTTTAAAGTTGAGTTTTGGGTAAAAAATAGGCTAATATGTGACCCTGGACCACAAAACCAGTCATAAGTCACACGGATGTTTATGGCAATAGCCAACAATACATTGTATGGGTCAAAATTATTGATTTTTCTTTTATGCCAAAAATCATTAGGATTTTAAGTAAAGATCATGTTCCATGAAGATATTTTATAAATGTCCTACTGTAAACATATAAAAATATATTATTAGTAGTTATAAGTATTGCTAAGGACTTGATTTGGACAACTTTAAAGGCGATTTTACCAATATTTAGATTTTTTTTTTTCACACTCAGATTCCATTTTTTTTAAATAGTTGTATCTCGGCCAAATATTGTCATATCCTAAAAAAAACATACATCAATAGACAGTTTATTAAATCTCAAATTCATGAATTTTTAGCCTTCTGACTGGTCCAGAGTCACATATGTTCCATTCAGAGTCTTTTAATATTCCCCACTGAGCTATTTTAAACAAAGTCAGGCTTTTTTTTATATCATTGTAACTTGTTTCCCATAAAGTAGTCTTGTCATTTTCACAAAGATGAGCGTTATGCAGCATAGCAACATTGTTTGTCTTTGAAACAAGTATCAACTGGAAATGTTAGACGTAGAGAAGATCAGAACAAATTGTGCTAATACTGAAAGCTTGCCCTGCAGGTTTGAAAAATGTATCAAAAATAGCCTGTTATCTTGCCTCACTTCAATTACTGCCCAAAATTTCACCAGAGACACTGTATTTGTCCACAGACTGCAGATGCTGGAGGCGATCTGTAAACACTGGGAGGGCCCCATTAGTTTGGCCCTCTACATGTCTGATGCCGAGGCTCAGCAGTTCCTGCGCTACGCTCAGGCCTCTGAAGTCCTCAAAAACCGCAAGAACGTGGGCTATCACATCGTTTATAAGGAGGGTCAGTTCTACCCTGTCAATCTGGTACGCAATGTGGCGCTCCACAACGTCAACACACCCTACGTTTTTCTGACTGATGTAGATTTTCTGCCCATGTACGGCCTCTATGATTACCTCAGGTAAGACTCATGGCTGTCAATTTGTTAGGAATAATCTGTTAATATAATGGATACATTTCTGTAATTCATCTTTTGTTTTGTTTTTTTCCATGTAGAAGAAGTATAGTCCAACTGGACATGGCCAATACCAAGAAGGCTCTGGTTGTGCCAGCCTTTGAGACGTTGAGATATCGCCTTTCATTCCCTAAATCCAAGGCCGAGCTGCTGTCTATGCTCGACATGGGGACTCTCTACACCTTCAGGTACAGTAGACATTCAAAATAATCCTATCTCAAGGAAGTTCACAATTAACCCTTAAATGCATACCTCTGGTCTTTAGTGACACATGACTTAATTCACTACCCTCCTCCACATTCATTTTTTGTAAAGTTAGACATCAACCTTCTTAGTATTCCTCCATCAATTCATTATAATAAATATAAAAAGGTAAAAATATAAATATATAACAAGAAAACAATAATAAAAGAATGCCTGTTATCCCATTTTTTGTAAAAAAAATAGTATAGGGTCGCTGTGATGAAGTGACGTTTCACTCATAGTTACTGCAGGCAGAAAACAAAAGAAAACTTGAAATGGCTCAGCGTTTTACTGCAGTGCAAGTACTGAACGCAAACAAATATTGGTGTCACTGTCACTTGATGGGGGATCAGGTGAAGAAGCTGTCAGCGATCAAAATATTAATTTCGAAGATGTTGAAAATGATAGTTTTGAGAATATGTTTGAGATCACGAACATGAGCCAGATGCTGAATGTACTGGGAAATGAGCTCTGACGAGGACAGTGATGATGGTATAAAAACGTTTGCTCAAACTGAACCCTTCCAAGCTCCAAAAGGTAACGAAATATGCTTTATTTTATTCTTCTGTAATTGTTCCTGTAATTGTTATCAGGAGAGTTTTATAGTATAACGGCAGGTAGAGATCCATCCGTTTTGGATATATATAGATCCGGGTCACTAAAGACCCGAGTATGCGATAATGGTTGGCGAAAAATTCATGCATTTAAGGGTTAATAATAGGATCAATGAAAAATCCTGTTGTCCGAAATAAAGAAAAATGACAATTCTTGTGAAAAATCTAATTTAAAACACATGTACCATATTTTTAGAAATGTACTTTCATGTGGTTTTTAAAAACTTTTCTTTTCAAGAGATATTTAAAGTTACTAACTTTTGGCCCTCTAGCAGTTAAGAAACATTACTATAGCTATACCCATAAATACACATGGTACTTGAAAATAAATTATATCACAGCACTACAATAACCATAATGAAACGACCCTTCACAATAGATAATGCTTTACAATGAACTCTTATCTGTTCATTAAAATACTTTACGCACCTGTTGAGTAATAAAATATCTCTGTGCCATCTCTGCGCCTCTTTTCCAACATTTCAGATCCCTCAGTTCTCGACATCTCCGAAAAGCCAAGCCAATGTTGATTCTCTTTTTATTACGAGCTGAGTTGTTTATGGTTTTTTAACAGTTTTATTTACAATTATTAACAATTTTCTTACACTTTGAACACATGTGTACACATCTTAATCATTTAAAAAATATTCATAAATATCATTTAGTCTTTGGGTGGTCATACCACATGACATTTTTCAACCTGGTCTAACCTCACTTTGTCATAAAAAAGTCAAATTAAGTTTTAAAAGACTTATTCGGTGTAACACTTAATCAGTGTAGTATTTTTAAAATAATAATAATAATAAAAGATTATGATAAACTAATTAAGATTTGATTGACTTTTTTCTTTATTATGATATCAGGACTGTATCACTCTGACCTAACCTACAACTACTGCCCCTCATCGTCGTCGCATTATCACCTCATCTACTGTTGAAGATTTTATTGCTTCATTTTCCGCTTCTGACTTTGCTTCTGTTGAGTTAGCATCACCTTTTTGCCCGGACCATTTCATTTCTTCCTTCAACACCGTCTGCTCCCAGATTATGGACTCTGTTGCACCCTTTAAGGTGAAGTCGACTAATGGTCCTCTGGACCCGTGGCGCAATGATACAACTAGGTCCCTTAGGCGCCGATGCAGACAGTTCGAGCGAAAATGGAAGAAGGATAGGTTGCAGGTGTCATTGGAGATGTTTAGAGCCAGTCTGGCCACATATCAGAGAGCACTGAAAGAAGCTAAAGGACAATACCTCTCTCATCTCATCAACAGCAATAGCCACCGCCCTGTAATCTTATTCAATACTATTAATTCTGTTATTAATCCGGTGTCTGTAGCCTTGATTGATGTTTCTGAAAGAACATGTAATGCATTCAAGCAATATTTTGTGGACAAGGTCTTGGCTGTTAGGCAATCCATTATTCAAGACTCTACTGTTGTCATGCCGTCTCGTGCGGCGCAATGTGTGCTAGAGAACTTTGAGGCAGTTACTCTTGGGGAGCTCAAAAAAGCTGTCCTTGAGTTGAAACCTACCACCTGCCCTTTAGACATTGTTCCTGCAAGGATTCTGAAGGAGGCTGTTGACACCGTTGGTCCCTGCCTTGTCTCCTTCATAAACAGCTGTCTTACTTTGGGTACTGTTCCTACAGTTCTCAAACATGCCATCATTAGACCGTTGCTTAAGAAACCCAACCTTGACCCCTCCATTCTATCAAACTTCCGCCCTATTTCTCACCTATCATTTCTGTCAAAGTTGATGGAGAAGCTTGTTTACTCCCAGCTACAGGCTCATCTGCAATTACACAGCATTGGGGATACATTCCAATCTGGTTTCAGGACCAGGCATAGTACTGAATCTGCGTTACTGAGGGTACATAATGACATTCTTGAAGCACTTGACAGAAAAAACTCTATGGTTCTAGTTTTACTGGACCTTACCGCTGCATTTGACACTGTGGATCATGCAATTCTCATTTCTCGTCTACAACATGTTGCTGGTCTGCAGAAAGTGGTGCTGAACTGGTTCTTCTCATACCTCACTAATAGAACCTTTTCAGTAATGCTCAATGACTTTGCCTCCTCAGTTGCCCCTATGTCATCTGGAGTACCGCAGGGTTCCATTCTCGGTCCTATTCTGTTTTCACTCTACATATTGCCACTTGGGCAACTCATCTCCAGACACAACGTTCATTTTCATTTCTATGCCGACGACCTCCAGATTTACCTCCCTGTGATTCTGAGTGATCGTTCGTCACTGGATCCTCTCTATAATTGTCTTCAGGACATCAAACAGTGGCTTTCCCAGAATTTCCTTCATTTAAACGAAGAAAAGACTGAGTACATCCTGTTCAGCCCGGATTCCTCTAATAGTGCTTGTAGCTTTGGTCCTATGACACCTCAGTTTGCTCCGTTTGTACGTAACCTGGGTGTTATTTTGGACAAAAACATGCAGTATGATAAACAGATTGGTGCAGTAGTGAAGGCGAGTTTTTACCAGCTACGACTTCTAAGTAAGGTCAAATATTTTTTGTCCAGAGCCGACCTTGAAAAAGCAATTCACGCCTTCATCAGCTCGAGGATTGACTACTGTAATGCCCTCTATACTGGACTAAATACATCACTCATCAGTCGCCTTCAACTGGTACAAAACGCAGCCGCACGTCTTCTCTCTAATACATCGAAACGGTCACACATCACCCCTGTCCTCCGCTCGCTTCACTGGCTTCCAGTGCGGTTTAGGGTGGAGTATAAAATTCTGTTGTTTGTGTTTAAGGCCATCCATGGTTTGGCCCCAGTATACCTCACTGATCTAGTAAAAACATATCAGCCAGCCAGAACACTACGTTCCTCTGATCATATCGCACTGGTTACCCCAACATACAGGTATAAAAAGTTTGGAGGCCGGTCATTTAGTGTTCAAGGACCAAAGTTGTGGAATGCACTCCCTGTGCACCTCCGAAACATCACGGTGCTGAGTGTTTTCAAAACACATCTGAAAACACACTTTTTTAATCAAGCTTTTGACTCTTAGTGCTGGGCTTGATTGGTTGGACTTGTTTTTATGTTGTCGTTTGATGCTTGTTTTGGAAAGCGCTTTGTGCACCTTTTGGCTGCTGTAAGGCGCTATATAAATAAAAATTGATTGATTGATTGATTGATTTTCAACTTTTTGCTCCAAAAATATTTGAATTCAGAAATTAAAACTAGGGGAATTGCAAGAAAAGCTAATAATCAAATCATAAAAAGTAAAATAAAAAAAAATAAAAAAATAAAAAAATTATTAAATTATTTAAATATTAACTGAAAATCTTCAAGTTAATATTTTAGATCAATGGGGTTCATCTGACAAAAAAAGTTTGGGATTCCCTGTTATAGAAGATATTGAATAAAGATGATGTTTAATATATTTTTGAATGAATTAATAGGACAAACAATGAGCATCCCATCATTGGCCTGTTTTCAAAAGGCCAGACATAATAGTTCATGCATTAGCACTAACATTCACATACTACTTCCCTGAAATGTAGGTATCATGTCTGGACAAAGGGTCATGCGCCAACCAATTATGCCAAATGGAGGACAGCCACAACGCCATACAAGGTGGAATGGGAGGCAGACTTTGAGCCGTATGTCGTTGTGCGCCGAGACTGTCCTGAGTACGACCAGAGATTCGTTGGCTTTGGCTGGAACAAAGTATCCCATATCATGGAGCTTGATGCTCAGGTAAGGTTTTTCAAAAACGTTTGGCCTGTTTCTACCGCCAGTTCAAGTGTCCAATGCCCCTAACCTGTCCCTTTTCCATGTTCCAAAGGAGTATGATCTTATCGTGTTACCAAATGCCTTCATGATCCACATGCCCCACGCGCCCAGCTTTGACATCTCAAAGTTTCGCTCCAGTCCAAGTTACCGCTACTGCTTGACGACCCTGAAGGACGAGTTCCACCAAGACCTTTCTCGAAAGTACGGTTCTGCTGCTCTCAAGTACCTCACAGCACAGAGGAACATCTGAAACCCGTTTCAAATGTACTTTAGCACAGAGGAGAATGGCTCGGTCTAGTCGTTTGAGGCTCAACAGCCAACATGCTGCTCTGCTACATGTTACGGTGTCTAGAGGTACGAAGCTGCCCTGCTAAAATCAGAGCTTTAATCAACTTTTTGATAAGTCATACAGCAGAGAACTGTGAAAACCAATGACATCAGACTGGTGGCGAAAACTCGACCAAACATTTCAACTGCTAAAAAAGCGCAAAGGACATCGGTGTACGTTTGTGACGACTCACTTTCTTATAGTCTAAAATGAAAGACCTTTTTTGACAATCAGGGCTTTTTCTTCACTAAAGATCTGCGGCTAGTGATTCATGGCGCCACGCAGCTTTGGACCTGGCTAAAACCATCCGATGACGTAGAGATGGGCTGAAAAGGACAAGAAATGAATGAGCTTTCCAAAGACTCTTCTGCTGGACTGAAGTGTGAGGAGGCCATCAAGACAAGAGGGACATTTAAGCCTTATAATTTCCTTGTTATTTAAAATATTTAAAAGTATTTTTTTGTTTTTAACGAAGACGAAACAGTTTATGAACAACGACCTACAGCCTACGTATGTTTTACACGATATAAAAAAAAGGAAAATCGCATTTTTTTTTTAATTTAGAAACACTGATTTGCTTGTAGCGAAAGAAGCTTGAATGCTCGGTAGAGAGTATTTTGTGTGGTTTCGGAGGTCCCGAATGTTAGTCATTTATGATTTTGGTGAGGAATGATCAGAGCGTTATAACTGCTGCATTTATAACAAATGGCGCATATTATAAACATCCAGTATCATAGTGTATACCTGCTCTGAACTCACATCACTTTTAAAAAATTTGCACTACATGCTGTTACTCAAAAATGACATTATCAACTATGATTATACGATATATGATTATATGTACATTTGCATTGAGATCCACTCAAGGGACCATGAAAAAAAAAAAAAACAGAGCATCCAAGTTTCTCAAGGACTAAATATTTGTTGTCGGTGAAACACTTTCTGTCATTGAAAGCGATATTTATTGTGTAAAATGTCACGTTCTGGTCAGTCCTGAAGTAATAATCCAATGTCCAATTCAGCATCAGTCACTCAAGTTGTAAAAGAAAAAATAACATCGGAAAACCTGACAAGAAAGTTTGTACGATGTATTGTACCGGTGGCTGCTGTCACAATGTTGTGTCCCGTCTTTATAAAGTAACGCTCCTCCAGGTCATATTGAGTTCACCCCTCATACGCCACCCATGCCCTTCCGCCCCATCAGACTGCAGATTTACGGTAAAAACCCGTGCCTTTGCTGTGTTGCGAAAACTGGATATTGATTGTACTACTGTACGCATCAGCGGGGCCTGCAAGAATACAGGTACTCTATTTATTATTGTTGACTTAAATCAATCATATTTTTCTATGTAGGGGACAAAGTGCTTTAAATAAATTCTCCCTGTTTCTATAGTTTGTCAAAGTTCTTGTGCTTTTTATTGTAGATGAGTCAGGTTGCCTGTGCTTTTCTCTGAATGCTCCATTTTTGAGTTCGTTCTAAGACTCGCTGGTGACTCATAGTTGGAAGGTCCACAATACAGGGCAGTGCTGATAAGAAAAAGCATTACCTCGTCTCTTTCTCCACACTAATCTCACAAAAAAAAAAAAAAAAACATTTCTTTGTGAAATTTCATCCAAATTCTGTCATTTTTTACTCAGCTCCTTTTGTTCCAAACCTGATTGCTTTTGTCTTGTCTGTGCCACACAGGGAATTTTTTAAAGAATCTTCTCACAGCTTTTTAATAATACAACAACAGTCTCATTTATAAAATGTTCTGTAGAAACGTCCTACATTTGATCTAAGATCATTTCTCAAATATGCATACACGTGATTCAGAGAAAAGGAATGTACGCACTAAAAACCTCATACAAGAGGTACATACACCACTTCCAGATGCAAATTTCTGCATTATAGGCCATTTTATAGCCTATAGATTTGATTAAATAATGTACATGTGTGGCAACAAAGAATGCTACTAAGTGAACTTTAATGCTGTGTAATTATGCTAACAGGGGTTTATTAGGGGCCAAGCACCGAAGGTGCGTAGGCACCTATGGAAATCGCTAGCGTTCCTATTATTATTATTATTCTTCCGCCATGCGAGTCTATGGCAGCCCATAGAACCGCTTGCGGGAAAGTTATGAAATGTGGCACACAGATAGAGGATAGTCCCAACTGTCAGTGAAGCAAATTTGGAGTCTCTAACTCAATCCCTCTAGTGCCACCATCAGTCCAAAGTTTGACTCATGTTTATGCTAGTAACTTTTGAACCATAAGGGCTAGAAACAAAATTAAATTGCACCCTATAACATAATTTTCCGTCATGAAAATATTCTTGCCATTTTTATTTAACCGAAAAACCTACTTTTGCGAACTCCTCCTGGGCCGTTGCTCATATTTTCACAAAAATTTAACCAGATCCTCTTCAGACCATGCTGACAAAAAGTTATGGAATTCAAGTTGATTTCTCAAATCGTTTTCGATAAACAGTGGATAATTTTTTTTCTTCCCAAATGCTTATAACTTTGGGTGTGGTTGACTTCTTTTCATTTCAGTAACTTTTTTTGTCTCCTGAATCCTTGCCGAGTCCAACAATACCAGACTTGCCAAGTTTCGGCGTATGGTTTGTGCAGCGTTGTAATTTAGCGCTTAAAAAGCGCTAGCTGATGTCCGATCTAGACGAAACTAGCGTCAGAAGTTCGGAAACAGGCCGATAGCTATTCGATAATCCCCAAATGTCAAAATATTGATAGTAAGGGGTAGTAAAATCCAATCAAAGAGCTGTCCAATCAAGTCAGGTGTCAGTCATTTTTTACGTGTTTTTTCATATAAATGTCTATAACTCGAAATGATAACGATATAATAACGAAATGAGATATTTTCGCCAAAATTGACACACATGTATGGGCTCACTCTGAGGACACATAAGAAATGGTAGGATTGTGCCTCTTGGTGGTGCTATAATTAAACATAATATGACATTGGCTCTATACAACTCAATGTTTTAATGTGGGGTTTTAACATTTTTGCTTAAAATTGTCTCCAAATGTCTTTACTCATTTGTTCAGTTGGTCTGCTGCTAGCTTCCTTGTTTGCTTCTGTTGCGCTTGGCCCCGGTATTGCTGCTTGTTATTAGGGCCCAAGCCCTGAAAGGGCGCTATTGTTCCCCTAAAGATTATTATTATTTATTTATTTTTTTGACTTCTCGGGTACTTTTGGGGCACTTAACGTGCTCGAAAACTCTTGAAACTTTGCACACGCGTCGGAATGCGCGGCCATCAGGCCCGGGCTGAAGCGGGTACCCAGGCGTGGCAGGGGGGCTCGACAGCGCCCCCTTAAGAGGGGTCTGAAAACTTGGTCCATATATCAAACACACTTGCACGTACATGTATGAAACTCGGTACACATATAGACCTCATCGGGCCGAACAACTTTCGTGCTCTAAGTTATGCGTCAGCCCAACAGGAAGTGAGCTATTATGGGTTGTTCCGAAAACGCATGCTCTGGAATTTAATATAGGATATCATTTGTAGGAAGCCGATCGCATGGATATGAATTTTGTGAGTCAAAGTTATAGCGCCACCAACTGGCAGCAGGAAGTGTGTCACTTTCAAAAATGCTTTGAATCACCATCTTATTTTCACCCGATTGACTTCAAACTTCAAATTGACTTCAAATAAAAACGTGCACCGGTGTGGCGGTGCCACCGGCTTGGGCCCGTCATCGCTGCTCGCAGCTTTAATTAATTGGATTATTGCTGCTGCTTCTCTGCAGTACTCTGACTCAAAAAAGTCAAAAGGAAAGTGAATACACCTGCTTAGAATCTGACGAGGCGCTAAGCACTTTTCCATGTCAAAATCGAATCGTTAGCGTATACACTCTCTAAGATCAAATATGTGCATACACACGTTTTATAAATGCGGACATAGATCTGTGAAGATCCTAAACAAACATTAAAAAAAGCATATAATTCATATTATATCAAAATCATACATTGTGAAAAGGTTTACTTAATTGTATTGAATGTGCACTTGTAGTGTACTTCAAATCTTAAAATTATATTTAAAAAAAGAGTATTATTATTATTATTATTATATACACTACCGGTCTAAAGTGTTTTTGTATGTTTTTGAAATTAGTTTTCTGCCCACCAAGGCTGCATTTATTTGATCAAAAATAGAGTATAACAGTAATATAACAATTTAAAATAACTTTTTTCTATTTGAATATATATATACATTTTTAATTATGTATTCCTGTGATGTTAAAGCTGAATTTTCAGCATCATTACTCCAGTCTTCAGTGAGTCACATGATCCGTACCCTAATAAAAAAGGCCACTTAAGTGTAAAGAATTAAGTACACTTTGTAATAATATCAAATTAAGTTTTACTTTAAAGTAATATTTAAAGGGCACCTTTATGCAAAAAAATGACTTTTACATGGTGTTTGAACATGAATGTGTGTCGGCAGTGTGTGTACACAACCCTATAATGGTAAATAAATATAAGTAGTGGCTCAGAATAAGCCGTTTGCGGATTCTAGCAGTGTAACGTCACATATTATTAGGCCCCGCCCACAACTGCAGACGGACTCCGCCATATTAGCATAGACCCTGCCCTAAGTGAGCTGTACACAGTCCGCCATGTTTATCTCAAGTCAAGTCAAGTCAACTTTATTTATATAGCGCTTTCTACAATGCAGATTGTTTCAAAGCAGCTTCACAGTGTTAAACAGGAAAATAATGCAACAGAATTTGATTCGGCTGTACAGCCGCAACAGTGATGTCATCTAGCTCATTTCAATTATCATACAGTGACAATGTGGGCAGATCAGTAATTTAGTTGATGTATTTAATTTAGTTTAGTAATTAAATTGATTTGGATATTTAGTTGAAAATGTAGTGTCCCCTCCTAGCTTCTCCTCTCCTCTCAACAATTTAAAAATGACATTAAAATATATTCAATTTACCATAAATTTGTGTCATACATCCAGCAGTACACTTTAACCAGTTCAAAGACAATAAAGTAATAATTATGAAGTTACATATAAAGCTGCATTTAAGTCCTATTTAAGTGGGCACTCTAAAGTTCAGCTAATTGCATTTAATATAAATTTAAACTATAATAAATTTATAGAAGAAGGAAGTGTATTAACTCTTTCCCCGCCATTGACAGAATTTTCCGGCTTTCCGTGTTTTCACTGTTATACGGTAGGGGGGCGCTATGACATCTCCTGAAAGAGTACTGAATCTCCTGATCAAAACACATGCGAAGAAGACTCAGAAACAAGCAATATAATGTGTAATCATATGTATATGTAAAATAACGCAATCATCAACATTAAACCTCATATAAATCAAAATTGCCTAATGTTACGGAAATAAAATGTCAACCCAGGACGTGCTGTAGGACTGTGAAGCTTTGGGGGTGTGGATGGACTTTATCTACTCCATCTGTGTTTTGATGAAATCTTTGACAAAAAATTGACTTTCTTAGCTTTTTGCTCAAAATGTTGCTATTTTATGAAACTTAACCACATTTAAGTGTTAATAAAAAAAAGAATGCATGAAGCTAGGATAAAACAGGTTTTTTATTTTTTAAATTTTTTGTAGATCAAAAACGCGACCCGTAGCTGGCAATTAAAAAAAAAAATTTCAACTATCAACTTCAGGGGCTGGATATGGCCTGTGGACTGGAAGTTTAAGACCTCTTCTTTAGATATTATACAGAGACTTATTACTGTTGACTGCAAATGACTTATCCATCTGTTAGTGGCAAGAGGCTGAAGCTGATCAGTTGTTTTCCAAATGGATCTGACTTGTGTTAAAACAAAGTTAATTCCGGCAATTGCAAGAGAGAGACTGCGGTAACCGGAGCCCTGAGAGCGAGCGGGAGCTGTTTCCTGCGCTGTGTGGGCTAATGCATGTGTAATTGCCTGAAGTGGCCCTTTATGACATCATGAATCAGAAACCATTGCACACAGTGAAAGAGTTTCAAGCAGCTTTTCAGCATTCATTCACTCCACCCAGCAGCACATTACAGGAAAGGGCATGCAGGGAAACTCTGCTCTCAGTGTGTGAGCGGCGCAGCTCAGGATGCCCCAGCAACAATCTAGAAAATGGACTCACATCAGGAAACATGCTCAAGCTTGAATAATTCATTAGATACAAGACGGTGGCAAGTAAAAGGCTGTTTCTGGCTGATTTCAAGAGTCCCAGATGAGTCTCTGTTCTTCCAACTTGGGAACTTTTATTTAATTTAATTTAGTTTCCTTTTATTTTGAAGTCCAGACTCATGACATGGCAGAAGGGAGGGTAAAAAAAAGAAAACGTTCACATGTGCATTATGAAATCAGGTCACTTTCACAGCTGGCAGACCAAGCGTGCAAATTCTCATTAGTAACTGCTAGGACATTATTTTCTCTGTGGTTTTTCCCTTTCATAATGATGTGTATGTTTCTTTGGGAATTTGGCTTAATGAATTGGAACTATAATTTCTTGCATTTACATCATTATTACGGAGAAGTGTTTGTGTTTAATACAAAATATTAAAACTAAGAAAATATAATATATCCAAAGTGACACCCTTGTGAAAATGAAGTGCACTTAATTGTGCTGACTGTGCACTTGTAGTTCACTTCAAATCTTAAACATACATTTTTAAAACACTTCTTACAGATAATCTAATATTAATGAAATATAAGGCCACTGAAATCTAAAATCTCGTTCCAATGCTGGGAACGAGCTGCGGTTGAAGGGTCCATTTATCATTTTGTCGAATTTAGGATAGAATGCCAATTGGTTGTTTGGTCATTTATATTTAATAGTTAGTCACATATTTAACCATTCTGTTCATTAACTTTTTGTTGCAATTATACCGTTCCGTAGGCTACTGGAGATAGTTAATAATTACAGAGAAATTCAGAAAGGATCAAAAATTTTACAATTTATTAACAGTCAGGTAAGTGTATAATGCCTATTACATAATCAATTCAAAGATAATCCATACACAACATCAAATACTCTGTAGCAAAGAATAAGATATTGATACCTGACTTCTGAATATTACTTGTTAAGACACTCTTTAAGTAACTCAGACCAGACCAAAACCTCTTTCAAATGGAAATACATGATAACAAAGGGAATTTAAATTGGATCAAGCTCCCATTTGCTTGGACTGAAAGAAGAGACCAAATGCTCCAAAAACCACACCCATCATAATATGCTAAATATTATGATATCAAACACATATAATATTGTACAGTGAGAACCTACATCCAAATCACACAAATTTTGGGAGATCTCTCAGTATGAAGTGGAGTGGGATGTGGGGGGGAAAGGAGAAGGGAAATACATGTAAATTAAGGCTATTTTCAGTTGATTCGCTCTGTGACGTCGTCTGTGAAAAAGTGTCCTCTCAGTGAGTAATCGTTTTCTACTAGACAACTTGACGTTTTGCAAGTTTTCTCAGTCTTTCACCACACTGTAAAAAATGTGGAGTAGGATTTACTTGAAAAAAGCTTGGAAACAATTTTCACTCAGAAAAGGCTAGTAAAATCTATACATAATTATTAGTAGCTTTAATTAGAAATGTTTAAGTTAAGTTTACTTGGGAATTCCCAGTACATTTTAATGACTCTTTGTTTGTAAATTTTACTTAAGTAATGCTTATATATATTATATGATTTATTGCATGTCTTTTACATAAGAATCCTAGTTATCTTTTTTAGTTATCCTGAGTAACCTTTACTTCAAATATGATTTAAACATTACTTAATATAATTTGTGATATGTTACTACACTGTAAGCCTATACAGGTTGATTGAACTTAAAACATTTACGGAAACTCGTTGCCCTAAAAAAGTTAATTTTGTCTTGTTGAAAAAACAAAACATTTCCAGTTTAATGTACTTAAGATTTCAACAGCATTTAATTAAAAACTTTTAGTTAATTGAACTAACAAACTAACTTAAATTTTAGGTCACCATGATGCAGATGAGTGTTCGTTTTAGTTGGGCTCTTGGCCCTTGACTCTTTAACTAAATGTTTCGCTGACTGCTTTAAACGTAAACAAAATTGTTTACGTCACGTAAACACAAAATTGATAACACATTACCTCTATAAACAGAACATTTGAGTCTGAATGAGATTAGTGATTCAACCTCTACATGATGATGTCATCATCATCAATAAGGCAAAGTCACCTGATCAAATTTTCTCTTTGGCTTGTCTTGGCATAACTAAAGTGTTTTTTTTAAACACACAGTTAAAGCAGCCAAAGGAAAAAAAAAACTAATGTTAAAAGGTCAAGAGTCCAACTAAAACAAACACTTATCTCCATCATGGTCTGACAGAAATAAAGTCAGTCTGGTTAGTAGTGTGTGAAGCTGGTAATGCTGTGTGTGGAGTTGTTTAATCCTGCTGAGATCTTCAGAGATTTAATGTCTTCTTTTGTCTTCTGTTGATTTATTTAGTTATTTCAAAATGAAAACCTTAAACAAAATAAATTGTTTAAATAAAGTCAACAGTATCGTAAAATATTTTTTTTAGTGTATACACAGCCTAAACTTACATTTTGTTTTACTGGCTAACTGTTATACATCTAATTTATTAGGGATTAATAATGTATTAGCTGTTTGAGACCAAAATGTAAAGTTGCAAGGCCTATACTGCAGCAAATGTTGATAAAAATGCGTGCAGCTGCATCCATGCCTGACTTCATTTCAAAGAGCCAATCAGCATCTTCCTTGTATTACGTTGCATTGACAACCGACTAAAATAGGCTTCTTTAAGTGCATTTAATTTAAACAATTAAATAGAATGAAAAAAATCATGCAAATCGTACAACAAACGAAAAACATTTCGTAATTGAACAAATCTGTTGGAGTTTATGTTTATTGTACCTAAATAATTTGAATTAAAACAATTTCAGGGATAACAGTGATGTTTTCAACAACAACAAAAACACACTGACAGACATTTTCTTTGAGTTTTATTTGAATTACACTCCTGAAAAAAACAACAAAACAAAAAAAACATTTTTAGAACAATCTCACTTGCTGAAAAAAGTTAGCTTAAGTTCAGGGAGTAAATGAAGCCCATGAGCACAAGGCAAGCATTTGTGAGATTCTTACAACAGCACCTCAGTCCCCTCAATGAAGTCAGCTATGTTAGCATTGTCCTCTCCTGCAGTGCTGCCCAGTACAATGATCTTCATCACATGATTGGTGAAGCTATCTTTAATCATGTCTTTGCTGTCATCCTGTCAAATACACAAATAAGTGCAAAGTGGTTACAATCATGTACAGTAAGTTGTATGTTCTCTTTAATTTTATGTGACAAAAGTCCCACACAGAGATTTGTTCTTACCATCATTAAATCTCTTATTACATGAAGAAAGAGGGAAACAATTAAGACAGACTAAATCAAGAAGAACTGTCTGCAAGACACAAATTACTACCTGCAAAGCTACTGTTTGCTAATAACGGATGATTCGGTTCTTTAGCAAACTCAACTCGAAGTTATATATTAACAGCAATGCGTAAACTCTTTAACCACCATGACTGCAGACAGCCTAATAGCTCTATACTTTTCAGCAAACGTAACTAAATTGACCAATGAACAAATATTTCACAACTTACCGTGTATCATCAGACTTCGAGAAAATGTTCCGTTGCTTTCCTCTGCGCGCCATTAAGACCCCAGAAAGCATGCGCATAGATTGCCTGGCTTCATGGAGTAAGTTTTACTTGCGTTTGTCATTTTTTGCATTAGTCAAAACACTAAGTAAATATTACTTGGGCAGTTCCATTTTAATTTACTTATGTATTTAAGCACAATAAATTAAAATGAAAACTCAAGTAGTTTATTGAATTAAACATGACATTTTGAAGTAAAAAGACAAAATAGGATTTGTTTGTAAAATATACTTCAATTATGCTATCTTTATTTACAAGGTCAAAAAATCACTTTTTACAGTGCACTTAAAGGTGCACTATGTAGCTTTTCCGTCTGCTAGAGGTTGCCTATTCAAAACAAAGGCGTAGTTTGATGACGCCAAGTTTGAGCGCAGAATCTTGGGACGTGGTCTTCACCTCACAACCGGTGGGAAAGAATCAGGATAGGACTCAGGGAGAAATCATGTTCATGGATGCGATTATTAACGTTACTGTAGTATGAAACAGAGCAGGACCGAGTGTTGTGGAGCTGAGCAAGGCCGCTGGAGCGATTGTTAATAAGATGAACGCAACACACGCCTCGTGAGCAGCGGGACTTTTATTATGCCAACGCCATTTCCGCTTTTCCGGTCATGAGTATGAGATAACACAGCTCTGTTTATCATATTAGATACATCTGAGTGTGTTGAAAAGGATGTTATGGCGCACTCTGTGCGTCTCGGCGGCTGCTATGACACTTGTCACTTCATAATGAATAAGTAATAGGCTATTTTCTACCCTGGTTTTGAGGCTCTCTCATGGAACGCTCGGTTTTTATGGGCGTGCTGCATTGAAGACTTGGAAGTAAACGCCCACTGCTACGATTGGATAAGCTTTGCATACTATAATGAGCTTGGGCTCCCCCGTCAGTACACGTGAGGAATTATTTTGAAAGCGTGTGGGAAAACGGCAACTGGAATGATTCGCCCACTGGGCTCGCAAAATGTCTTTATCAAACAAACACGCATTATCTCTCATCCACCCGCAATTCATTGGAATGTTATTTTTTATTACTTGGCCCGCCTGATCGGTGGATATAACCACGAACCGTGCATCACTAGCATACACACACACACGCACAGTTAAGCCTCACTGCAGAGTCAGACAAATCAGCCAGATCAAAACTTCTGCGAGTGTATTGTTCCTTCTAATATCAAGTCAAGAGAGTGAACAACCCTAACTTATGTTCAGTTAGACATATACACATAATCAATAGAAATAAAATGATCTGTAACAATACTGTCACATATAAAAACTGTTTTACTCACATAAGTGTGTTGCTTCATTCATTCAGGTAATCTCATCCTGTCTGTAAATCCAGTCTCTTGTTTACAAACGAATCCGTGGTGAAATGGAACAGACGTGCAATGTCTTCCCCACGTGAGCTGGATATTCATTACAAATAAATTTCATCCATGCATTCATAATATTGGAATCTGAATGAAGCTTATGCAGCATGTTTATTGTTTTGAAGTCCACGTAGGCCTATGTTATTTATCTATAACATGCCATGCACAAATCGGCGTTTCACCACACTCTGACGTTACAGGGAGGCACATTCCCAGATCAAGCGTTTGTTGAGCCAGTTGTCAATAAAAGCTTTTCTTTAACAAACCTGGAAGTTTTCAGTTCTGAAACTTACAAGATATTCTTTAACAGGGTATTACCATGACCTTTTATATATCAAAAGCTCAAGGGAAAGTTGATTTCTCAATTCATGACCCCTTTAATATGAATTGAAACTAATACATTTTCATTTAATTGCAAATAAAATGCAATTAAGTGTCTGAAAACATTACATTCAAATGGAAGTTCTTGTTAATGGTGTCCCCACCTAAATCGATGAATTTCTCTTGTGCGAGTCAAACAATAGGAAGTAATTCCTCTAGATAGCCCCACACAGATCAATGCCAATAGCTCACTGCACTGTTTATTATCTCTTAAGTTAATGACAGGAATCAAAACACTCCATTTATCAACTGGTGACAGCCTCCAAATATCTTCTCATCTCAACTGTGACTGCTCGATATTGGTATTGATATTAAAATCCTCATATCAACTTAAGTAATGGTTGCTCAATATCACTAGCAGTGACGTTTAGCAGGAGGTCATGATTTGTTCTGTTCTGTTTGTTTCTCAGCTGTCGTCTCCCCTTCACACTTGGTGTAACACAGGCAGTAAATAAGAAACTGTAGATCAATATTACCCAGATGTCATTGTGGGGTTAACAGAGCCTGCTAAGGTCAAAAGGGTTGCAAAGTTTTTCTTTCACTAATGTTCAAGTGATTTCTCAACTTGACATTTCTGATAATGAAATTGCGTATGCCGTATGCTGTGCACCCTGAAACTGTGGTATTACCCAGCACAAGGGTTCCTACACGTTCTGACCAATTGCATGACCTTTCCACTGGTTTTACTAGATAAGGACTTCATTGAAAAACAATAGGAAAAAAATGGACATCTGCTCATAAATCATTCCAAATAATATGTTAAAGGATAGTTCACCCAAAAATGAAAATGATGTAATTTACTCACCCTCAAGTTGTTCCAAACCTGTATACATTTCTTGGTAACACTTTAAAATAAGTTTGATTAGTTAACATTAGTTACCTACATTAGTTAAAGGGTTAGTTCACCCAAAAATGAAAATTCTGTCATTAATGACTTACCCTCATGTCGTTCGACACCCGTAAGACCTCCGTTCATCTTCGGAACAGAAATGAAGATATTTTAGTTGAAATCTGATGGCTCTGAAAGGCCTCCATTGGCACAATGGCACTTTACAATCTCAAGACCCTTAAAAGGTACTAAAGACATCGTTACAAAGTCCATCTCACTACAGTGGTTCTAAAATAACTTTATGAATCGGCGAGAATAGTTTTTGTGCGCAAAAAAACCCTAAATAACGACTTACATAGTGATGACGATTTCAAAACAAGGCATCATGAAGCTTCGAAGCGTTATGAATCAGCGAGTCGAATCAGCGGTTTGAATCGCCAAATTTCAGCAGTTTGGCGGTTTGACACGCGATCCGAATCATGATTCGGCTCACTGATTCATAACGCTTCGAAGCTTCATGATGCCTTGTTTTGAAATCGTCATCACTATGTAAGTCGTTATTTAGGGTTTTTTTGCGCACAAAAGCTATTCTCGCCGATTCATAAAGTTATTTTAGAACCACTGTAGTGAGATGGACTTTGTAACGACGTCTTTAGTACCTTTTAAGGGTCTTGAGAGTGTAAAGTGCCATTGTGCCAATGGAGGCCTTTCAGAGCCATCAGATTTCAACTAAAATATCTTCATTTGTGTTCCGAAAATGAACGGAGGTCTGACGGGTGTTGAACGACATGAGGGTAAGTAATTAATGACAGAATTTTCATTTTTGGGTGAACTAACCCTTTAACATGAACTAATAATGAACTGCACTTATAAATCATTTATTTATCTTTGTTAAAGGGTTACTTCAGCAATTAGCATTAAGCTTTGTATCAGTAGAAACCTGGTAGTATATTCGAATGATCGTGCTTAAGACATGGTTTAAGACATATAAGACTTTTTGTGGGCAGTAAATAATGGCGCAAACACCAGTAAATTGACAAGCTCAAACCTTAGTAAATCACCTTGCATGATTCATTTAAATAGTCTCCTCCCATAACTTTTGCGTCTGAAAAGGAAACTCCTACAATGCAATAAGGTCAGCCTCAAAAATAACCCTGTCCACTCCTTTTCAGCGCTAATGTTTCACTGCATGTCTTTAATAAATCCTGACAGTAGTTTTTAACAGCAAAAGAGGATTTTTGCTGGCGCAAGCTTTTTGTAGATCTGGGCCCAAGTGCAAATTGGCCCACAAGAACATGGTTTTACCCAGATAAGAACTTCTAGCTGATGAAATATTTAGCTTACTAGAAAATTCACTTTAGAAATGTTCCAAGTGTTGGAAATGTTAAAATTCAATCTAAGAGTTCATTGAATTTGAAAGAGGCCATATTATGCCCTTTTACAAAGTAAAATTTTTTGGCATCTACCATTTCATTTTCATGCTTGAACGCTCAAAAAACACAATATTTTTCATATTGTTGCAGCTCCTCTCTTCCGAGTCTGTCAGTAACGTTCTGGGGTGCGTTTCCTGAAAGCATCATTATTCATCTATGGTGGCAAGTTCCGTCTTTGTCAGCATAGTTCAATGGGTCAGTGTTTCCCGAAACCATAGTTCCAATGAACATTCGTAAACAGCATCTAGTATGCAAGAACGAGCTTATGATTGAATTTGGAAATAAAGGCAAAATAACTGAGAAAAATTAGAAATTCCTCAGGTGACATGTCTGTTATTAAAAATAATTCGATCTCAAACTGATTCATAAAAAATAAGTTATTACTCCATCATGAGCGTGACATCATTAACCAACGTGGTTGAACGACAAATTTGTGACAATTGACCTATTGGTAAGCCCCGCCCCCCCTTAGTTACTGTTGCTAACTCGGACAAACAAACAGAGTTGCTATGTCTTACAATGACAGCTGTCACTGTGAAATAGTTAGTTATTTCGGTTTGTACGTTAACAGGGACTTTAATCGTAACTTAATGAGAGAATGACAACCAGAAAATCCTCTCAGGATACCTGGAATCAGTGTTACAGTACCCCAGACACATAGTTTTACCATTTTTGTAGCATAAACACCATCAAATCGATGAGAGCTTCGGATTTTCCAATGTTTCTCTATGGCGCTGAAACCTAAAGATGTCCGAGTTCCGGTCCCAGCGCAACTGATACTCAACTGCCATTGGCTCATCTGCGTTTGAGGGGAGGGGCTTACCGATAGGGCAATAAGGTGTAAGGACCAAGGTAAGAACTACGCTGTGAGGGCTGAATATAGGAAGGCAAGAAGGCGAGAACCCAGTTGCAGAAATGAGAGCTCAGTCAGGGAATACACTTAATGTCTCTTTAACTAGTCCAGAAAGTAATTCCAAACAGAAGATCCAAAATGTTTCAAAAAGAAGCAAGTAATTCCAAAACTGTAACTCCAAGTTGTTCCAAGGAGTCAATACCAAAAGCCAAAAGAAGGTCTAGAAACATCAAAGGGTAAATGAGTGTCTCCCAAAAAGGTAAAATAAAAACATCCCACAAAACTTCAAAGAGAAAAAAATAAGGACAACCAAAAGCAAAAGTCAGATAATCAAACAGAGCAAATAGATCCAGAGAAAATCACAAGAGGGATTTACCAAAAGACTGGAGAGGTTGGTCTCAACATATCAAACACTGAGCAAAGAACAGAGGAACAGAGCAACTTAAAATCACTCTCAGGAAAGAAGAATAACACATGATACAATGACAAAAATGAAATGAAACACAATGAGGGCCCCTAGTAGCCAAAACTAGTCCAGAAAGGGAACATAAGGTTTTAGGAAATGGCCGTGACGAGCTAGTTGATTTCTTCAGTGATGCATCGTACTATGGCAGTTCAGCAGTGAGTACATCGTTGTACGAGAAACACACCCCTGTTTCGTTCCTTTCGCAGGGGGTTGAAAAGTGCGATGTTTTCTGATTGGTCGGCTGGACCAGCGTGTTGTGATTGGTCAAACGCTTTGAGTGTGTTTCGGAAATATCAAACCTCTTCCTTTACAAGTTTCAACCAAGCGGCAACCTCCCGCAGTTTCTCTTGAAGCCAATACGGAAGTGACATATTGTAACAGTTTCCACTGACGAGGCAAGTTGTTGGACCCAAGTGCAGTTATTTTATTTAAACATAAGTCTTAACATAAATCAAAACATAAAGACTTGACTTGACTTGACTTGACTTGACTTGAAACAAAGACTTGCCTGACAACAGGTTACAATTAGGGATGCACCGAATCCAGGGTTCGGGTTCGGATTCGGCCGAATATTGGGCTTTTTGACTGGGTTCGGTTTCTGCCGAACCTCAGAATTTATTTCCACCGAACCTGAACCCTAGGCTTGCACTATGCGCTGGTGGAACGTAATGACGCCGCTGTTGAAAGTGAAAATGGAACTCATGAACAGAAAACGTGGCAGTATACTTTAAGTCAAAAGAAGGCGATTCAAGTTGAGCTAAGCGTTCAATTTGCAATGGCGATTTGTCTCGTGATGACAAGGACCCTAAACAACAGCCGCTGTTAAAACATTTGCATATGAAACATCCGAGAGAATACGAGTTGTGCATGAAGGAATCTACAGACAGCAGCCAAAATGTATTTTATTTTACCGTGCAAACAGCCTATAGATCTATAGATCACATAAAATATAAATAAAATTAATAAAATATATAGGCCTACACTAAATATTTTTCACTTAAATAATTACCAAATTAAGATGACAAAACGAAAATACACTGAATCCGTTAGCTTTGAAGAACCGGAATTAGGTAAATAGGTAGATAATATACTATATATCTTTACATATATACATTCTATTCTCTTAAAACCATCATTTCGTTATTTTTACTAACCCAAATAATGATTCATCCGCTAGGTTGCATGTGAGGGGGAAAAAATAGGTTCCTTCCACTTAAGAGTTGAGCTCTTTTTATTTTAATATATCTCTTTACATAAATACTATTTTCTACTTTTTAAAAAATAACTTCGTTATTTTACTAACCCAGTGTTTTGTATGTGAATGTTGTTTCACCTGAATATTACCACAGGAGTGAAGCACAAAGCTTTGTTTAGCCTAGAAAGGAAATAATGGTCAGAGAGCTCTTTTTCATTCTGTTTTGCGATCTGGATATGGTCACTTGATTTTCCGTGAATTTGAACAATAGCCCTAGTCCATTTTATCCCAATGGACATGGACATCTCGTTTCTTTTCCCAAATCTTCACTCACGTCGCACCCATGTTCGCAGGGGATTATAAACGTTTCTTCCTTTCGTTTGCTTATAATTAAGTCTATTAGCCTATAAATATTCACATCCTTTACTGTGGGAAAGTATAAAAAACACTGTAAGACGAATATCTTTTTACTTCAAATTTTATTTAACACAGTTTGTTCTTGTTATTAAACTTGGTAAGGCGCGTCAAGTTTGGTTTATTTGAATAGCGCATTTCACACACACACACACACACACACACACACACACACACACACACACACACACACACACACACACACACACTGGTGATTTTAGTTTCGTTTTCTCTGGCAGTGAATAATCAAACATTGCCTAAATGTCTTGACCCTGTGGAAAATAAAATCCGCTCTTCAGACATTTTACAGCAAGTGTTGCTTTGCAACATCAGTAGAACATCTGAAGACGAAGATATTCAAGAAGGTGTCTATTCAGTGTCCCACATTCCTCTCAAAGCGCAGAGCGGTAAGCCTATATGACGCATCTTTGCGGGGAAATGGTATGAATCAAATATTTTTCTAACTAATATTTAATTTTCATATATTCTTGAGGTTACCATTATTTACTGAAAATCGTTTTTGTTTTATAGGCTGTGTTGTTTCACTGACGGAAGTGCTAAAATTCACTTCATCACAATCTCTCCATTCAGCTAGGATCATCAACCATAACTCCGTCCAGGACAGCCAGGAATCTTGGAGTTGTGATCGATGATCAGCTAAAATTCACTGACCACATTACTGCAACAACCCGGTCCTGCAGATTTGCATTATACAACATTAGGAAGATTAGAGCCTTCCTATCTGAGCAGACCACACAACTCTTGGTCCAAGCTCTTGTTCTCTCCAGACTGGACTACTGTAATGCTCTTCTAGCAGGCCTTCCGGCATGCACTATCAAACCCTTGCAACTGATCCAGAATGCAGCGGCGAGGGTGATCTTTAACGAGCCGAAGAGAGCGCACGTCACGCATCTCTTCATCAGACTCCACTGGCTACCAATAGCCGCTCGCATCAAATTCAAGGCACTGGTAATCGCCTTCAAAGCAACCACTGGCTCTGCACCAATTTACCTTAACTCGCTTGTTCAGACATACACACCCTCCAGGAGTTTGCGTTCTACCAGTGAACGACGCCTTGTGGTGCCATACCAGAGAGGCATGAAATCACTGTCACGGACCTTTTCCTGGGCTGTTCCCACCTGGTGGAATGACCTGCCTATCTCAATTCGAGCAGCCGAGTCTGTAGCCATTTTCAAAAAACATCTAAAGACGCATCTCTTCCAGCAGCACCTGACAAATCAAGAATAGCACTTAACATTCTATTAATTTTTCTGTCTGTCTAATTTATTTAAAAAAAAAAAAAAAAAATCCTATGTGTTCTGTGTTAGATTAACTGAGACTTGTTACAGCACTTGCATACTGTAGCCTCTGACTGTTGTAGTTGCTTCTATTGCTCTCATTTGTAAGTCGCTTTGGATAAAAGCGTCTGCTAAATGACTAAATGTAAATGTAAATGTAAAATAAACACGCATATGGATGTTTCAGCCTCAAATAATTTCAAAATGTAGGCTATATAGATCTGGCATAGACTACAGTATTTAAAATAGCATATATGCATTAGTTACATTCTCAATTTAATTTACAGAGCAATCCCTGCTAAGTTTTTAGTTTAACTAATACTATAGAAGAGGATTAGTGTGTGTCGCACACAACTGACTCGCAACGGGGGCGTGGCATCACGATGGTGGCGCTCCATCTTGATGTCGGCACAACCCTAGAGCGCGCCTCCTGCGCTCTCCGTTGGGTTGTTCTTTGAAACGACAGAGGACGACTCGGGGTAATTTTTCTATAAACCATCATGAAATAGCAGCGAGAAGAACATACACAACAATGTTTACTTTAGTAAACTTGACCAAAACAGTTAATGGTCAATAGCATCCCTACACTGCTGTGGACGTTGTTAACTTCATTAATGTGTTTACTGTGATAATGGACTGCGGATGGGAGTAGGATTCGGTATTCGGTTTCGGATTCGGCCGAATCTTAACCAGTGGATTCGGTATTCGGCCGAACCCCAAAAATCTGAATTCGGTGCATCCCTACTCTCCATAATGATACTGTAAAAGTAGTTGACGTAATAATCAATGCAAACTGTACATTTTACCAAAACTTATAGTGATATTGATAGTGTAGTGTAGTATAGTGATATGAAGCTGTTGTGCATTCAAATGTATCAGCGCAGCTTTGTGTGGAACTATTGAGCGCTCCGTGAACCACGTACGTGAGAGTGCGCGCCGCCGGGAAATGAGAGCATGTCGCAACTCTGTTTTTCCACGCCTCTGGTTTTAACTTTTATGCCACATTAGCGCCAAAACGCTATATTTCTTGTTTGAATTTCGTATTCAATTTTAAAAGCTTAGACTTTCAAGTTTCATATCAAAAGCAGGGTTGAGAGAAAGAGACGCTTGAGTGACAGAGAGATGGAGAGAGAGAGCAGGGAAAGGAAATGAACGAATACGCTGCGTGTTTTAAATAGCGTTAAAAAGTTAATGAATAACAACGCGCAATATGTGGTGGCCGGTTGATTCTGTGTGTTACGTCTCCCTATTAAAAATAAATGTCTAGGAGTAACAGGGTCAGTAACATGTAAAAATAAAATAAAAATAAATGAACGGGTTCAGTTACTGATGAATTACGTGATAGCATGAATCAGGCAGAGACAGATTTGAACTTAAGTCTTTTAGTAATTCAAAATCATAAGTGAACACCCAATTGATTTACAAAGTAATAATGATTCAAGAAAAGGAATATTTACAAAATATATATATATATACCCATATAGTGAAACAGAACACATAAGCAAGGGACAATGAGCGGTGCTAAAACAAACAAATCAACAAAACAAAACATCCACTAACTTATTTAAAGTTCTCAACTAACTAAGAAATAAAGACAAAAGTAAACACTATACAACTAAGCTACACTAACTAACAAACATAAATACATGGGGTAGCATCCGCTCCTTACCTGGTGTATATAAACAATTGCAAAATCTAATGTGTTGTATTATGTAGGTCACGTGACATGCTACTATCCCATTGCTCTGAGTCCGAGAAAATAGTCAGGTTCCAACCAAATCAACGGTACAAACTTAAAGTTGTAATCAGAAAAAGAAACTTTCAAAACAAAGTATAACCAATCAATCGGGGAGGCTAGAAACAAACAACAAGAAAGCAAAACAAGCAAGAGAAAACCACGCCTCCTCTCCTCTGGTCACTTCCGGGTCTTTATACAGGGAAGGCGAGCTCCGATTGGTTCTTTGGGATGGATGTCAATCAGGAACAAATGATGATTGAGGTTCAAAACAACCAATCAGGAACCTAAGAATAAAGGATAGCTGAGAATAGAGAAAGAAAGAAAAAAACAACAACCAACATACGTTGCGGACGTAACACTGTGGCTCACCGCCACTAATTAGTCAATGTGTGGGAAACACTGATGTTACAGAGTGAGCTAGAGGTGAGTAAAAAAAAATCATACTGCTATGTTTTTTTTATAATTTTTGTCCTCAGATGTCTCTTGGAAAATATATATTATTCTCTTTGAAATTGCCTTATTAAATAAACTTTAAATTGTTTTTATAGTCGGAGTTATAGTCAGTTCATGACTATTTCATCTCTCAGCGTGCTTTCGGATTGAATATTATTTCGTTTCACGTGAGTGTGTGCGCGTTTGTCCTCGGGGTTCCCCCCACACATCAGGATTTCTGATTGTAAATATTCAACATATTGAATATTTACGATTCGCGATCGGGACGGCTCCGACGTTCTTCCGAGCAGGTTTGGACACTCTTAAAACACTTCACACCACAGGAAAATCTGACAAAATAATCTTTAGAACCATCAAGATAATCGGGACAAATCTAGGATTGTCGGGAGGGGGGAAATCGGCCCAAAATTAGCCCGATTATCTTTTGGTGTGTACCCAGCATTACAGACAAAGACACACGGCAAACATGAGGGCTTAAATACACTGAGACTAATGACAAGACAAGTGACACATGTGAACCGTGATTAAACAATGAACCAATGACAGGACAAGACACAAGATCACATGAGGGCATGGGAATCACATGACAATGAAACATGAAAAAACCAGGAAGTGAATGACAAGACTAACTTAGAAACATGACACTCAAACATAACATGATAAACTAAAAACATAACCAAGAACAATGAACATGAACCAACACCAAAACACCCCGTGACACATATACTGCAATTCATTGACTGGCCGCTAGGGACGGGCTCCAGAAGAGAGCAGAATCTCATGGAGCCCCATGTTAAAATGCCCAACTTTATAGCCGATTAAAACATGTTTACAGCCTGGTACAAATTGTGGTTTTGGTCTATATGGCTAATTTTGCCCTTCATAACAACTGTGAGGGGGGTGAATTTTTGTATAAGTAGTAAGTTCTGCATAAGTTGTAAGCATAATTAAGGGCGTGGCCACTTCGAGTGACAGGTGGATATCCATTTATCTGCTGTCTGTTAGTCATCGCGTCACTTCAGCTCCGCCCACGTCCCGCCTTTTTGCCCATTTTCTGTTATCCGGGAGTGACACGCGATGACGCGCTGCCAAGATGGCAACGGCCAGCTCGTCCCTACTTTACACTTCAGAACGGCTCATCAGAATCCTATGGGTGACGTCATGGACACTAGGTTCATATTTTTTTACAGTCTATGGTTTCAACACACTACTAAAGGCCCGGGTATACTTCGGCCGTCCGCGTTCGTGCACCGCCCGCATGACGTAATTTTCGTCACTCGGAGGGCTCGCGGCCTGCCGCACACCCCGTCCGCGCGCAGCCCAAATTTTGTGACCGCGCGGACGGTCCGCGTGCAACAACGCATGCGCCAGCAGTACAGAAGAGTCCACTAGGTGGCAATAAACACAGTATTGAGCACAGTGTTCAGCCGTCGAAGAAGAGTGTGCAAAGACCGGTTTAAAAACAACACACTTGGAAAAAAAAGAGAGAATTTTTGATTCTTCAGTGTTTCTTCCAAACTATGTTGCAATGGTGGATGCACTACAGTTCTTCTCCGATCATGCCCAGCGAATGTCCCGTTGATGACAGGACTCAGTGCTGCCCTCCGATGTCTGGTGGAGCATAGACACTTTTTTACTGTGCATGTGTCGAACGCGATCCTCCGCGCGCATACGTTGTGTAGTATACTTTGAAAGACGCGCGGACAGGGCTGCGCGCGTGACGCGTCCGGGCGCGGTAAGTGAAGTATACCCGGGCCTTAAGGCCACACAAATAGGCCTCTACCCATTTTTTGCCTTGGGCAGAGATTATTCAAATGAGGAATACTGTGACGTGTTTGTTCCCAGAAGAAAACTCAAGACTTCAATCGAGGTGTTTGTGCTTTGTAACTTTGCAGACCTTTTTCATGCTCAAACAGCAACTAAACACACTAAAGAAAGTTATAATAGATCCTCTTTAAAAGATTTCCCAGAAGCTGCCTTGACCTTTGTCAAAGCAAGTGCGAAAGCTCAAACAGCAGGCGTGAGGTGGAGTTTCTGATAAAGGATTACTTCTATGTCATTCCTTCTGAACAGAAAGCTTGTTGCTATGAAAGACGTGCTACATAAAGCAAACCCTTGGAGAATAACACTTTAATCATACTTATTGCTGGTTGCACATGGAAACTGTCATAACTCACTGTACTGTTAAACAGGACATGTTTTCCATATGCCCTACTTCTGTGCCAGCTAGCAGAAGTTCGGAAATGAAAATGGTCCTCTTCAAGGTGTTTATAGGTCTTTAGAAGCAGCAAACTGGCATAGAAATGTCACTAATCATGCTTTGTTCTTTCTGCCGGAGATACTGAAGTTGACAGATTATACTCACATGATTGGTTCCAAAACCTAGTGCACTGCCTATATGGCTCTAAGTGAATCCTAAACTCATAAACCACTGATTCAGAAAAAAATTTCGGCAGCAACTCCATATAAATAATATTCCTCACAAAAAGTGCACAATTGACTTTACTCAACTGATTTCAATACAGTTTTATTTTAGCATGCTGCCACGTTTAATATGCAAAACTATTATATGCAGAAAAAGACATAGAACACAGTAATACATAGTCAATTTATATATATATATACTCACATAAAGGATTATTAGGAATGTCAGAATGGGAAAGAAAGGTGATTTAAGCAATTTTGAGCGTGGCATGGTTGTTGGTGCCAGAAGGGCCGGTCTGAGTATTTCACAATCTGCTCAGTTACTGGGATTTTCACGCACAACCATTTCTAGGGTTTACAAAGAATGTTGTGAAAAGGGAAAAACATCCAGTATTCGGCAGTCCTGTGGGCGAAAATGCCTTGTTGATGCTTGAGGTCAGAGGAGAATGGGCCGACTGATTCAAGCTGATAGAAGAGCAACTTTGACTGAAATAACCACTCGTTACAACCGAGCAGTGGCGGCTGGTCAATAGAGGGCGCTGGGGCGTCGCCCCCATCAAAATTCCAGAAATATACATGTATACAAAAATGATATAAAAGTGAAATAAAAATAAAATAGTTTACTCATACGATGTGCTGGCTGTTAGTAAGAGCCTCAGCATTTAATAAAAACTGGCTTTGATGGGTTAACCATTTTATATGTTCTTCAATATGTGTCATGCTGTTTCATGCGTGACGGACGCCGGACAAATGGATGTCTATCTGAGTCTAAAAATATAAGGGCAGCATGTGACCTGAAGCTGGTCTCTAATTGGTCCTTAAAGATCCTCCTCCGGACACAGGTCGTTGCGTCCTTGGCGAATCATAATTGGATGCGTGTTATTTTATCCAATCTGATTGGTTGTCGTCACCTGTCATTCAACTTTACACTCTTGGCCACTAAAGCGAAAGTGCGCGGGCGACACAGACACTCCGACTCCGCCAAAACCTTGTTTTGAGATGGCAGCAGTTAAACCAAATTCTTTCACAAGGCGTTCGTTGGAAGATCCCGAACTGGACCAAAGCGATTTACAAATCCAGCAGCAGCCCAGTGACAGGATGAAGCTACACTCGAAGCTCCACGCGCTTGTTATGAGAAACGTAAGTTAGGTGGCTGGCTGGATGTGTTGTTACAATGCCATTTATTGCTTTCCCTGTCTTTTATTTCTAAGTGTCGGTTCTGAAGTTTTGTGGGCAACAACGGGGGTAAGAGACCTCAAATATCTAACTGAACAATGCAAACGTCATGACACTACTGAGATGACTGACTTTAATCAGAGAGTCATTGAGAAATTTGCTGGCCAGAAAGAAAGGAGAGCAAAATGTATGTTCAAGTAGTCAACATGCTAGTCTGTTGTGTCTGTTTTCTTTTGTTTTTCATTTCCTCATTCAATTATATGTGGGAAATTAATGTGTAAAAAGATAAAAGTGAAGACACTGTTTTCTCTTTTAATGCTTGAAATTAGTCAACATGCATCTTGATACTGACCCCCCCCCCCCACCCCCACCTCCCGGGGAAAAAATTATTATCACCAGCCGCCACTGCAACCGAGGTATGCAGCAAAGCATTTGTGAAGCCACAACACTCACAACCTTGAGGCGGATGGGCTACAACAGCAGAAGACCCCACCGGGTACCATCATCTCCACTACAAATAGGAAAAAGAGGCTACAATTTGCACGAGCTCACCAAAATTGGACAGTTGAAGACTGGAAAAATGTTGCCTGGTCTGATGAGTCTCGATTTCTGTTGAGACATTCAGATGGTAGAGTCAGAATTTGGCGTAAACAGAATGAGAACATGGATCCATCATGCCTTGTTACCACTGTGCAGGCTGGTGGTGGTGGTGTAATGGTGTGGGGGATGTTTTCTTGGCACACTTTAGGCCCCTTAGTGACAATTGGGCATCGTTTAAATGCCACGGCCTACCAGAGCATTGTTTCTGACCATGTCCATCCCTTTATGACCACCATGTACCCATCCTCTGATGGCTACTTCCAGCAGGATAATGCACCATGTCACAAAGCTTGAATCATTTCAAATTGGTTTCTTGAACATGACAATGAATTCACTGTAATAAAATGGCCCCCACAGTCACCAGATCTCGACCCAATAGAGCATCTGGTAACACTTTAGAATAATGGTTATTAGTTAATATTAGTTAACTACATTAGTTAACATTAACTAATAATGAACTGCACTCATAAAGCGTTTATTAATCTTTGTTAATGTGAATTTCAACATTTACTAATGCATTATTAAAATCTTGTTAACATTAGTTAATGCACTGTGAACTAACATGAACAAACCATGAACAGCTGTATTTATATTAACTAACTTTAACAAAGATGAACAAATACAGGAACAAATGCACTGCTCATGGTTAGTTCATGTTAGTTAATACATTAACTAAAGTTAACTAATGACCATTATTCTAAAGTGTTACCGAGCATCTTTGGGATGTGGTGGAACGGGAGCTTCGTGCCCTGGATCAACTGCAAGATGCTATCCTATCAATATGGGCCAACATTTCTAAAGAATGCTTTCAGCACCTTGTTGAATCAATGCCACGTAGAATTAAGGCAGTTCTGAAGGCGAAAGGGGTCAACACAGTATTAGGTGTTCCTAATAATCCTTTAGGTGAGTATATATATATATATATATATATATATATATATATATATATATATATATATATATATATATACTTAGCTCACTGTGTTTTAGAATGGGTATAGCATATATTGAAATTCAGTGATATCCATGTGTTTAATTGTATCGGATGTGCCCATGTAGTGTACTTTTTAAAATGATTTATATATATGAAAAATAAAAAATAAACTGTACTTGCAGATAATATAATATTAATGAAAGAAAAGACTACTTAAGTGTAAATAAAGAGAGTGCACTTTCATGACAATGTTTCTTAAAGGTGCACTGTGTAAATTTTAGTGCCATCTAGTGGTGAGATTACAAATTGCAACCGGCCACCACTCACCCCGCCCTTTTGAAGCACATAGAGAAGCTACGGTGGCCGACACAGGACAAAAATGCCGTTGTCTGAGACAGCAGAGCTAGCGCTCTGTAGAGAAGTTTGTCCGTTTAGGGCTACTGTAGAAACATGACGGTGCAAAATGATGATTTCACTATAAGGGGACCCGCGGTGTACGTAGATAGAAATGGCTCATTCTAAGATAATAAAAACATAGCGGTTCATTTTGTAAGGTCTTTATACACCACTGAAAACATAGTTATGTATATTATATTGCACTTATGTTAATAGATCCTCATAAATACTCCACACTACACTTTTAATACATGTTTCACTTTGTAATGATGTCAAATTAAAAGTTTTAGAAGTACACTTATTTTGATGTGTTGACTAACATTTTAAAAGTACATTACATTTAAAGTAAATATAGTTTACATTTATTAAACTGCAACTTAATCATTACAAATTTATCATTATAAACATTTAAATACATGACATACAAGTTTCAAATTACATACATTTTAGTTTATCATATACCCTTTAACCATATTTCAAAGACAATAGATGTAATTATGTGAAATTGTGAATATGTAAATATGCACTAAAGTCCTACTTTAGTAACTAATTGCATCTATTATAAATTCAAACTACAATACATTTTCATTTAACTCTAAATAACATGCAATTAAACATTAAATTCAGATTATATTCTTTTCACTGTTTTCGTAATAAGCACTCTTTTTAAAAGTCTGATAAAGTGCACTTTCACAAAAGGTAATTCATTCCTGTACTGTAAGTGTATTTAATATGTCTTCATGTACTGATAAATGTGAGCTGTGGCTACAGGATCTATGTCTAACTAATCTACTGAATGTGATTTTACTAGTACAGTAGGCCTATGTTCTCTTAAAGGGATAGTTCACCCAAAAATGAAAATTATCGAATGAGTTACTCACCCTCAAGCCATCCTAGGTAGTCTCGCGTAGCTTGACCTTCAGACTGACGGCAGAAGGTCTGGACTATTTTGCAGCTTTCATTGGTCAAGGACCGCCCAAGAGACCAATCACACTTCATTTTGTTCTGCGTCATATTTAGGGGCGTGAAAATGTAAAGCCGATGTCCCTACAAAAACAGACAGGCAAGCATCTATAAATGATTCATTCAAGAACGTTGTGCAAGTTTACTGTAACAATGGAGCTGCGGACTTCCCATACTTTTGAAAATCCAGCGTTTAGTTAATCCCGTTCATTGTTACAGTTGTAAACACAACGGCGTTCTTTTTCAACGAGGGGGTTTGGCGTCACGGCATTTGTTTCCAGGAGCGTTAAAGAATGCAACTCACGTGTCTTGCGGACATCCTGTAGAATTCAACCAATCAGAAGACGACTTAGAAACTCCTGAAGTGTTTCCACTAAAGTGCATCAGACTATGCATCAGAAGTTCAGCCAAAGGCCCATGGACGTGACGTCTGAGGCTGAGACTACATCTTAGGTGTATGACTTCTATCAAATGAACAATCGGAGTTATATTACAAATTACCATTGCTCTTCCAAGCTTTATAATGGCAGTGAATGGCTAAGTAATCCACACAACTCCAGGGGGTTAATAAAGGTCTTCTGAAGCAAAGTGATGGGTTTTTGTAAGAAAAATATTCATATTTAACACTAAAATAACTATCTTCCGGCGGACAGCCTACGCAAGTCGTCTTAAGGCAAAAGAGCAACCCCTGACGTGATGTAGGAGTAACATATGCTTTGACGCCTCACACTGTTCAAACAAATAGGGAAACAAACTCAATCTCCTCCAACATTTCTCTTTAAAAAAATGTGTGACTGGTGTTTTGATTTGCTCTATCCTCTGCGCTTCCGCATTTGTCAATACAATACGTCATGTGTCAGGTCAGGGGTTACTTTTTTTGCCATAAATTGATGCATATGACCATCTGTCAGAAGATAGATTTTTTTGTATATAGTTAGCATATAGTAGTATATATTTAGTATTATAAATATGGATATTTCTCTTACATAAACCCATCGCTTTGCTTCAGAAGGCCTTTATTAACCCCCCAGAGCCGTGTGGAGTATTTGTATGATGGATGGATGCACTTTGTTGGGCTTCAAAATCAGGACCCCCATTCACTGTCATTATAAAGCTTGGAAGAGCCAGGACATTTTTTTAATATAACTCTGCATCTATGAGGTAAAGTTCGAACTTGTTAAACTAATTTGCAGAAAAGGTACAGAAAAAAATGAATTAAGTGTCTATATTCAGGCCTTTAGTCCGAGTACCTTCTTCAGTATAAATTGATAGAATCATCTGGCAGGTGAAAATTGTAAATATAATTGCTTAGAAAATTAAGCAACTGACAACTAACATTCACATTCGTAGCATACACAGTGTGTAGTAGTACTTACCTTAGCAAGCACAGCTATGTTTAGCTAAATGCATTACATATAGGTTTAATAGACATTCCCCCAGTTTCACAGACAAGGCTTAACGGATTAGTTAACTTTTAAATAAACTTTTGCTGATAATTTACTCACCCCCATGTCATCCAAAATGTCCATGTCTTTCTTTCTTCAGTCGAAAAGAAATTAAGGTTTTTGATGAAAACATTCCAGGGTTTTTCTCCATATAATGGACTTCAATGGGCTCCAAACGGTTCAAGGTCCAAATGACAGTTTCAGTACAGCTTCAAAGGGCTTTAAACGATACCAGATGATACCAAACGATACCAGACGAAAAATAAGGGTCTTATCTAGCAAAAAGATCAGTAATGGAAACCGAGCAGTATTTATGCTATTATTTTACCTCTTATCAGACGAACGTGATTATCTCTGAGCTTCGCCATAACTTCCGCTAAGTGAGGTCAAAATACGAGCGTGGTCATAGATGTATACGTAGATGCCTCATTAGCGCCTGCACGGATCAGTGGAATGAGGCATCTACTATCGATATTTCTATGACCACGCTCGTATTTTGACCTCACTTAGTGGAAGTTATGGCAGAGCTCAGAGATGATCACATTCGTCTGATAAGAATTAAAATAATAGCATAAATACTACTCGGTTTCTCGCAGAAACTGATCGTTTTCTCTAGATAAGACCCTTATTCATCGTTTGGCATCGTTTAAAGCCCTTTGAAGCTGCACTGAAACTGTCATTTGGACCTTGAACCGTTTGGAGCCCATTGAAGTCCATTACATGGAGAAAAATCCTGGAATGTTTTCCTCAAAAACCTTAATTTCTTTTTGACTGCAGAAAGAAAGACATGGACATCTTATCAGCAAAAGTTTATTTAAAGGTGAACTAATCCTTTAAGCTAGTCCCAGACTAAAATGCATGTTTGAGCTGTTTTAACTGAAAGTAACTTGCACTGAGATATCTTAAAATATATCAGTGAAAATGGAAGAAATGACAAAAGAAAGAAAGAAAGAAGAATAAAAACAAACACATCTCAGTAGCTGTATCCTGAGGGAAATGAGGACAGGGTCCTGTTATAAATCTCACTTGCTCTTCAGCCAGTGGACTCTGAATGAAGATATTTGATGTAACGTACTGCTCTCTGCTCTTCTATCTCTCCTAAGGGCAAGAAGTCACTGTCAGAGTTAACCTCTCTGTCAGACACTCTCATTTCCAGCCTTCTCCTGAATGATGTCAGGCTTTCCTCTGTTGGACAAAGGTATGTGTACCGGGATGACAGACGAATAAAAGCAATCACTGGTTTCTTCAAAATCACAACGTCAACTCCAATGAATACGGCCAAAACATACTCCACACAAGTACATGAATGCAAACGCTTCTAGCTACAAAAGCTCAATTTCGCGCGTCGTTGCATTCTGAAAGGTGTCAGAACAGAATTCATACCAAAACGTCTTGCAGTCTCAGCTTTGCCACGAGGGTCGGTAAAACGACATTGTCTGTTATATGGCCAGTTTTCACTTTTAAGTCGACTACTGTCATGGCGGAGCAACAGAAGAGAATCTTGTCGAGCTTAAATAGCTAAAAATAGTTAATCAGTCTTTCGCTAGATAAAGCTCAGCTGTTTTCGAAAGTGAGTTCCAGTAGTTATAAGCTGCTATAGAGACTGTAAGGCCCGCTCAATCGACCCAATTCAGCTGGGCAAAGGGATTTAATTCCAATTCATCTTTTATCTGACTCCATTTTACCATAATCTCGAATTTAGGTTAGAATGCCAATTGGTTATTTGGTCATTTATATTTGTAAGGTTGAAAAATAATCAAAGATATTTGACATAGAACAAAATCATTTGCTTTACTGTTGGCAACCCTCGTCGTGCCCAAGATATTTGAAATTGACTCAACCCCCTCCCCCCTTAACCTCATCAGAAGGACCATTTGGAATTTCTAAGGACAAAAGAAAGGCTTGCTGGCCAAATGTTTTTCACTCCTTTGGTACAGTGGGAGAAGTTTCGCCTGATTGGTTACTTTCAAACGTCTCACGTTTTGGTCTGATTGGTCATATTTGAGTTTGGTGACATCAGGGAAAAGGATAAAAGAAGATTGCAACGATAGCTCTTCCTCTTTTGATTCTCTGCCTTTCTCTAGAGAGAGCTGCTCTTTGGCTCTCTCTCTCTTTCTCCCCCTCTCTCTCTCTCTCTCTCTCTCTCTCTCTCTCTCTCTCTCTCTCTCTCTCTCTCTCGCAGGTAACATTCTATGAATAGGCCTACTGAGTACAATTAAGGGTTTAAGTGTACATCCATTTGAAACTATTTTAAGTATAACCATAACTAGAATTTGTGTTTCCATTTAAAAGAGATTTCTGTCTATTATGTAATTGACATTTTACATTTACCTGATTGTTAATAAATTGTTACATTTTGATCCTTTCTGAATTACTCCATAATTATTAACTATCTCCAGTACGGAACGGTATAATAGCAACAAAGGGTTAAAACGGAATGGTTAAATGTATGATTAACTATCAAATATAAATTACCAAACAACCAATTGGCATTCTCTTCTAAATGCGACAACTATGATAAATGGAGTCAGATAAAGAATATTATAATTAAATCCATTTTGCCCAGCCGAAACACTGAACGCGCATGTGACCTTCACCGCGGTTCGTTGCCGATCATTGGAGTGAATTCAGTGGTCTTACATATTTAATGATTAATCACACATTTAATTATTCTGTTTAACCCTTTTGTAGTAAAGTTTGTAAATAAGGGAAGAAGGAGGCGGGAACCGGCAAACGTTTAACAACTTTAATTCCAAAATAAATCAACAAACAGAAAGTAAAAGTGGCAGCCCCTCACGGACGACTGCCGCACGCACACACACACACACACACACACACACACACACACACACACACACACACACACACACACACACACACACACACACACACACACACACACACACACACACACACGTTTGTTTTTGTGAAATGTGAGGACATTCCATAGGCGTAATGGTTTTTATACCGTACAAACCGTATTTTCTATCCCCTTACACTGCCCCTGTCCCTAAACCTAACCCTCACAGGAGACTGTGCAGTTCACTTTCTGTGAAAAAAACCTCATTCTGTGTGATTTATAAGCATTTTGAAAAGTGAGGACATGGGGAACGTCCTCATATTTCACCCTATTTTTGTAATACCTATGTCATACCCATGTCATTATACACATTTGTGTCCTGATATTTCACGAAAACATGCCCACACACACACACACACACACACACACACACAACCAAACAAAAACAAAACACAACGTAAAATCCAGGCCTGGTCCTCTCTCGTCCTTCACTGTCGTCGCGCCTCCTTTATGCTCACGTCACTCCTCCGTGAGACACTACAGTGGTCCTACAATAATTTTATGAAGCGACAAGTATGGTTTTTGCGGTATATATTGCTAAAAAAAAATCTAAATAACGACTTTATTCAACAAGTTCTTGTCTTCTGTCTGGGCCTCTGACGTGAACTCACGAAGCACCATGACGAATGCGCGAGACTATGACTTACACTGTTGAGAAAGTAATGTTTGGCAATTTTTTATTTTATTTTAATGAGGTATTGCACATGCTGCCTAGCTATTTACCATGCATTTGTTTTATGTACACCAAGACCTAGAGCACGATCAATGTAGAATTCAACAGCTTAGATATGGCGTGTCTTCCTCTGCTTGTAAACAAAGCTCCTCGTTTCCGGGTCATGTGTCAGAACGCCGGCTCTACGTCATATTCTTGCGCATGCCTCGTGGTGCTTCGTGAGTTCACGTCAGAGGCCCAGACGGAAGACAAGCACTTGTTGAATAAAGTCGTTTTTTAGATTTTTTCTTTGCGCACAAAAACTAATCTCGTCGCTTCATAAAATTATTGTAGAACCACTGTAGGGAGATGGACTTTTTAACGTCTTTAGTACATTTTATGGGTCTTGAGAGAGGAAATGTCATTGCTGCCAATGGAGGCGCATCGGATTTCAACAAAAATATCTTAATTTGTGTTCTGAAGATGAACAAAGGTCTTACGGGTGTCGAACGACATGAGGGTAAGTAATTAAAGACCTTTACATTTTTGGGTGAACTAACCCTTTAATAAACATAGTCATGGAAGTGTACTCTCTTTAAGCACCCTTAAAGTTACTCTAAGTAACACTATGTTACGTCTCTCGTGATGCTTTTGTTTGCTTCAGGCTGTACGTGTTCATGTGTTTTGAAGGGGGCGTGGCTTTGGATACACTCTGAAGGGAGTGTGGGATCTTATGCTTTCAAAGCTAGCTTGCTATTGCTAGCCTTTCTGAAAATTGTCTACCCTTCCTTTAAGCTTCACTCTGATCTGATGCGACACTGTATTTCACTTACACCGAATGAAAGCCACTGAACCACCTGCATGACAGGTTTGATATCTGCTTATTCTATTGGCAGGTCACAGACATATTTTAAAATGGCTTTTATGCAGACCTTTAATTGCCAAAGATTTCCAGCCCTACATAGCTGCTGAAAAGCTGAGACTCATTGAGAATTATTTTGCCTTTGGTACTTATAGTGTATGTTAGCTTACACCTCACACTGATGTCCCAGTATGACCACCCTTTCCTGTTGTGTTTTCAAAGTGAAAGCAGCATGCACAGTCACTAATGAGAAGTAATTCTTTGGCTGGAAAACCAATACTTCCACAGATCCTCTGCAAATCCCCATGTACCTGCTCAGGAAGTCTTTCCTGTTGTGCCACGGGCCAAAACAACTCTTGCAGGGAGGATAACGGTCCTTCCTTTAAAGTGCAGCTATATTCATTTGTCATAGAGAATTTGCAGTGTTAAGAGGCTGTTGCAGCAGGTGTCTGGCAGAGAGAGCGGCGGAGACATCGAGGGAGGGAGGGAGGCTTTTAATCTGCCTGTGGATGTGGCTTTGCACCATGAGAGGCAGGCTGATGTGGGAGATGAGATCATTACTATAATTAAACCCTCTGTGGCGTTTATCAAACAGCTTATTTGATTTGACATTGTGAGATGAGGCATCATAAGAGGACTAGTACACCAGCTTTTTTCACTGATCAAACTGGCACACTCTCTGCCAGCTGGAGGTAAGGGCTTTTCTCGCAAAATTAATTTGTCTGAGTGACAGGAATCAATTAGTTTTTTGGAAAACGAAAAATGTGTTGATGGGTCTGGGTTATTATAGTTAACTAAAAAACAAAACCAAAAAAAAAACAATGTTGTTACTTTAAATAAAATATAAAACCAAAATATGTATTTTAAAAAAAACGTATTCTCTTTCAGCAAGATTTGTCAGTTTTAATAATGACTTAAATAAAAATGAATAAAAACTATACAGGGATATTAAAAAAACAAATACAAATGTCAAAAACAAAACAAAATGATTAGAACATTCCCTAAAATGAAAATGGATCAATAAAACAATTCAAAAATATTAATAAAATAAAAACTATAATAGTATCTAATTTCCATGGACATCCACAGTTGTCCTTAATAGAGGGTCAAGCTTTGTCTAGTTAGCATTGGCGGTTAGACACTGCCAGTAGAAGCTGTAAAGAGGTTTATAATAGGGCCGTTCTTTAATTAGTGTGGCAAACAAGAGGCAGAAATTTGTCGGCAAAAAAATATATTTTATAAACTGGAGGCTGTCTTTGTGACAGTTTCAAGGTTTGAGGACGTTTTGGAAATATTAAAGGTGCACTATGTAACATCTTTTAAGTCAAATATCCAAAAAGCACTAGGCCATTATTATATATTTCGTACAATTGAGTACTTACAATATCCTAAATGTTTCCAACTATTTGTAAATCGTGAGAAAACTGCTATTTTAACCAAGGAACCGGGACGTGTGAGGGAGTCGCCTGTCAATTGCGTCCTATCTGCGTTACCCTCGGTTTCCAGTTTTATTTTGCAGAAACGTGTCATAGCAGCCGCCAAGCGAACGCACAGAGTAACGTCATAACATAATTTTCAACACATTCAGATGTATCTTATATGATAAAAAGAGCTGCATTACCTCATACTCATGACCGAAAAAGCGGAAGTGGTGGCGGCGACTGTGGCATAAGAAAAGTCCCGCTTCATACTACAGAAACGTTAATAATCGCATCCATGAACATGATTTCTGCCCGAGTCCTATCCCGAGTCTTGGGACGTGTTGAGATAGGATCAACACGTCCCAAGATTCTGCGCTCAAACATGGCGTCATCAAACTACACCTTTGTTTTGAATAGGCGACCTCTAGCGGACGGAAAAGTTACATAGTGCACCTTTAATAATATGATATTTATCAAATAATTTATTTACAATATATCAAATCTGATAGTAAAACCACAGACTCTTATATTGTGTGAGTCATGATGTTGTCAAATGAATAAAGAACGACTCACCATAACGATATAATTATTAATATAGGGGGACAAACTGAGGTAATGTACAAAATGCATTTACACTAAAAAATACAAATGTTCCCTCGTTTTAAGATCTGTTGGGACGTTGAGCCAATTACCTGAGCAGTGTTGAAGTAACACATTACTTTTCAGTTTACAACAAAAGTTTTTCAAATAAGTAACACATGGAGCGTAGACATCATTTCAGAAGGGAGGGGGAAATGTCAAGTGTAATACCAGTTGTTGTTGTTTTTAACATTGTCTAATTGACAGATTTTATTTTTTTCTTCTCTTGCTTTTATCTGGCAAGAGAAAAGACATAAAATACACTGCTGAACAATAACCAATCCTTTCTATTCTAAAATATTTTTCTATATTGTCCCAATGACATTAGGATGACAATGACAATACTTTCTGTACTATAATAAAGGCTGTCAATTTGTATTGCATTTTTTATATAGCCCACTTATTTGTTATGAAAATACCATGGCTTGAAAAACACACAACTCATATATTGTCCTATTCAAGTGTTTATTTCCTTCATATTTCATCTGCCAAAACGTTGCTTTTTATTCAGCTACAGTTATAGCTGGATGCCTTTGTCCATATAAGGGATTTCCTGGAACGGCATTCCAGGAAATCCCATAAATGGACTAGATTTATTCACATCGGTCCATGAAAACTTCTATGTGAACACACTTGCCCCTCAATAAGTCCTAAGCACGAGTCTTGGGTTTCTATGAACCGGAGCTTCTAACAGCAGCTGCAATGATACAATGACTTTATCAATCAGCGATTGGCTCTTTTATTTAGAAGGTGGGACATATTCCACCATATTGCGTGTTGCACAGCTCTCCTGTCCCCATGTTGAGAGAGATCGGGAGTGAGTGCACAGGCGTTGTGTGTGCTGTGTGTGAACATGATGGTGATTGTTCTAGACTAAATGCGAGCATGCATTTACTCGTCTCACTTGCTCAAAATGAAGAAAAACAGTGAAATGCAAACTTAGAATATTACGCAAAAATGCAATAATTCAAATGTTAAATAACACAAATATACTTCATGTAATTAATCTCACTTTATTAACCAATGTCTGCTAACCTTCGATGATCCAATTCAACCATACTAGTATATTTCCATAAAAAGTAATTGCATGTAGTTACTTTTTTAACAAAATATTGTAAAATTACTTTTAAAAGTAACTTTATCCAGCACTGCACCTGAGCAAAAAATGGCATGATAAAGTTGATTGGCACACACAACCCCGAAACCTTTACTAGATTTTCTTCTGTTGCCTTCCCTCATTAGCATCTGTTTCCCGGACTTTATTAGACTTCCTCAGTGGACTTGTTTTTGGCGCTCTGGCAAGTATTCAGAGATAATTTATTGTTAACAAAACCCATGGGCTTTGGATAATCATGATGGTAGCGTAAGTGTTCAGTCCGTTTGTGTCTGTGCTGTACTTATACTTGAATTAAGAGGGTTTTTTGAACGCAATGCTTTGCAAATGCACTAATTTGAATTTGTTAGGACATTTGCACCTTCAAAATGTGAAGGATCTGGTTTTGTAAGATAAATAATGAGAAATCATTGCTTACTTCCTGTTCCTCCGGCTCAGGTCACTGTCACAACTGGCAGACCAAGCGTGCAATTTCTCATTAGTAATTACTAGGACATAATTTTTTTCTGTGTTTTTCACCCTTCGTAATGAAATGAAAAATTCTTTGGGAATTTGGTTTAATGAATACAAACAGTAATCACTTGCAATTCCATCACCATTATGGAGAAGTGTTTGTGTTTAATATAAAAGAACAGAGATGGAAGATCTTATTAATGGTGTCACCGCCTAAATCAATGAATTTCTGTCAAACAGCAGGAAATAATTCCTTCAAATAGCCTCACACGGATCAATGCCAATAGCCCACTGCAATGTTTATTATCTCTTAAGTTAATGACAGGAATCATTTATCAGCTGGTGGCAGCCTCCATATATCTGTTCATATCAACAGTGACTGCTCAATATTGAAATTGAATTTGTTCTGTGTGAGTGTGTCTCATTGTTTTGTTAAACATCTGATATTTTGACAAAAAAAAATATTTGTTGATAGGCTAAATAATGTATTTTGCTACGATTTTACACAATGGAACTTTGGCCTCTCTGTCGCCATCTGTGGTTGAAAAGTTGCATGTCACAAATCTTTTTTATTTGTTTGCCTGGGGCCTGTACCATGATGGTAGTTGAACAAACTCAGGGTTACAGGATTAGTTTCGAGTTGACAAAACCAAACCAATCCAATCAGGCTTTGTTGGTCCCATGACGCTGATCGTCAACTTTCTCTGCCAACTCAGGCTTTGAGTTTGGGAGTTTAGCTGTGACATCAGTAGTGAACAGCCAATCACATGCTGTGGATCAGTAAAACTGAGATTCACTTCTCACCAGAGAAGCAGTGAGATTAATTTATCTCTTCTGCAGAATATTAAATGATTGAAAAATATTAAGAATTTAAACAAATTTTCACAGCAAGAAGAAAAGAGCTGTCTATGAAAGAGGACAACTTAAAGGGGTCATAGAATTACATTTTTGTACAAGTTAATATGATTCTTTAGTGTCTGAATGAAAAGTTTGTAATATACTTTAATTAAAAATTCTCATTAGTATTGTAAGAAAACACTCATTTTACCTGGTCAAAACCAGCTCAGTTTTCAGCAAGTCATTTCAGTGTATGTGACTTTAAATGATAATGAGCTTTGCTCACCCCGCCCCCTCTGCTCTGTGGGGCGTTCGGTTCGACCCGACACAACACCACAACACACGTGGAGTGTTGCCTTGACAACATTTGAGGGTATATTTTCGATAAGTAATGGCAACGGGAGTCTCTGAGGAAACATCTGAGCAACCTTATCATTTTGAACCGGAGTCGGACCAGGAACAGATGACGAACCCAACGAAGTTCGAACAGGAGGTTTCTGAATGGTTGGTTAACGTCATGTCACTTTGATCTATCTTTGTACTGGCAGAGTAGTGTAGTTGCTATGTGTTTACTGATGTGTTAATTCATTGACAGATTGATGTTATGTTATAAGAATTTTTTTTTACATTACTTCTTAATCAGTAACAGACACCGTTATAAACCATGTACAAAAGTAAGCTTAGTGTAGTGTTACCACGTTAACTTTATCACCTGAGTACACAGTTTGTAATAACAAACATAACGCGTTGTTCATTATAAACGTGGGATTATGAATTATATTGAGAACGTCATACACAGAAAGCATGCCGTATTGTAACTTACCCTGTAAACTTTAGCCTCATTCATCGTGAAGCATGCAAGCGATTTGCAAAGATTAATATAAAGGTTAATAAAACGTTACACTCACATCTTCCTGAGGTGCAGCAGGAACACGATCCTTTTTTCAAGAGCAGCTTATTAGCAAAACCTGTTTTATACTGACGCTCGTTTATAAAGCAGTCTACTGAGAAATGATTCGCGCAAACATTGACGTTGATCGGGGGGAATATTCCCTTCTAAAACAAAACTCAGCAGCAACTGGGTCTTCAGCGGTTCAGATTTAGGAACATCAAAATGACTGCTGTGTTCGTTATTACACCCAACAACACAACACCACAATCGCTTAGACGCCTTGATGACAGCTCGCTCAGGGCGGGTCTGTGTTGAAACGCTGCTGTCAATCAACAATCTTAGGAGGGGCGTACACCGTGTAACGCCACACGATCAGACGGCTCGATTTGAGACGGGAAAATATATAAGGAGATTAAAAAAAAACACTGGATGTATTTTTATCATTATAGGATGGTTGTGTACAGGCACTGCCAACACACATTTCCGTATAATCAACTTGTAAAAGTGCATGTACCATTCTATGACCCCTTTAAAGAAAAATCTTACTACGTCAATGCAAGTAACACTGCATGAAAAGTGGGATTTTCGACCCCGTAAACGCCTGTATACTCCTGGAAATCTCCCTAATTTTCGTCAGTTTTCGACAATTTAGAGGCAGCGAACGTCGCGTTCATCTGTGCCACAAATTGTCGTAAACGAACCATGACGTAGGTGGAGAGCCCCCCGCGGAGAGACCGCGCGGAGTTGCGACGCCTCTAATTTGCATATGAATAGCAGCGAAACCAGAGAGTCAACGGCCAGACTTGAATTTACTCACGCACTATTGGCTGAAGCCACTACATTTAAAAAAGAAAAATCCCTCGTGATTGGTTGGCAGATCACTGCAAACCAATCATTATTGGTCCCCCTGGCTCATTATAAATGTAAACCCCAATAATAATAATAAATATATAATTTATGTTGTAATAATTTGTTTCATATTAATGTTATTGTGCTATGAAGTATTCATACCATCAAGGAATATATGGGAAAATTATACGGACCGTGCCGTTTATTCAAAGAAAGAGCTTCATTTATAAGCATACAGCTGTTCATTCAAAGAAAGGGCTTCATTTATAAAACACAGCGGTTTACTCAAAGAAAGAGCTTTATTGTTAAACACATAACTATGTACAGTGCAGCAGTAATGTCTCGTAAAGTTCGGCGAGCTCCAGGCTGCGAGAGGGCGGTGGCCGCACAATCCATCCAGACACCCCGTCAACAAAGCCGTCTTCCTCATCAGACATGAGTTCAATGGTCGTGGACTTCCAAATGTCCACCTCATCCTCACCCAGCCAGCACACTCTCGCTTCCAGCAACTGTAATACAATCCATAAAGACAATAAGCAACCTGAAAAATACTCACATTGACAAAAAACGGATCTAATATAATAAATCTTACCCTTTTTCTTCTTGATCGACTCCGAGCTAAACTTCGCAGTTTCAGGTTGTTTGTATCTGAAGCTCCGGCGTGTCAATTCATATACGTCTTACAGGCAGCTGGAAAACAATTACATGAGACTGGTATTAATAAAAACAGTCACGGTAAAATTAAACTAGGAATGAGAAACACATTAGAAGTTACTTACACACAATTTCGTCATGATCAGCGGTTAAATCTGGACTCGCGGAAATCTCTCCAAGCAGATAAGAGCTCACGGTTTCGTTATGAGGCGAGGATAGTCTGTGTAAACAAAATGTGCAGTTTTAAGCTCGGATCTATTAACGCATCCATTTCCTTATACAGCTGAATAAAAGCATATTCTTTAAATCGTAACGTTACATTACCCATGCTGTGGTTCATAGCGCCTGCAGTTTGCCTCAGAGTTATGAAGACGAAGACAGCCTCCTGAAAATGAGTCCAAAAAGTTTGTCGCGTCCATGCAGAGATTGAGTTGAAGACGGTGTCCTGTCATTGTTGATCACGAAAAAGGAAAGCAGCAAAAAACATAAAAAAAAGTTTAAAGCTCGTCTTCTACGCGTCATGGCCATGACCTCGACCTCGCACCTCATTGGACTAGGGCTCTAATATGGAACGCGCCCGGGGCCAAATCTCTTTATACGAAACGTGTGACTAATGATCGCTTCAACACGCCCTGTTTTCCGCGTCAACGCAGCAATTTTTTACGTGTTTCTTTTGTATGTGTAGACACGCACATTCTGGTCGTGTAACAGGCATACACACACAGTCGACGCACAGTTTTAACATGTTAAGAAGACACATTTGAACGTGTTTCTTAACGCGAACATTCTGTACATGTCGAAGTGTAATTTTTTTTTTTTTTAAAGCAGACTTACCTTTAGATGTAGCCTAGGCTACATACATATTAATATAAGATATTAATTAATTGCTTAACTGACTACTGTGCTAGAGTAAAGTAGCCTAATGTTACAATGTATATTAAGTAAATGCTTAATATTATACAATTATTATAATTTATCTATATGGGTTATTGTTTGTTTTTTAAAGTAAGGCTATATATAATTTCTAAAAGTATAGGCTAATTTACACAGCACATATTTATAACTGAAAACACACACAACTTTATTCACTTTCACATAATAATGTTTTTGTAATTTGGTGTTTAGTTTGTTGTATAGTTTGTTTATACTGTTCTGTCTCTGTTTTGTTTCCAGGAACATCTGATGAGTGCTATAATAAAATGACTTCATTATATTTAAAATATGTTTTGATATTCATTTTATTTATATTATTAATATTTTATTTACCCATAAACGTGTCTTTAGGAAGCCATAAGTTATAGAGACAAGAATAACTTTTGCCATTTAAATGCCACATTAATTTACTGAGGACCCATACAGCCAATGATCATGTGTGAAAACACTTATACATAAATTGATCACTTAGAAATCAAAACTAAGGTTTGAGAAAGAAAGAATATGCATACAACAAAATATATTGTTTCATAGCAGCTTCAGTAACAAGTTCAAAACAAATTCTGCTGTAAACCGGCTCTAACAAGCCAATATAGTGTCAATATTCAGCTCAAGTGACTTCAGTGTTGATTCAGTTCAGTTGATTTCAGTTCAACTGTAAAATTCCTCAGTTGTGCATATTTGTGTGTAGTTAGATATATGCAAAAACAACATTTTTGGAAATAGTTAAAATAGTTTTGCACAAAGTGTTGCTTTTGCAAGCGATGTCTGATGTTTTGTGTGTAGAGTTACAAGAAATGGAGCCATATTTTCAGAAATTGTGTGTAAGCAATTAGATAAAACTGTAAATGAATCCAGTTTATTTTAGTTTAGGACTCATAGTCCAGGTGTTAGTAATCTGTGCTTAATCTTTGTTCCAGGCAACAATTTTTTAACTCACGATTAACTAGATTAAGGCCTACTCTTGGCATAATTTAAACCCTGTCCAGGAAACCACCTCTTGAAAATCTGCATTGATAATTCATTAAATGTGGTGTGAGCTCAATTTAAATGACAATTACAGAAAAACACAATCTGACTTAACTATAAACAAACAAACTTGTACTTTTCACATTTATGATTAATAGCCATTTAAAAAATCATTCACAGTGCAGGGTGGAAAAATTAATGTTGGTATGTAAACTGTATGCTTTACTTGATTTATTTGTGTGCTTTGGTTCATTGTCTTGTTGCATCACATAACCTCTCTAAAGGTTGAAGACATGAACTGCTGTCCTGTATTTTTTATTTTTTTTTACATAACATTGGTTATTGCTAATGACATACAGAGTAATTAATCTACACTGTGAGCCCGGACAAGTTGAATCTACTTAAAAAATTGGAGCAAACTGGTTGCCCTAAAAATTTAGTAATGTGAACTAAAACGAGTACATTTAACTTAAATTTAAGTTAACATTTTAACTTAAACTTTAAACTTGTTTTAGTCAAAAAAATTCAGAACCTAGATAAAACTCCCCCTGCTGCTACTCTGATTTGCATTTGTGTAGCTCACAGCATGTTCATTTACATGATAAAGCCTCCCCTAGAATTAAGGGGAGGGGGGGTCATGGGGGGACAACTGCCAAGCAAGGCCCATGTCAATTTCAGACAATTTACGGCAGTTTTCGGTGTTGCCTGCAAATTGCCGTGCACAGTCATAAACCTGAAGTTCCACGGCAATCTACAGTGTCACATACTGAGGAAAATCCCACTTTTCATGCAGTGTAAAAGTTATGAAGTTAGTTTAGTTGATATAGAGAGAATTGAACATTTAAGCTCACATGTAGTAATTTAATAGCTTTATTTATTTATTTTAAAGCTTATTTGTATGACCTTTATATAGGCTATTTATATTAATTTTAATGATTGAGTAAATAAAATGATACATGTGTAATTGATTAAGGGTATAATAATTACATAAATGATATTGAACCTCTTAACTGTCACCGTCCCACAGGTGGGACGCCTGGTGCTCTTTTTTTGACCGCATTTTTTTCGTATCATATATTTAAGTAATTATCATAAATTAGGTATCATTTGAAAGCTTACAAACTCAGAATTCATCCTGTGAAAACCGTTTTGAAATCGGACATTGTGTTGCCATGGAAACGTTACTCTAAATTATTCTAGCGGGCTCCTCCCCTAGTGGGCGGTGTCATGTTTCATATTACAACAATTATTTTGACTACTTTATATTCAAAATCTTTTCCAATCTTGACAAAACACATATTGCCGGAAAGGTCTGAGTCTCAAGGGTCCATATTTGGTGACTGTTTTGTGATGGAAGTGATATTTGGACAGAAATTTACAGGAAAATGCATCAAAAAACAATCAATGGAATTTGAATGATACCCGGTGGCTATTTTTGGTATTGCGCCTAAACAAAATCAATTTTTGTGATATCAACTTCAAATTTGGAACACAACTTGGTTAGACATATGGCTTTGATTTTATAGTAATTTTAGAGTACACAGTTTTTTGTAAAATATATATTTTATATTGAATAAAAAATATTTACTACAGAATTTTTCATTTACAGTAAATTTAAACCTCCATAACTTTTTCATACTTTCATATTTTGAATTGCACTTCAGCAATAATCTGCAGAGTGTCGTCTTTAAAACGAGACCAAACTTAGGTCTATATTCCTAAGTTTGGATAGTGCATTTTAATGTGTATTCTCAAAAACGGGGGTGACAGTTAAAGGGCTAAATCATTCAAAATGATTATTATTAGAAATAAGCGTTGCTAAAAGCCAGACGCTTTAGTCTTTAAAAACAATTTGCTATGTAGTGACCTTTAATTTGGAGTAGAAACAGGGGGAGTGACTTTATTGCATCAGATGTGTCACTTTGCTGACAGCTGATTGGTCCAAATTCAGTTTGAGATCTCTTATGCAGAACACAACCTGCCCTGGAGCGTAAGTTACAGTATATGGAGATGAACACTGCTAAAAGCCAAACCACTTCAATGATATCTAAAACCCAGGATTGACACAAACTAAGCTTAAACATATCTTGCTAACCAGCTAAACCGGCTTCATGGAATAGGTCCCAGGCCTATATGTACTTACATAATTAAATCTATTGTCTTTAAAATACGGATAAAGTGTACTGCCGAATGTACTGACTAGCATTTATTGTAAACTAAAATTATATCATTTAATTAGAACTTATAACAGGCTTAAATCAGGGTAACACAAAAACACATTTTATAAAAAAAAATGTTAATTGTGAACAAGAAAAGTTAGTTATATTGTACCTTTAAAATACGTTAACTTTAAATGTAATTTCAAAAAACACGCTACAGTTCACAAGTTCACACTTACATATAATTAATAGAGAGTAAATTTAAAAGCGTATTTGGCGTGCTGTCCGGGGGAAGGGCTTCGAGCTCGGAATTTGGCCCTAACCTAGAGTGGCTAGAACTGAAAGTGTGGAGAAGGGGTGGTGGAGGGATGCTGATCAACTGTCAATGAGCGGAGGTAAGACTGCTGCGTCCAGTATATGTATCTCTTATTGTTGATTAGCTGAGTGCTATTCATTTGTGTCAATTATCTGAACGTGCTCCTCCCGAAGTTTGTTAATAAAACATCATTTAAAATGATATTCAACTTTACATGTGCTTTAGTATGTTAGCCAACATGTGTGTGTGCGTGTGTTTGAGAGGCTAAGGAGAACGAGAAGTGAATACAGCTGCGAGTCAGAGCAAGCTCTCTTCCAGCTCTCTTACCTGTGGCCCTTCTGGGCTTCCGTATGCCAATCGTGTGACATTACAGCACTGCTCTTGCTTTCCTCATTACACTCTCTGCCCTGGATTTCAAGCCCGACCCACTAATCTGCATGAGGAAATGAGGGTGTTTCTAATGGAAACACTTGGCAAACAGTATGACCCACTGTCCAAGTCATTCTGAGGAGCATTTCATCTATATAAGTGACTGATCACGCTGATCTGAGGTGCAAAGCATTTTCTTCATGCCTTAAAATAAACTTTAATATAAATGTGAATGTATGGTAGGCCTTAACTGAATACACACACGCATACGCTTAAATACAAGCTAATATTATTCTTTGATTTTAAAAAAGGAAACTCTGCACACTATGAGTCTGATGCCGTTCTCCAGCACACTCTGTGTGGCTGCCATGCTGACAGATGGCACTGCCTAGGGTCTTGGTTTCATGCCATGTCACAGTCTTTCGAGGGACGAAAGCCTTACTGTCTGTTCAAAGTGCACAAAGGCTTAACGACAAAATCACTGTATTAACAGAGCAAGGACTTATCTGGACAAAACACACTTTCAGGTCTTAGAAAGGGGCACACAATGAGGTTTGTTACTTAATGATGTGTATTGTGTGTTACATTCATGGCTATCATGTGTGAACGTAATAGAACATAGCCTAGGGCTTTTTGTCTTACGCCTTTGAATGCATAGCCATCCATAACTAGAGCAACTGCCATGTCTGATATTAACCTCTCATTGTAGCAGAGAAAATAATGACCATCCCACTGCATCATTCCATGGCTGTTCCCCATTATAGACCATATTGTAATGATGTACTAGTAATTAAGTAAACTAAAATATGCTGCTCATTGCTGCGGTTCCGCCATGGCATCTCAGGGCCTACGGTGTCGTCCTCCTCATCTCCTCGGCTAAGCCTGGGTATCCAAATCTCCTGGCTCCAGACCGCTGATTCCACTTTGGCTCCTCCCACCATCGGTTCCGCCGTGGGCCTTCGTCCTGGCTGTGCTCTGGGTTCCTACTTGGCTCCTCTCACCATCATTGCCGCCCTGGTTTCTGCCTCCATCACAACATGGTCTCACTCCTATTCGTCACATATTGACCCTTGGTCAGGACCCTTCGGCGTCACTTTTTAATGCACAGGGTACCCCTTTAGCGTCGTTTTCCAACACACAGGGTAACTTACTCTATTTGATTTCAGTTGTTTGCCCAATGCATCAGATCAAGATGCATTTAATTCTTTGCATTTGCAAAAGTAGATATGATTTTATGATTATTTATAGGCTACTTTTATATTTTGGAGCAACAAACCCCACTCCTACCCTAAACCTACCCACTTTTCAACAATATAAAACACCTAACAGGCAAATAAAAGTACAGTCACAGGTATTTATTGCAAAAACTGACCAAAAACAGTACAAAAGTATTAAAGGGGTGGTAAAACACGATTTTACTTTTCTAACTTTGGCTAGTGTGTAATGTTGCCGTTTGAGCATAAACAACATCTGCAAAGTTACAACGTTCAAAGTTTAAAGCAAAGGGAGATATTTGCTTTTAAAGAAATCAATTTCTAAGGATTACAGCAAATGGCCGGTAGGGACTACAGACATTCCTCCAGGGTTGGTGACATCACCAGCCTCAATATTTACATAAACCCCTCCTTCGAGAATATTAAATAAGGGGGGCAAGGCCATTTTTTATTGCTGTGGGGAAGAGTTGTTTAGTAAGCTGGAATGTTGTTGCCGCAAAGGGTGTAAAGGGTGTAAATCTATTGGAATTTTTAAAATGCAGTTGAAATCTTTTTTAGAATGTAATCAGCTTTGTAAACATTGACATGGTTGCTGTTTAATTGTTTGTTTTGTGTATTTGTGTATATATGTATTGGGTATGTTATTTTATTGTTTATGTTGAACTGCCAAAGGACTGCGGGTGAAAATTAGCTTTGAGCTAAATCCGGTACAATACATGAAATGGAAACATTTATGTTAAAAATTGTACATGGTCCTTTTATAAAATAAAGTAAAGTAAAGTAAAGCAATGCAGACGAAATGCTGTTATTTTCATCCGGATTGCAGGTCCACTTTGTTCAGCCTTCCTAGGGACGGGGGAATTAAGGATCAATGGTTAAAATTTATTTTTTACTCTGTCCCTCATAATTATTACCCAAATCTCGCTCTCTGTGCTGCACATTTCACGGAGGAAAGCTTCCACAATCTTCGCGAGTTCAATGCAGGATTCGCACAACGGCTTGTCCTGAAAGATGGATTTAAAAACAGAAGCTGTTTACGGGCCACAACCTGTAGGTATGATTTATTTTTCGTCGATGTGTTTTCCTGTAATAGTTCTATTGTTAATTGTAGCCTACGTTGTAGCAAGGAAGTAAACAAATGACAACGTTGTTTGGCTCTGCAAACCAGTTTGTTAAATGCTCATTCATACTTAACGTTATCCGACAAACACCAAACGTTACAAACTTTTTTTAAATCTCAACAACGAACTTGGAATTAGTGTAAATTATTCTTTGATTAGAGCTTTTATGTATTGTTTATCTACATGCTTGTTAATCTACATGCATGCTAAACATGGTTCTGTGTTTGATTTGGCTACTATAGTAAAGCCAATATTTAGTGTTCGTTTTATAGACAGATATTTGTCTATAATCGTTCTAAAAATACAAAAGTAACAGTGCCATTCAGTAGCGATCACTATAGATCCGCAGTCTTTACTCAAAAAAATCCCTTTGAGGACTGAACAGGCTCTGCTCGATCATCTTCACTAAAATTGTCTGGGTCTGATTCGGGCTCAAATTGATATGGTTTTATTGACGCCATTGTTTCTAATACTAACCAAAGCACAGTCTACCGGTAAAGGTAAGGGGCGTGATGTTTCCAAAAAACATGCACTAGGCGATTAGCGAATCACAACACACTGGGCCAGCTAACCAATCTGAGCCCATTGCGTATTTTTGAGGGACCGGCTTCATAGAACCCGGAAACCATCAGACCGTTTTCACAAGGAGGGACAGAGCAGTGTAGAATAAAGGTAAAATATATGAAAAATAATGCAATTTTTTTAAAACGAAGCATGAACACATGTTACAGTGAACCCCACAAACACAATCAAGCCTTCAAAAGAATGTGTTTTACCACCCCTTTAACTCATGTTGCATTCCAAATCTTCTGAAGTCATACGATATCTTTATGTGAAGAACAGCGTTGATCTTAATGTTTTAATTGCTGAAATGATGATCCAACCCGTCACTCTGTGAACACACACACTCCACTCAGTCATATCTCATTTAAATGATACACCCAGCTCTTTAGCATGATGCGATCGGTCAGGAGACACACGAGAGCCAATGGCATTTTACAATCAAAGCCGACGTAATGACGCAATTTGGTCCCGAGACATATGACAGCCAATGCTGTCAAAGCTGGTGTAACGTTTCTTCGGGCGGCAATTTTTGAAATGTGTTCATGATCTTTGGCCGATGGACTCGATCGCTTTTGGGGATTTTCTTCACACAAATCAATCGTTTGGCCTTAGAACGCTTGGAATATTTGTACTTTTTGAATAAAAGTTGGCTGCAGTCGTCGTATCTGCCTGTTATATCCTGTGTTTTTCAGATTACATAAACACAGAATATTTGTTAATTACATTATTTAAAACCTGACATTTCAACGTTTCTTTACACATATGTCTCATGTTTGTGAGACAAGTATTCACTAAGCTAGAGTTCCTTTTCTGAAGACTGAATGAACGCCTTTGAGAGAGAGGCTGCATATCACGCATTATGTTCATTTTTTTTATTTTGCAAAAAGCACAACAATTTGTTTTTTTTTGGTGACTGTACACACACACAAAAAAAGAAACTTAACAGATTAGAATAATGTATAACACTTGCCTGAATGATAAAAAACGACTCTCTTTGACGACTCTTTGGCACTGATAAGAAAAAAAGCAAGTGGATCGCGCCGGTGCGATGGCCGACTTGGGGGGTTAAAGACTGTTTTGTAGAGTATTTATTTAAAAAAAAAAAGATTATTAAAACATAATGATTTAAAATTTATATTACAAAGTGCCCTTTTTAAAAGTATACTTAAGTGTGTTAAGAAACATGAAAGTGAAAGTAATGAAAGTGTACTCTTTAAGTACACTTAAATAGTATTGCACTTAAGTGTAATATTCATTAATATTGTTGGTAAACTTTATTTTGATAGTCCTTTTTGAACATTTAGTTGACTTTAAGTCACATGTCAACTAACTCTTATTGGAGTATTATCAGACTGTCTGCTTAATATCTACTAACTGTTTACTGTGATGCTCCCCTAAAGATGTTCTACTAACTATAAGTAACATTGCAAGTACATGTCAATTAATTCTAACCCTAACCCTACCAGTCTACTATTATTCTACTAACAATCTAATGAGAGTTACTATAGACATGTAGGTGCAACATTGCTTATAGTTTACATAATGTGTTAAAGGGACCATCAAAAATAAAATGAAACCATATAATTTTTTTCTGCAAGTACTGTTAGTATACAAATGCACATTAAATACGATTAAGCACACTTCTTTTTCACAACATTAGTGTGGAAATTCTCGAGCTGTTATGAAGCATGTTATTTCCATTATACTTATTTTTCAAGCAGTCCATGAGAGACGGTGGTCTTCTGTGTGTACAGCACAATGTAAAATTAGATGAAACAATTCCATGACTGGATTTGAGGATTTGACTCTGTGTGAAATTGGCAAACGTTACATCTCTATGTTGTTGGAGTGAGATTAGAAAATAATTTAAGGCTGTAATCATTTTGAATCCCTTTATCTGAAGAGAAGAGATTACAAAGGGGGGGGATTTTTCACTTTGTCTTATATATTGAAAAGACAGACCCATAAAAGCACGGAAAAATATTGCACTGTGCGGTTAAACAATTTTATATAGCCTAATAATGTTATGAAGTTGAGTTTTTATACTTTGCTCTGCTTTAGCAACAACACTAAGTTTATTAAATGGAAGTTAATGGGAATTTAGACTGCAATACTTTGTAATGAAAATTTGTGCACTTGATTTCCCAAGTTCCTTTGTCATTTTGCAGCAATTTGCTCTCAGTTGTATTTTCCCCGCTTCGTTAGCTGTCCTTTAAGTGCAAACTTGTCACAAAGTGTCGGAGAGACGTCTCTCTTCTAGAACTATCTCCACTGTAAAATATGTCTTCGCTGTTGTAAATCAGTCCCTGCCACATTCTTTTAGAAATGTATTTATCGCTGATGAACCTTTTGAAACAATCAATTTGTCATTTGAATGTAATTGCTTTCTTTTCTTGAAATGTAAATTTAAAGCTACAAAATGAGAGGAGGCAATTATCATTGTATATTCTTGATAGCTGCATTTTGTACGTAAAGATTAGGGTTTAATTTTACTACATCAAATGACATCTGGGAGAAAAGAAAACTTAAGTGGTGTCAGACCTCCGCAGTGAAAAAGAAGAATAAGAATTCTTTGATGCCGAGTGTCTCTCTCTGTGGATCTGTCAACATGAAAAGCACCCACACATCTCACGTTTCTTTTTACTTTGGGGTTTTTAAACAGATGCTGATCAGCACGCTTAAGCGTACCATCTTGAATGATAATAGACGCAGTGGTTGTTAAGGTATGTTTAATGAAGGCCTCTGGTTGTATGGCTATGACTTCTTGCTGTCACACATGCCTCCCCCTTGTTATGATCAAAGGCAGGGGCTGGAGAAGGACATGAATGTCCCCCAATTATGCGGAGCGTGACTCGCCAATCATCCTGTGCATCTCGGTAAAGAACAGGCATTTGTATTCCTTTCACACAGGGCACTACATGCCACAACACTACAATATATACATCATAGCGTATGTGGGCTGAGATCAAAATAAAAAAATGAAACATTTTCTTAAGGATGGAATAGTAGTATTCATCTACAACATTCTCCAATAAAATCTGTGACACTAAAAGTATTATTAATGTTCTGAAAATATTATCATTATGCTAAAAAAAAATCTTAATGTTTTGCAAATAGACTGCATTTTCTGTGCAAAAAAAAAAAAAAAGGATTTGAATTTTGCTTTCTAACAAGATATTGACAAAGATTAGGTTATGAAAGCCCTGACAGTCAGTTTACTGTGGCAGTCCATCCATCATTCAATGTTGACTGTTGTATTACAGGAAACCAACGTCTGTTATGTATTGATGCTTGTTTCCGCAACAGAATAAAACGTTTTAAAAGATAATTGCAACTTTTTTTCTCACAATTGCGAGTTTACTATATAAAGTCACAATTGCGAGTTACAAAGTCAGAATTGACCGTTTGCAAAGACCCGCCCCCTTTAGTTACTGTTGCTATGTCCGACAATGGTGCTCTCATACCACACACGTTCTCACTTAGAGAAAATACATCACGTAGCAAAGAGGACACTGACAACACGCCGACAGACAGGAGAGAGCAAGTTACTTTTGATATGAAACAGTCTCCACGGAACAAAGAAATGTAAACAACAACTTTTTTTGTGACTTTATAATGTGTCGTGATCGCTATAGCGCCTCAGTTAAAGCTGCACGTGAACCTATCATCTCTTCCTTCTAGTTCATTGATAAGCATCAAATTAACATGATTGTGTGATATAAAGTCAGAATTGTGAGATACAAAGTCAGAATTGTGAGATATAAAGTCAGAATTGCGAGATATAAAGTGAGAATTGTGTGATATAAAGTCAGAATTGTGAGATATAAAGTCAGAATTGTGAGATATAAAGTCAGAATTGTGAGATATAAAGTCAGAATTGCGAGATATAAAGTGAGAATTGTGTGATATAAAGTCAGAATTGTGAGATATAAAGTCAGAATTGTGAGATATAAAGTCAGAATTGTGAGATATAAAGACAGAATTGTGAGATATAAAGTCAGAATTGCGAGATATAAAGTCAGAATTGTGAGATATAAAGTCAGAATTGCGAGATATAAAGTCAGAATTGTGTGATATAAAGTCAGAATTGTGAGATATAAAGTCAGAATTGCGAGATATAAAGTCAGAATTGTGAGATATAAAGTCACAAAGAGCTCTCAGAATTGTGTGATATAAAGTCAGAATTGTGAGATATAAAGTCAGAATTGTGAGATATAAAGTCAGAATTGCGAGATATAAATTCTATAATAATAATTCTAGTCGCAATTGCAATCACAATTCCGACTTTATTTCTCGCTTTTCTGACTTTATAACACGCAATTGCGAGAATTGCTTTTATATTTTTTATTCCGTGGCGGAAACAAGCTTCCATAGTTATGCTTGTCCAGCTTTACTGCTTTAAATGAGTTCCTGTGTTTTCCACTTTAATCTGGTTTTCTCCTAATTGGAATGATCTACTTAGTATGCTACATAGTAGATGGGATTGGGCACACTGTGCCAAGAATAATCATCAAAAAGTTTTGTTTTTCCCTGACAGTCTCAATTATTAATACACAGCCGGCTGACTAACACATCACAAAGCTGCTCTTAGCAACAGAGGCTTTTTAATTATTATTATTATTAATAATAATAATACATTTTATTTATATAGCGCCTTTCCCAAGCTCACTGTACAAGAAAATTACACATACACAGCATCAATATAGAAACATAGATATACATATACACACAAATATACAGGGAGAAAAAAAACAAATAAAACAGCAGAACACTAAACAGAGGAGGGGTTGGAAATACTGTAAGAAAATATATGTTTTTAGTTGAGATTTGAATGAGGACATAGTAGCAGTGTCACGCAGAGTAAGAGGGAGGGAATTCCAGAGTTTCTGAGCCCCGGCACTGAATGATCTACCACCCATAGTTGAAATATGAAAACGAGGTACAGTAAGCAGTTTTAAGTCAGATGACCAGAGAGAACGAGAAGGAGAATAACAGTGCAGAAGTTCAGATAAATAATGGGGAGCAAGTCCATGAAGACATTTACAAGTTAACAATAGAATTTTATACTTAATGCAGACAGAAACGGGTAGCCAATGTAGATTATAGAGCAAAGGGGTAAAGTGATCAGATTTCTTGACTTGATTGATGACCCTGGTAGCAGAATTTTGTACATATTGTAGTCTAGTGGTTGTTTTAGAGGGCAGCCCAATGAATTACAGTAGTTGAGACGAGAAGTTATTAAAGTATTCATTCGTTTCGGTATATTTAGTGCTGAGAGCAGGTCACATTCAGGCAATATTACGAAGGTGGTAGAATGCAGTCTTGGTAATAGAACTTAGCTTGCAATGTAAGCGAAGAGTCAAATGTTACACCCAGATTTTTAACTGTGTGAGATGGAATTAATGTGGCCCAGCAATAGGTAGACTCAATTCACACTTTTTCAAAAAGGATGGTGGACCAAAAACAGTAACCTCAGTTTTATCGTTATTCAATTTCAGAAAGTTTCTATGTAACCAGATTTTAATGTCAGCAATACAGGTATATAATTAGTCCAGACAGAGCTGATATGTAAATTTGCAAGTCATCAGCAAAACAATGATAGCTGAGACCATGACTATGGATAATGTGACAGTAACAGATACATATTGAACAAAAGTGGTCCAAGAACAGAGCCTTGAGGAACACCCGGAGAGAGAGAACAAGGAGAAGATTTGAAGTTATGAATAGTAATAAAAAATTGCCTATCAGTGAGATATGATATAAACCAAGATAAAGCACAACCCGTGATGCCGATAGCTGATAGCCGAGAGGTAAGTATATGATGAGATAAAGTGTCAGAGGCAGCGGTTAAGTCAAGCATGATGAGAACAGTAAGACAACCAGAATCATTTTTTTTTTAGTTCACAGTAATGCATATTTTTTTGTCTACACCGAGAGAAAAAAACAACTGATGTAGGATTTACTTTAAAACACTTTTCACTCAGAAATAGCAAATTACACTGGTAAATGCCACAAATAATTACAAAGAATTGGCAAGTAATACGTTGAATAAAAAAAAAAATGAAATAGTGTTTTCTTGTAATACATAGCCTACTCCAATAATTTTTTCTTTATTTACAACTTTTACAAAAATGTTACAGTTTAGACACTGTCTAGGAATTTTGTTTTTATTTAAATAATTTTCATTGGATTAAAAACAAATTGTACCACGACGGAGGTCATGATGACTTAAACTGTACTTTACTGTTTCAATATGCAATTATTTTTTATAAATAAAAATATTTTTTTAAATGTATTTATATATTTGTTTTTAACCATCCTGTTATGTGCAAATTTCAGCAATGTTTTTGTGTGGTGTCAAAATGCCCCCAGACACCACCGATGTGCATGTTTATGAATTCTTCTAATACAACCCGATCAGAAATCAGAAAAAGTTGGGACAGTATGGAAAACGCAAATAAATAAAAAAAGAAGTGATTTCTAAATTTACTTTGACTTGTATTTCATTGCAGACAATATGAACACAAAATATTTCATGTTTTGTCTGGTCAACTTCATGTCATTTGTAAATATGCATCCTTTCCTGTCATTCAGACCTGCAACACATTTCAAAAAAAGTTGGGACAGTAAAGCATTTACCACTTTGTAATGTTGCCATTCCTTTTCACAACACTTAAAATAAGTTTAGGTTAAAAGAAGTTTAGGGACTGAAGACACCAAGTGATGAAGTGTTTCAGGTGTAATTTTGTCCCATTTTTCCTGCAAACAAGTCTTAAGGTGGGCAACAGTACAGGGTCTTCGTTGTCGCATTTTGCGCTTCAAAATGCGCCACACATTCTCTATTGGAGACAGGTCGGGACTGCAGGCAGGCCAGTCAAGTACCCGTACCCTCTTCCTCCGCAGCCAGGACTTTGTAATGTGTGCAGAATGTGGTTTTGCATTGTCTTGTTGAAATATGCATGGACGTCCCTGGAAAAGATGTCTTCTTGAAGGCAGCATATTATGCTCCAAAATCTCTATGTACTTTTCAGCATTAATGGTGCCTTCACAGAAGTGCAAGTTACCTTTGCCAAGGGCACTGACACAACCCCATACCATGACAGACCCTGGCTTTTGGACTTGTTGCTGGTAACAGTCTGGATGATCCTTTTCTTCTTTGGTCCGGAGCACACGGCGTCCATTCCTCCCAAAAAATACCTGAAATACTGATTAATCTGACCATAGTACACGTTTCCACTGTGTGATGGTCCATCCCGGATGCCTCCGGGCCCAGAGAAGTCGACGGTGCTTCTGGACACTGTTAACATAGGGCTTCCTTTTGGCACAGTACAGTTTTAACTGGCATTTGTGGATGTAACTACGTATTGTGGTACTTGACAAAGGTTTGCCAAAGTAGTCCTGAGCCCATGTGGTGATATTGCTTATAGATGAATGACGATTCTTATAGATGCAGTGCCGCCTGATGGATCAGAGATCACGGTTGTTCAGCTTAGGCTTGCGCCCTTGTCCTTTACGCACTGAAATTCCTCCAGATTCCTTGAATCTTTTAATTATGTTATGCACTGTTGAATGTGAAACATCCAAATCTCTTCCTATCTTTCTTTGAGGAACATTGTTTTTAAACATTTCAATAATTTTCTCACGTATTTGTTGGCAAACTGACGATCCTCGGCCCATCTTTGCTCCTAAAGGATTAGACCTTTCTTGGATGCTGCTTGTACCAAATCATAATTACATCACCTGTTGACATCACCTGTTTAAAATCACATCATTATTTAACCATTTTACCTCATTACTAGCCCTAAATTGCTCCTGTCCCAACTTTTTTTTTAAATGTGTTGCAGGTCTGAATGACAGGAAAGGATGAATATTTACAAATGACATGAAGTTGACCAGACAAAACATGAAATATTTTGTGTTCATATTGTCTGCAATGAAATACAAGTCAAAGTAAATTTAGAAATCACTTCTTTTTTTATTTATTTGCGTTTTCCATACTGTCCCAACTTTTTCTGATTTGGGGTTGTACATGTCAAAGTAGCTTTGGGGTCAATTTGACCCCAGACATTACAGGAGGTAAGTTGCTTCTTTTTTTTTCACATCTTCAGGTTGGTAATTTTTACAAAAACAATGTGCCGTAAATCAAGTCTGTGCAATTCCTGGCTGTGAGTGCCGTAAAATGCCCATTTTCATGCAACACTGCATTAACAAAGGTCTAATTTTAGCTTGCAAAGTATATGCAAGGATGCAAAATATTTATTTAAAAAAAAGAACTTTTTGCTTGTCTAATTACAGCACTTACAAGGCTGCACTGTATTGATATTCCTCAAACATTCTGGTTTGCTCTAAATCCCCTAACACTACATATTAAATTCAAACTCCTTCAGCCTGAACCGCTTAATGTACATTTCGCTGTTTTTGTGCTGCTGTAGTTGTTGTTTGCATAAAAAGGCTTCCACTCTGACAAAGCTGAAAAATGGATAAAATCCCTGCCAATAGACCGGCCAGACCAGACTGATGGTTTTTTTTTTTTTTTCAGCCGAGTATAAGCTAGGTACTTACTGTGTTTCAAATGGTTTTGAGAATGGTACACATGTGTTGTAAGGAGGTCTTGGCAGTGGCTAGGCAGGCAGCAAAAAAAGCAAAAAACTCTGAAGTCCTTTGGAGTTCCTTTAATTTTTGTCAAGGTATGCTCCAAAAACGTTGTAACAGAGACCATAGTCATTGAACATGGGAACAAGTAAAGAAAACCAAATTACAAAATAAAAGAAAACAACAACAAAGACAACACTTAATACATAACAAAGAAAAGCTATTTGTTGGCTACGGGTCCAACAAACACCTTTTGTACCAAAGCCACCAAACATTTGGGCCTCTCTTTATAGATGAGGCTCCTCCCCCCACATTCAAACAGTCCAATGACAACCCTCTGTCAATTACAAACTGGATAGACTAATGGGCCGTTTACACAACAATCGAGTTTTGGCTGATCATTTCCACAACAATTTGTAGCAAATTTTTGTCTCAAAAACGTGAATTTGTGAAAACTGTGACATCATGCACATGCGTATTAAAGTCGCCATGAAATCAAAATTGAAGTTTGTTTGCATTTAGTATGAATATGTTAGCATGTTTTCTATAAGCTAGTTCTCTAAAACGATGACAAAATTTGCATTTAAAAGATATCATCATTTAAAACTTACAGTCTCTCACTTCTGCCAATAGGGAATCAATGATTTTGATGACATCACTGCAGTCCAGGGCTTCGTTCAGCCCCGACAAAACGCTACAAAGCGATTTTTAAACGGAAACGGTGGTGCGTTGAACACCCTGTTCTGATGATGCAAGAGTTGCAACTATGGCAGCTGAGAAGGCCAGAGCGACGAAGAAGGTGAAGCGGAGTTGATAAATTAAACTTTTGCCGTATCCGGTCGGCAAAATTCCGAACACATCTTCCTTTCTTAAGAATGACTTCAGTGCCGTTCTTTGTTCTTTCCAGAGTCCAAGTCTTCCAGAGTCGCGACCAAAGCCGATTCGAAAGACCTCTGTTCCTGTGTTTAGTTTGTTGTATAGTTTGTTTATACTGTTCTGTCTCTGTTTTGTTTCCAGGAACATCTGATGAGTGCTATAATAAAATGACTTCTTTATATTTAAAATATGTTTTGATATTCATTTTATTTATATTATTAATATTTTATTTACCCATAAACGTGTCTTTAGGAAGCCATAAGTTATAGAGACAAGAATAACTTTTGCCATTTAAATGCCACATTAATTTACTGAGGACCCATACAGCCAATGATCATGTGTGAAAACACTTATACATAAATTGATCACTTAGAAATCAAAACTAAGGTTTGAGAAAGAAAGAATATGCATACAACAAAATATATTGTTTCATAGCAGCTTCAGTAACAAGTTCAAAACAAATTCTGCTGTAAACCGGCTCTAACAAGCCAATATAGTGTCAATATTCAGCTCAAGTGACTTCAGTGTTGATTCAGTTCAGTTGATTTCAGTTCAACTGTAAAATTCCTCAGTTGTGCATATTTGTGTGTAGTTAGATATATGCAAAAACAACATTTTTGGAAGAGTTAAAATAGTTTTGCACAAAGTGTTGCTTTTGCAAGCGATGTCTGATGTTTTGCATGTTGTGTGTTTTGTGTGTAGAGTTACAAGAAATGGAGCCATATTTTCAGAAATTGTGTGTAAGCAATTAGATAAAACTGTAAATGAATCCAGTTTATTTTAGTTCAGGACTCATAGTCCAGGTGTTAGTAATCTGTGCTTAATCTTTGTTCCAGGCAACAATTTTTTAACTCACGATTAACTAGATTAAGGCCTACTCTTGGCATAATTTAAACCCTGTCCAGGAAACCACCTCTTGAAAATCTGCATTGATAATTCATTAAATGTGGTGTGAGCTCAATTTAAATGACAATTACTGAAAAACACAATCTGACTTAACTATTAACACACAAACTTGTACTTTTCACATTTATGATTAATAGCCATTTAGAAATCATTCACAGTGCAGGGTGGAAAAATTAATTTTGGTATGTAAACTGTATGCTTTACTTTATTTGTGTGCTTTGGTTCATTGTCTTGTTGCATCACATAACCTCTCTAAAGGTTGAAGACATGAACTGCTGTCCTGGATTTTTTTTTTTTTTTACATATCATTGGTTATTGCTAATGACATACAGAGTAATTAATCTACACTGTGAGCCCGGACAAGTTGAATCTACTTAAAAAATTGGAGCAAACTGGTTGCCCTAAAAATTTAGTAATGTGAACTAAAAAGAGTACATTTAACTTAAAATGTTTTAGTTTAAAAAATTCAGAACCTAGATAAAACTCCCCCTGCTGCTACTCTGATTTGCATTTGTGTAGCTCACAGCATGTTCATTTACATGATAAAGCCTCCCCTAGAATTAAGGGGAGGGAGGGGGGGTCATGGGGGGACAACTGCCAAGCAAGGCCCATGTCAATTTCCAACAATTTACGGCAGTTTTCGGTGTTGCCTGCAAATTGCCGTGCACAGTCATAAACCTGAAGTTCCACGGCAATCTACAGTGCCACATACTGACGAAAATCCCACTTTTCATGCAGTGTAAGTGACATCGCCAACTACTGGCCTGGCATGAATAATACAGAGTTTTTAGTCATTTTCGCAGATCCGAGTGAACGGGGATCATTTTGAAAACGTCGTCTGTATGCGAAAAACCATTTCCACACAGTTCTACAATAATAATAATACTAATAATAGCATCTTCGGACCCACTTTATATTAGGTGGCCTTAACTACTATGTACTAACATTTTAATTAACCATTTGATACAATGCACTTATTGTGTACATACATGTTTTTACATTGTACTTACATTTTTAAAAATACCTGCATGTAATTACATCTGTAATTAATTTCTGTAGTTACATTTGTAATTACACTGCTGACCCTTCCCTTACACCTAGCCCTACCCTTAAACTTACTCATACCACCACACCTGTCCCTAACTCTACCCGTATCCCACCTCAATATCAGCAAAAGGTGTTTTGCAATACAATTTGAAGACAGTAAGTACATTGTACTTATTTTTTGATGTAAGTACATAGTACTTAAGGCCACCTAATATAAAGTGGGGCCACATCTTCTTTAACATGCTCTATATTTCAATCATGAAAACAAAAAGCATTTTAAAACACATGCATTCAATGCAATAACATTACCAATAATTCAACTCCTCCTCATGACTGTATCTGTCTTCGTGTTTGTGAAAGCCAAAGGAAAAGGAAAGACAAAGGAAATCACCATTATTAAACAAAGCATTTTTTGACACTACAGACACAGTGAATAACAAACAGTCACATTGCAATGTGCACCTTCCATGTGTAACAATGAATAAACTTATCTTTGACAAGACAGTTTTGTGTGGTGAATGATTTGTATCTCAAACTCTTCTGTCACAACATGCTTTGAGGCCTTCCAGAGATACATTAGATACATTTTCACACACTGAGGAATAACCGTATAGCAGAGGTTGTGCGGAAAGCACTTATATGGAGATGGTTTTGGTATGTTTTATGCTAATTTCTACTGCAGGCACACGCTCGCCGATCTAGAATAATCTTGATTCGTCAACATTAGGTTGAAGGTAAGAAACAAATGTATGCGTGAACTCAAGACCAAGGGCCCTATCATATACCTGGAGCAATGCGACGCCAGGTGTGACTCAAGTGTTTTTTGCTAGTTAGAGCCTGCCGCAGTTATCATTTTCACGTCCAGCGCCACGTTGTTTAAATAGCAAATTTATTAGCAAAAACGACTGCGTCATTGACCAACAAAAACATGGTCTAAAGTCAATAGCGCAGTATTTTTTGTGTTATTTAAAGGGCGCGTTAGTAATAGGCGGGTGCACAACGCACGTACACTCTGCCTTTTACACACACAGGGACGCGCAGCAGCACACAAAACTTTTAATATTTAAAATAAAAGGATTCCTCTATGGAGAAGCGTTCAGTCTTTCCACTCGCAAATTCCACCATGTAAATAATGAATCCGCCATGGTGCAAGCACAACTGGCTTTTAAAGGGAATGGGAGATTCTGATTGGTTTATTGCACATTACGCCCAAAACACACCCATGACTCATTAAGAGACTAGGTACAACCCTTTTGGACCTTTGTGCCTGGCGCAAACTGTTAACTAGCAAAAGTGGATTCGGACATGCCCTAAGTGTTCAGATCGTTAAAATAGGGCCCCTAGTCTCTTTGTTTTCCTCCCTCAAACTGTAATAGCTTTACAACTTCTCTAAGTGCCATTTCACCTAAAACTTTAACACCATTTTTGGCAAGCGCTCGAATTTCCTTCAGAATTACAAACATACTTCGGAGAAGAATTTCCTATTGAAGCATCAGTGTGCTGTTCACGCATTGTCCTACGGCTTTAAACACGGCCACTGTTGTCATAGATATCTGACTGCAGAGATGACGCCGATCTGGGCTTTGTTCCTGCAGCCTTACGACAGACCCAAATGATATTGTGTAAGCTTCAAAGCACTGTAAGCCGCTTCCAGGAAACAAGAAGAGTGACATTAGTATTCAGTGTCTCGCTCATGTAAAACGACTTCAAACACAGCGCCCACCTGAGGGAGAGCCACCTCGGTAAATACCTCACACATTAGATCTTTTTAATAATGAATTCTTAGTCCATACCTCCCACTCTGAATGGGGAGAGCTGCTGGAGCTGTATCAAAAGAAAAGCGGCTGTCTCATTAGCGTAGCCTCCTCTCAGCTTCGAGTCTGAGGATTCATTTGGCTTGTCAGTGCTTCTTGTAGCACAATGACTCGGAAGCCTTGAAAACCAAAGTGCTTAGAGGATGTGTGATTCATGCAAGGACGTTTCTAATTGGTTTGATTTCCCTCCACTAATGTTTTGCTAATTTGCTAATACATTAGCTTGCTGGCCTCTCTTGACTTTGAAGTGAGCACACAGTGGTTCTATGTGGTAAACAATGAACAATCATGGTCATACAGGTCTGAAACGAGAAAGAAACTGGCTGGGTCTTGGCCTCTCTATCCATTCTCTCCTAATAAAAAAGTAATTTCTGTTAAGTCAAAACATGTTATGGTACATATACAGCCTATCAGGGTCCAAAATGAACACTCGCCAAGTGTCAAATGTCGGTTTTGGCTTTGGCCAGTAAGTAAATCAGATTTACTCACCAGGTGGCCGGCAACTTAATAAGGAGCTACAACATAGTACATGGTTTAAAATTGAATTGTAAGAATAATACCCTGACCCTCACTGATGTAAGTGTTGTGTGCAATACACATAAAACCAATTACTAAATATCTGCCGTGACGTTACACATCATGTAACAATTTATACCTCAGTGGAATTTACCATCAAATGGAGTGACGTGTTTTTCTCGCATTAAGCCACCAAAATGAAAAAACCCACTAAGGTTGATTTAACACTGCAGGGCTTAACCCACAGATCCAAGCTTTGGACACGTCCAATCATTTGTCCCACCTGTTTACAGACATAACGACTGCGCTAACATTAATGACCCACAAAGCTCTAAGGCCTAGGCAGTCAGCACTATTTCATGTTGTTGGCATGTTTTAGTAGTCCTCGTGTTTAATAGGAAAAAAAGGACCATGACATTATGACACATGTCTATGGCCTAATAGTGTTTTTGCACATTTGTATGTTGACTTATGCTCTTTTCTTTCCATGTCTCCTTGCTGCAAAATGTATAGATGTATAAGTGCAACTTTTGGTGTTGGTTCCGGAAGTATTTTTCCCATTCAGGAAACCATGAACCAAACCAGCAAGCTATGAGGTTAATCACAATATTACAAACATTGATAATGTATAAAGATATAGATTAAATAATGTGGGCTGATGTCTTAAACAAAAGCATATATGCTACTATTAACAACATCATAGCTCACATCAGATCTATCTTTAATGGTTTTATAAGTTATTGTTCAAAATCAATTCCCCTATTGAGAAAATGAATGTGATTTTACTTGTGGAACCGACTCTATTGGTCGATTGTGTAAATTCGGATTAACATAATGACTGTGAGATTGACATTATGACAGTGAAAGTACCTATTTAGGGAAAGTACCTAAATAACACCATGTATGAACAATAAATATGATTTTGCGGTGAAGTAAATACTACAGAAAAAAACTAATGTAATTTCTACATGAAAAGGTTAGTTCAGGCAAGAATTCAAAAAACAAAGTAAATTGTATATTAGTACGGAAATATCAATGTTATAAAATGAAGTAAAACTACTCAACTTTTCTGATACTGGTGTTCCCATCATGCACTGGGGCCTGAATAATTAATAAGGTTGATTTTTCGCTGTTTTCCAGCTGTATTTACACTGTTTTATCATTGCTTTTGTTGTTAGGTTTAGTAACTTGCCATTTTGTGTTATTTGGAGTTAATTTTCTACTCAATATGACACATTCATACTCAAAAACAATCCATTGAATGTTACCGTCATTGTGTATTTTGTACCAAGTATTGAGGTCTCTGTGTTCACGCATTGCTATGTCTACACCATTATTGAATTATTTACTTAGATGTTTCAAAGTAAAGCATACACTTTAAAAAACGTTGTTTAATTCAGTGTTAAAATGTTGAGTAAATGAAACTTCAAGTAAGTAGAAATTACTCAACAACCTTTTACTTTTTATTAAAAAATAAGGTCATAGATCATAACACAGTCTCAGAGAAGTGGATTATCCTTCACCTAAAGTGTTTGTCTTTTCATCCTGAAATACGAGGCAAATGTAGGATCACAATAATTAGGGACCACAGTTTCCACAAATCCCTTCACTCGATTGGGATATTCTCTTTTAGTCTGGATGGCAAGGGCAGTGACTGTAACATCGAGCATATTTTGCAGTAATAAACATGTATTTATACCGATTTCATCAGGCTCCGAAAATTCTTCATAAAGAACACAAAAAATGACCTTCTCAGCTGCCATAGTTGCAACACTTGCATCATCAGAGCAGGGTGTTCAATTGACCATAGTTTCCGTTTAAAAACGTTTTGCAATGTTTTGCAACGTTTTGTCGGGGCTGAACGTAGCCCAGGTTTCACTGTCCACCCGACACCACTGCAACTGGAGTTTCTAAAAATGTTCACCCTTGCAGGAGTTTTCAAAAAAGTTTGCTTTCAGTGTCCGGATACTGCGTTTGCATGTGGACGAACGATCAAACCGCATAAAAAAGCTGCAGTTTTGAAAATACCTGTGTTCGTGTGGACAGGGTCTTAGTTAAGTAGAGCTAACTTTTTTCAGTGTTTAAAAAACATGCTTCATGACCAGTAAAACCAATTTATGGCCATTCAATTTTCTCAATTTATCTATTACTGACAGGTATGGCAAAAAAGGGTCCTCAATATTTTGGACTCTGTTTAGAGCCTATAGTATGACATTTTGTAAATCAGTTCTTGCACACAACTGCTTGATGAATAACACAGAATAACATGTTGTCACATGGCCAGTTCATTACCATCACCACATTTACCTCTGGGAGTCCTGCTGACCAAAACAGACAAACACAGGATGTGGTTTTCAAAGATTGCTGAGATAATAATGCGATCATGATGCGTGAATCCTTTCCCCAATTTGCATAAGCAAATTAGACTTTCCAAGTGGTACAGGGATAAAGCGTACGGTTAAAACAGTCAGAGGCGATGTTATTTAACTATTAAATTTGAACCCACTGTGGACAAAGAAGAGGCTGATGACACGAGCATGTGCATACTGCGCACCTCACAACAGGACATGTAAAGAACATGGTCAAACAAACATGGCTTCAGCCAATCAATAAGCATTTCACACTGGGAGAAGTATTCTTGACTACATGCTGTTATCAGCAATTACACACATCAGAGCAACCCAAGCACTAACTACACATCACAACAATGGCACTGGCCAGATTGCATCCCTCGTACTACATTACAAAGTCTGCCCTTTTATTCAGTGAGAGAGAAAGAGATGCAATGAGGCTGAAGGCCCCCCAGGGTACAAGACCCTATTATATATTTGATGCTGGGCTGGTAGAGGGGAAAATGCGGAATGTCTGAACTACACTACGTTCTTTTCCATAAGGAGAAGGACGTGCCATATGGAATAGTTCTGTAGTGCTAATAAAATAATTAGTTAAAAGATAATCTGGAAAAAAAGATGTTCTGCCTCTCCCTGCACTGCATGTTCCTTGTATTTCCATGCTGTTCTTCCTTTCTATTTTTATCTAATGCAAAAAAGAAAAAAAAAGAAAAAAATATTAAATAAACAACAACAACAAAAATAGTATAGTTTGCCAAAGTACTCACAGCCACTTTATTTGCCACACCTGTTCAACTGCTCATTGACACAAATATCTAATCAGCCAATCAGTACATGTTGGCTGCGTCCGAAACCTGGAAAATGCTGCCTTCGGAGGACACATTTCAAGGTAGGAAGGCATCAAGGCACGTCCGAATCTAATGTTAGCTTCACTCCTGTCTCCTGAGATACCTTCATCTGATCGATTTTTGAAGGCAGCATATAGGCTACACTCACCTAAAGGATTATTAGGAATCACATGGCAGTTGCTTCAATGCATTTAGGGGTGTGGTCCTGGTCAAGACAATCTCCTGAACTCCAAACTGAATGTCAGAATGGGAAAGAAAGGTGATTTAAGCAATTTTGAGTGTGGCATGGTTGTTGGTGCCAGACGGACCGGTCTGAGTATTTCACAATCTGCTCAGTTACTGGGATTTTCACTCACAACCATTTCTAGGGTTTACAAAGAATGGTGTGAAAAGGGAAAAACATCCAGTATGCGGCAGTCCTGTGGGTGAAAATGCCTTGTTGATGCTAGAGGTCAGAGGAGAATGGGCCGACTGATTCAAGCTGATAAAAGAGCAACTTGACTGAAATAACCACTCGTTACAACCGAGGTATGCAGCAAAGCATTTGTAAAGCCACAACACGCACAACCTTGAGGCGGATGGGCTACAACAGCAGAAGACCCCACCGGGTACCACTCATCTCCACTACAAATAGGAAAAAGAGGATACAATTTGCACAACCTCACCAAAATTGGCCAGTTGAAGACTGGAAAAATGTTGCCTGGTCTGATGAGTCTCGATTTCTGTTGAGACATTCAGATGGTAGAGTCAGAATTTGACGTAAACAGAATGAGTACATGGATGCATCATGCCTTGTTACCACTGTGCAGGCTGGTGGTGGTGGTGTAATGGTGTGGGGGATGTTTTCTTGGCACACTTTAGGCCCCTTAGTGCCAATTGGGCATCTTTTAAATGCCACGGCCTACCTGAGCATTGTTTCTGACCATGTCCATCCCTTTATGACCACCATGTACCCATCCTCTGATGGCTACTTGCAGCAGGATAATGCACCATGTCACAAAGCTTGAATCATTTCAAATTGGTTTCTTGAACATGACAATGAGTTCACTGAACTAAAATGGCCCCCACAGTCACCAGATCTCAACCCAATAGAACATCTTTGGGATGTGGTGGAACGGGAGCTTCGTGCCCTGGATGTGCATCCCACAAATCTCCATCATCTGCAAGATGCTATCCTATTAATATGGGCCAACATTTCTAAAGAATGCTTTCAGCACCTTGTTGAATCAATGCCATGTAGAATTAAGGCAGTTCTGAAGGCGAAAGGGGGTCAAACACAGTATTAGTATAGTGTTCCTAATAATCCTTCAGGTGAGTGTATGTATCCTTCACTGCCTTTGATATCCCACAATCCTGTGCTTTCCATTCTATGACAGTTGTCACAACCCTGAAGTTGAGCTTGAAAAAAAAAGATGGCGTCCGAAAGTTACGTTTGCTGGTCAGTTTGTGTGTAAATGTACGTTTTTTACCAACATTTTCCACTTCTGATGTCATTTCTAGCGAGAAATGACTACTGTAGTAATGAAATATTTGTTTAGTGCTCCCCAAAGCTCTCTCTATATTATGCTGTAGATCATTAAACGGTTACACTGCCTAAGACGTCTGTCCGAAATTAGTTTCGTGAGGTGCCTTCATGACCAAACGAGTAAGCTGCCTAGGTTTTCGGACGCAGCCGTATACATGGTCCTTGTACAGATGACCACTGTCAAAACTATGCCCATTCACACGGATCTGCGAAAATGGCTAAAACCGCTGTATTCTGCTGCCAGGCCATTAAGTGGCGATGAAACACTATCTGAACATGTAATGTGCATGACGTCATCGTTTTCACAGATTTGCATTTTGTTGTTTACATGGAGACCGTGTTCAAAAACTTTTTAGTCACCCGAAACGCCTTTGTCGTGTAAATGAACAGCCAAAATGCATGAAAAGTTATACATTTTTAGTTGTAAACAGTGTTGTGTAAACAGCCCCTGAGTATCAGAAAGGGGAAGAAAGGTGATTTAAGTAACTTCTGAGTATTTCAGAAACTGCTGATCTTGGATTTTCACGCACAAACGTCTGTAGGGATGACAGAGAATGGTCCAAAAAAGAGGAAATATCCAGTGAGTGGCAGTTCTGTGGGTGAAAATGCCTTGGTGATGCCAGAGGTCAGAGGTGAAGGCCCAGACTGGTTCAGCTGATAGAAAGGCAACAGTAACTCAAATTAGCACTCATTTCAACCAAGGTCTACAGAAGAGCATCTCTGAACGCACAACAAGTCCAACCTTGAACCAGATGGGCTACAGCAGATGACACACTGGTGCAGCTCCTGACCAACACAATATTAGGTCATAATGTTATGCCTATTTTAGAAAAAACATGATTTTCCTTTAGGGGGATTTTATCCCGGTTGTACATTATTATTACAAACGCAAGCCTAGACAGATACAGTATGTCAATTCTTAAGGTTCACTTTCGTCACAGAAACGGTCTGTCCTCTTGGTAGCACATGTTTCGAAAATGATAACTCCACTGTCAGCTCACATCAATCACGGATATTCATTTCTGAAATGAACTGTAAAGAGAGTTTTCGGACTAGTGGTCAGGAACAGCGGGGTGACAGAAAGGCTGTGGTGTTATCAAGCATGCAGAGAGGAGGATGAAATGAGAAGACACAGCAGACAGTCTCTCAGACCTCTGTGATGGACTAGGTGCTTAGACCCTGAAATAAATGTTAAAATCAGAAGGAATATGTGTTTCCTGAAATAGTAGTTCCCTGGTGACCTTTTTTTAAAGTGCCCCCTATTATGGTTTTTCAAATGTTCCCTTTCATGCAGAGTGTAATAGGGGTTGCACAGACTAGTCGACTTTAATGCTCTGCCATGATGCTTTAAGCTTGACGTCGACTAACCATTTCCTGACACGCACGCTCCGTTTCCAACAATTAAAATGACAAATAAATGCATACTCAGAGAGCTCTCCACAAGACATGTTTGATTATGCCATCTGGATGCTCAAAATTGATCGGGAGAATGCACATTTTAAACAGGTAAGTTAATCACAGTTCTATAATGCGGTGCTGCATTGTAACACACACACACACAGCTCGCGGAGATCGCGCATGCACACAGAATCATTCAGTAATGCAGAAATGTATTGTTAACACTGTTTCTGTGATTTATCAATAAAATAGAAACTAAAAAGTTCTAGCATATATTTCTTGATATAGAGACTGGCAGGTAGAATTAATCACACACAATCTCTCTCTCTCTCTCTCTCTCTCTCTCTCTCTCTCTCTCTCTCTCTCTCTCTCTCTCTCACTAATGCATTAATATAGATGTAATCTTTATCGTGCTACTTTATCTGTATCTGATTCAGAACGAGCAGAAATCTGTGAGAATAAATCTAAAAAAGTCGTTCAACCCCTAGTGTTTGTGAATGTAAAAGTTCTGCAAAGTTGTGTCGAAAGTGCACGATAAATAAATTAATTGTCTCCCAAAAGAAAGAATCGACTCTGAACCGTCTAAATGAGTCATCTGTATTTCGAATCTCATTACATTACAGTTCTACGTCACTAGAAAAGACATTCGCATAATGCCGCCTATGTTGTACGTTGTCCGTCTGCGAAAAACTCGACCCGCCTTCAAACATTACAGGGTGTCCAAAATAAGTAGTTTTGTGTTTTATATTGTTTATGTCTCCGGCTAACCGGCTAACTCTTATTATTACTGTCTTACTGAAATGGTTAATGCTAAGCAGCTGTGTGTCACTATTACCTAAAACTGTGTCTATTAAAGCAGCACTAGGTAACTTTTCAACCTTTATAATATATTTTCAAGACTCTTGTGATGATACATCGACTTACAATAGGTTGAATGACACGTCTGCCATAGCCTGACGGGGTCTGTATCGTTTTTAATCGTACTTTTAAACTTCGGGTTTCGGGTAGTAACCCGAGAACAAAAAGAACTACAAAATTCGACCGCTTTACGGCATATAGGTCACTTCCACCACCACCCCCACTTCCTTAAATTCGGACGTGCGAGCCCAACTATAATTTGTTTGCTGAATGTTATAGTCATGGCCGAAGCAGCACAGAAAAATTAGAAAGCAAAGGTTTTGTCGGAGGAAAGCAAAAAGAGGAAACGAGAAAGTGATGGGATTAAAGGCAGGAGGATCAACATTGGGCCAGCGTTTGGTCGTTGGCGTGAGCTGAAGGAGGAGGGGCTACATTCTTGCAAGTAAATACATAAGATGTACAAAATCATATTTTAGGATACCTAACATGTCTGTGATATTTGTTTATTTGTCTTGCCTCAAGCTATAATGCAAATCGATGTTTCAAATTTGCAGATGAATCTATGGTATCTTGATATTATAATATCGACGATATATGGTTATTACCTACCACTCAAACATTGAATTGAAGTATCATATAGATTCTGTAAAACGGGAACCAATAGACTAGGCTACTATAATGACGCTGGCTTGTAAACATGAGCATCGCAATCATTTGGCGTTTGAAAAAAAATGAAACCCATGAAATTATATTCATATGACATGCTGAAACATATGCCACTGTACCTGGGATGAAGACATTTCACACACAATGCAAGCAGAACACCTGCATGTGAACTCCTGCTGCAGTTTTCAGGGCTATCATGGTTGTCATGTCAACAAATGCACATGCGATGCATCCCCTGATGTAGAATGACAGAGTTTACGACAGTAGTACAGGACAATACTGTTTCCCAACTGTAGGGGGACCCCGAGAGCAAAACCTGCCTAGTGCTGCTTTAATGCAGATTGTCTGTTGTTCTTACTACTTTGAGTAAAGATAAAGGATGGAGCAAGATTTGTTTTATAAACTTTAATGTTACATCAGTCATTCATGTCAGTGCTAAGCTAACATATGCACTACATTGCATACAATTCCTGCATGTGCACCGCAATAAATTAGAAATGTTAATGCTGATGGTGAGGAATTACAGTTGCAACATCTCATAATGTACCTCAAAATGAGTAGCGTATCACCGAGAAACGTCCTGCTCAAGTCGTCCTTGTGATGGAGGTTCGAGTTGCACTCGGATTGATATGGTAAAATCAACGTCATTGTTACTGTCTTTACAGTGTGTACAATCGCTGAGGACTGAGGAAGCCTCATGAGCTGCGGTTCAGTTATGGTAATGGGTGTTTAGCTTCCGACACACGCTGTAACCGGTCGACCAATCACAACAGACTGAGCCATCTAGAGACCAGTGGCGTAGGCAGAAAGTTGATGATGGGTGGGCCTCCAATAGTGTGGGTGGGCCGGAATAATTTGCATTAGCCCCTATTTGAGCGCAACGTGCGGAAGGACCGTTAAATTCCGCAAGTGCTACTAGTGTTGCAGAAACTAAATACTGTAAGCACTAAGCTCCGTGCGATCAATCAAGTGTGTGCGGTTGTAACGTGAAAAAAAAATTCAAAACAAAAACAAAGCAGGAGAGAGATCCAACCCGAGTCCTAATAACTATATCACAAAGAGAAATCACAATGTCCTTTATCGACAACCTGCCATTAATAAACGTGCTCACAAATATTACATGCAAATATTTGATTGCCATGCCACGGCGGGCCAGACTAAAAACCTACCCATAGCTTACCTTGTATCACTGATGTCTGTTCTAAACAATTTGGAGTTGGCTGGGTTTTGAATTGAAGATGTTGATAATATCACTTATCAGTGATATAATAATATATAATATTACGTGACGTAACTGAAGAGACGAATTAGCATATTTTTATTAATATTAGAACAGAGTTCTAATGCATCACAAAATAAATCACATTTAAAATAATTATTGAAGAATTGTTAAACGTTAGAAAACTAAAAAAATATATATATATTTCCCTGGATCTGACAGGATGGGCAAGCTGTCAATGTGGGTGGGCCCAGGCCCATCCGTAGCTACGCTAGTGCTAGAGACTAGAGATTCATCCGTCGAGTCGTTTGAGAATCATTGAAAAATGTAGGGTGCGTCTCAATCAGCTCCCTAGTTCAGTAGTCAGGGCACAGATCAGGACATAAGTCAATGGGCTGACTCCCTGATCAGTGCCCTGACTACTGAACTAGGGAGCTTATTGAGGCGCACCCCAAGTGATGTGCAATGTATATTATGAGAAAATTTGTGTTTTTTGACCTTTGATACATGTGAACCTGTTACACAGAGAAAAAGGGTGTCAAAATTGTACCTTTAGGGGTACAACAGCTTGTCGCTGGGGCAGTACCCTTAAAAGGACCCATTTGTACCTTTTTTACCACAAAAAGGTTCATAGTAGGACCTTAAGGTACGTATTTGTACTCTAAGGTACTAATATGCACCTTTTAGGAGTAAAACAGGTACAAATATGTCCTTTTAAGGGTACTGCGCCAGGCACAAGCTGTTGTACCCCTAAAGGTACAATTTTGACACCCTTTTTCTCTGTGTGTAGGAGACCTCCAAAACAAAATTAGGAAACTTTAAAATAGCATAATAGGGGCACTAGCATTAGATACAAAATTCCATTAAATGTGTTAGATTAGCTATCATGTGCCAATGTGCTCATTTGATTTCAAAATATACACTATATGGGGAACTTTAATTGTAAATGTCATATAGATTGAGACATTCAGAAGACTTCAGAAGAAATCAGCCAATCAACAAGACTGTTAAATGTGTCTCAAAACATGTGGCTTGATGCGGAAATATCCTGTTTATTTCCGAAGGGCTTGGATTTACAACTTTCACCCAGTGGACAATAAAACAGGTGATTGAACAGTATCCCACAATGCAATGTGTTCAGTTTGACCTTCCAATGCCAGTGTGATATATGAACTGAAAGTAAAATCAGCCAGAGTTTTAAACGTGTCCTTTTCAATCATTACTTAATAAGACTGTCAGGTTTATACCAACCTAAAATAAAACTGTTTTTTTCCTCAGGTGAGGAATGGATGGCGTTTGCTGAATCAAGCATGAAACACACAATGTCATGCTCGATGCATGTTACATGTACTATTTACATGTATACAGTGTATAGTATGCAGTAAGCACCCAGTATTCAATTTCTATTTCATTTTCAAGTCTTTCTTTCTTTCTTCTGGACAGTTTGAGAGCGTTTGTGACAAATGAAAAAAATAAGAATGCAAAATAAGTTCTTCAAACAGACACCTCAGCAGCATCGGCAGATGAAAAATAACTACAGCCTACAACACCAAATCACATACTACTGCATTAATATTTTGTTCTTTATTATGCTGACTTTTAGTTTGCTTTTTGACATTGACTTTTCATAGTGATAAATAACGTAATAACAGAAAATATAATTAATCTCAGGTTGAAGGCACAAGAGTAATTAGTTGTTTTGCTTCTAAAAAAATGATCCCCTTTGATGCTGCAGTGGGGATTCTGGTGTGATTATAAGAACACTATATTCTGACTGAGCTCTATTACTGAACAGACTGGCCATTTATTGAAAGTAAATATTTAAACACTTAATTATATCTCTGAGTTGCTTCAATAATTTTGAGGCACTCAGTTATTTTCAGAGATCTTATTTTCTCTTGTCAAATTACAAAAGAAATATTAACTCAAATATTTGACTCTGACAAACTTCATCTCTCACAGTACAATGGTTGGTTGGTTTATGCACCTGTTACTTCCCACATTTGTTCATTAGAATGCGTGTCCACATACGTTTGGCCAGTGTTGGGGAAAGTTACTTTTAAAAGTAATGCATTACAATATTGTGTTAACTAAATTTCCCCCTGAGCCATTTTCCTGGTTTCTCGGCAGTACAAACTCTGAAGTGAGGTAGGCCAGCCAACAGTGACGTCATTTAAGCGTGACATTCAACAACTGGAGGATGGAGGAAGCCGTGATCAGTTGAAAAGTGCCTGGACTGTAGTGTCGGCCTATTGCTATTATTTAGTTTTGTTTCTGTTGGTGGGTGGATTTGGCTCATGTTTAGGCCCCGTCCACACGGAGACGCATTTAGCTGTATACGTAAAACTTTTGTACTGTATCAGCGTTAAAACCGGGTCCCAGAGTGGATAAATCTGAAAACGACACCCTTGCGTATTCGTGTGTACAGCCAATCTGTATATTTTGTGAAATGGTGATGTCATCACACCACGTACCGCACGGTAAAGACTAGAAGTGAAACAACTACGGGCACTGGGCATGCGCACATTAATATTGCGTCATTTAATTCCTGTATTTGCATTATTGTAAGGGTAGGTTTAGGGTTGGGGTAGGTGTAGGCGTTGATAAAACACATCTGGTAAGTAGCAAATTTATTTATTGTTCTTTTATTGTGAGATTTCGCCTCACTTCCTACCATTGCTGTACCCCTTCTAGCCACAACTCTTCTTCTCCGTTTTTAGTGTATATCTGTATGTAGCGCTTTTAACCCTTTCCTCTCTAGATATATAAGGGAGCGCCCTGAGTGCGTATTAATAAACTTTGTATTTTTCAAATTTGTTGTGAGCTACTGTGGTTATTTACTCACTTTCACTTATTTATGGTAACAGTGTTTGCTACTACTTTCCTTGGGTCCCTTTAACTTACCATGTATTCATACAAACAATAAGGAATTGGAATATTTATAGTTCTTTTCTGACAATAAAGTAATTGTTTTCCCAAAAAAAAATATAACAATCTATATATCCCTTTTTTAACGCAAATGAATACACTGAAAACCCTCAAGAATACTGTAAATTCACAATTTACTGAGATAAATGTAAAAGGATCACTTTCAGGGTTTTCAAAAAAATATAAAATAAAATAACACTTGCAAATAGGCAATAGGAATTTCACAAATTCACATATAACTTGCAAAAATAGTAGTTTCACATTCAATTCACATTTTATGAATAGTTCTCGTCACTTTTTTTTAGGTACTATACCTTTAAATTTGAGCTCCAAACTCTCTCAAAACTCAAAAGACTCTTCAACCCAATAATAAGCCGGCAATATGAGCTCACCCTTCAATTAAACCATGTGAACGTCTTAATTTTCACGTTGCAGGCCTGTTAGATGCTGGGGTACGTTGTGGTCAAAAAAATAAAAGACCGCTTCACTCAACAGTGAGCAAACCAACAAAAAAAAAAATACCTTTCAATATCCAGAAAGAAGAGTGTGTTTCACCCTTTGGCGTTAGATGTCCGTCAAACCCACGATCGCGGTGATTTCCCCAGGGACAAAGGAATTCCGAGCCTCCGTCTTCTCAGAAGTCTATCTGGAATCACCCTCGTTTGCAACTACCACGAATCCTCGCGCTGACGACTCGCCAACTGAACACACAATCCATCCGAGCAAGACAGACATTGTTCAGTCTCTGTAAATAGTCCATTCACTGTATTAGTAAATGACGGCTGGAATAAACACAACCCAGAATATTTCGTGGAGAAATAATTCTTACCCGTCTCTGTAGCATAACTTTCAGTTCTCCTTTTGACAACACATTATATACAGAAACTATTGTAACACATTACAACGTTTTTCACGCTATATTATTTGTGACACAATATAATCCCAGATGATCGCACACTCTTCCCTCATGCGCTCACCTCCTTCCTCCTAGTTGACCTTTGCTCTCTCCTATTCCCGCCCCCTTCACGTTAATCTAGAGCTCTGATTGGACACCCAACATAGCCAAGTGAACACGATAGACTGAACAATAGAAATATCAAAATACAAATATAACAAAAATAATAAATACCTCATCAACCTTACAAACATAGGACTTATTCACAATCACATACCTTATAACATGTACATAAAATAAATGTATAAAAAAAATTAAACCTTTTAAATTATTACACTGGGTTACACCCTCCCCTTTCTAAAGGTCTGAATGTCCTCATCAGACATTTGAATCAAAACTTTAGGGTCTATACCTCATTGTTCATTCTGTTAATTTTAACTCTGACCCAATTTAATAATGACACCTCTATGGACTATTTCTATTGGGTGGTCACTACTTCTTCCTGGCTCATCATAAGTAAGTCTTATAACAGGTTTTACAGGTCTCTTACTACGGGGTCTCTGACTGGGAGGCATAACCACTTTTGACCTCGGACACTTCCTCTCAGAGATGGTCACTGGCTCAATTTCTGTTTCTGACTCAGATTCAGCAACGATATCGTCATCAGCACCTTCTTCCTCATCCTGATCACTTTCCTCCTGCTCAGTATCACACACCTCTTGCTCATCAGCTGTATCATCAGGAGATCTGTCCTGGGTCATCCGGTTTTTCAACTTGTGCAAGTATGTCTGGTAAGGCACGTTAACCCTTTCACACTCTGACTCAGAGGATTCTGTCAACTCAGGTAAGTGTTCTTGGGGTTCTTTCAACACATCTTTTTGTATGTAGTTTAAGTTTGAATGTTTTTTTCTCCTTTCAGGGGATGCAGACCCAGGAATCTCCAGCATTCTCACAGACTGTCCAATGGGTAACAGATGATCCCGATGGATGGTTTTGACTCCTCCTTTCCCATGTTCAGGTTTTACCTTATACACTGGTAAGTTGGGCATTTTGTCAACCACAATATATGGCATGGAACTCCATCGACTCTGAAGTTTGTGCTTTCCTCTCAGTCCCAAATTCTTCAACAACACTCTATCGCCAGTGTCCAAGACCTGGAATCTCACTCTGCTGTCATATGCTTTCTTGTTTCGTTGGTGCACTTTGTTTGAAGCTTCTAAGGCTAGTTGGTAAGCTTCTTTTAGATCTCTTTTCAGCTTGGCAACATACTGAGAATGTTGTCTTTCCTCCATTCCATCAGCAGACATTTGAAAATAGAGATCAACCGGGAGTCGTGCTTCCCTCCCGAACATCAAGTAATAGGGAGAGTACCCTGTAGCATCACATCTTGTGCTGTTATAGGCATGGACCAGATACCCCACATGCTGACTCCACTGACGTTTTTTCTCGCATTCCAAGGTTCCCAACATCGAGAGCAAGGTACGATTAAACCTCTCTGGCTGAGCGTCACCTTGAGGATGGTATGGAGTGGTACGTGATTTTCGGATCCCTAAGAGTAGCAAGAGCTCTTTGATTAAACGACTCTCAAAGTCTCGCCCTTGGTCAGAATGGATTCTCCCGGGCAAGCCATAGTGCACAAAATACTTGTCCACTAAGATCTTAGCTACTGTGCGTGCAGTTTGATTCCTTGAGGGAAACGCCTGGGCGTATCGGGTAAAATGATCTGTGACCACCAGGATGTTGCTTATTCCTTTCGAGTCAGGCTCAAGGGAGAGGAAATCTATGCAGACCAGCTCCATTGGTCCATTGCTGGTAATTTGGTGCAAAGGAGCTGCTTTTGTGCATGGTGTTTTGCGAGTAATGCACTCCCCACAATTCTTGATGTATCGCTCCACCTCACTAGCCATTTTGGGCCAGTAGAATCTACTCCGGATTAGATCTGTTGTCCTTTCTACACCCAGATGACCCATGTCATCATGCAACAACCTGCACACCTCCTCTCTGAATTCCGTAGGCAAAACAAGCTGCGAAACTTCTTCTCCAGAGAGTGTTTTACTGATTCGGTACAGCAAACCTTCTTTCATTAGAAGCCTATTCTCCTCACGTTTCATGAGCCACAACTCAGAATTCCCTTTCACATCAGTAGGCCACATCCCTTGCTTCACCGCTTCAATTACTTTCCTCAGAACAACATCATTCTTTTGGGCTTTTGCCAAATCAGTCATGGATTTCTGCTCCAAGAAGTCACAGTTTAGTTGAACAGGGAAAGCATATACATCAGGGATGCACTCGGGTAAGGCTGCTAATTGTTCCACATACCTAGGTGATTCATTGATCCTTGGGTCAACATGAACTCGCTGGCATATGGACCTCACTTCGGTCTCAGAAATGCTTTGCCAACCCTCTGATTTTTCCTCTTCACCCAGATTTCGGGACAGCAAATCTGCATCCGTATTATTCTTGCCAGGTCGATAAAAAACATCAAAGTCATAGGTGGATAGGGCAGCCAGCCAACGATGTCCAGTGGCACTGAGCTTAGCCGTGGTAAGAACATACGTAAGTGGGTTATTATCCGTACGTACGGTGAATTTAGCTCCATATAGGTAATCGTGGAATTTATCCACGACTGCCCATTTCAAGGCAAGAAATTCCAACTGGTGGATAGGATATTTCTGCTCGGAACTGCTCAGTTTTCTACTGGCAAATGCCACAGGCTGCAGGTTGGAAGAATGCTCCTGATATAATACCGCACCTAGTCCTTTCAGACTGGCATCCACATGCAAGATGTAGGGTTTGTGGGGGTCTGCAAAAGCTAGTACTGGGGCATTAGTGAGACACTGAATGATCCGCTTAAATGCCTCCATGCACGATTGGTTCCATCTGTCTCCGAAGGGTTCAGACTCTTTCAGGTAAGTCTTGGATTTATCTTGTTCCCACTTTTTACCTCGCTGGGTAGGAGCATAACCCTTTGTGAGCTCAGTAAGAGGTCGGACAATGGCAGAATAGTTGGCTATGAACCTGCGGTAATACCCGCAAAAGCCAAGAAAAGAGCGCAAGGACTTGAGGTCTGTAGGCTGTGGCCATGTGCTCACCGCCTTGACCTTGTCAGGGTCTGTTGCAATGCCTTCAGCGGATACTATGTGTCCCACATACTTCACCTTTGTCTGACAGAACTGGCATTTGTCCAACGACACCTTCAGCCCCACTTCTTCCAATCTGTCCAGGACCTTCAGGAGTCTTTCCTCGTGTTCTTCCAAAGACTTCCCAAAGACAATCAGATCATCTAGGTAGACAAGGACCTGAAGCAGGTTCATATCACCAACAGCTTTTTCCATCAAGCGTTGGAAAGTTGCTGGTGCCCCCGTAATGCCCTGTGGCATACGCTCAAACTGATAGAATCCTAAAGGGCATATAAAGGCGGTTTTTTCCTTATCCTCTTCAGCCATAGCTATTTGGTAATAGCCACTTCTGAGGTCAAGGACAGAGAACCATCTACTCCCTGATAAACAGTCTAATGCATCGTCAATTCGAGGAGTAGTATACTGGTCGGGCACTGTTCGAGCATTAAGTGTGCGATAGTCGATGCACATTCTTACACTTCCATTTTTCTTACGGGCTATTACAATAGGGGAGGCGTAGGGGCTTCGTGATTCCTTGATGATGCCAGCTTTCATAAGTTCTTGAATGTGTCTTCGGACATCATCAATATCCGCTGGCGCCAAACGTCTTGAACGCTCACGAAAGGGCCTAGAATCCGATAGCCGAATATTGTGTTCCACTCCTTTTGCCAAACCTACGTCCCACTCGTGTAGTGAGAACACAGAAGCTCTTTCCAACAATGCCTGCCTAAGTCTCTGCTTCCATGTCTCAGGAATTCGAGAGTCTCCAAAAGTGATGAGGTTGGTATCAAACTCTCCGGTCCTTGGGGTTGGGGTTGGGGTTACTGGATCTGATGGATGCAAGTGACCCACTACTGTTCCTACCTGAATCACAATATCTTTCAGAGACTCATTATGCATCAGTACAGGGAAATGGTTGACATCCATTGCAGAATGTGGCACTACCATTGTCTGCAGTAACACTCCAACTGGAAGAGTGACATCCGAAGCAGCTTCTACCAACAAAACCTCTTCTCCCAATGGTTCATTTATTTCCACCTTACAGATCGCCACGCAATCCCCTCCCGGGGACAAGGATAAGGACCCAGGACCCAGCCACATTACATTGCCCACTCCTTCGTCTTCACTGGACACCTTAACTGTGTCACCCCCGAAATCTTCAGAAACTGAACCCACATTTATGCCCAAGGTCTGAGCAATGTCCACTCCAGCACTTCCTTTACACAGCTGAGCCAAACGCTTGAAGAGGTTAGCATTGGTGCCCAATATAACTGGGGTTTGGTCTGGACTACATGGTCCCGGACAGATCAAGGCCAGGACTGAAAGGGTTTCATGAGCTCCTGTGATTTTAGCAGGAAACTCAATGTCTACCATCACATACCCCAAGTATGGATAGCTGGACTCACTTAAGCCCCAAATGGCCAAACCGGTGACAGGATGAATGGGAACATCAGACAGATGCTGTCTGTACCAGGCCTTGAAGATAATGGTTACTTGTGAGCCACTGTCTAATAAGGCATCACATTCATGTCCCCTCACCTTCAGCTGGACAACAGACGTTGGGCCAACCAACCCTTCTGGAAGGTGCCTTTGTTTTTGTATGTCTACTGCACTCCTCTTTACTGAACAGTTGGTTGTGCTGACTTTTGGCTCAGAGGAAGGCAAATCTCTACTTTTTGCCTTTTTCAGTGACTGGATTAACCTTCGGATGACTTTGGCTGGGTTTTCTGGATTCCTGCACTTTGCAGCGAAGTGTCCACCTTCTCCACAGCGGTAGCAGTAATATTCATCTGCTTCACTGGACGTGGTTGGCTTATAGGTACCAGTGAAATTTCTTGAAGTCTCCACCGGTAAGGAGGTGACAGGGGCAATGGACTTTTTACTTTGAACTTTCTGCTGCAATCTTTTGACCTGTTTTTTCAGTGCAGTCACTTCAGGGTCTGAACCACTTTCTAATGTTGTAGCGTTCATGACTGGATCCGCAGACACCTGTTCTTTCACAGCTCCATGAGGGGTGGTGGCCATGGAAGCAAACATGGCTTTTAGTTCCTTCAACTCAGCTTTTAAGGTCTGAATTTTGTTCTGCTTGCTGTCCACATCTGCTTTAGCATGGATCTTATGCACAGTGGAGTTTAGCTTAACCCTAGAGGCCTGATATTCTTCCTCACTGCGAATCTCACTCAACAGCTCTAAAAAGGATGGAGGATTTTCCTTCCTTTCCCTCAACTTGAGATTAACAAGCATCAGATCAGAAGCAACTGCTCCTCGAAGTAGCTGTTCCACCCTGGCACGATTTGCAGATTCAATCGACAAACCACCTCGCTGTATGACTTTGGTCAACGATTGTTCCAGTCTTTTAAGAAAGTCAGACAGTTTTTCACTGGGTTGTTGCTGCATCAACCGAAAAGCAATATACAGCTCTTCCCCTGATTCAGCAGAACCAAAGGCACTTTCAATGGCCTCCAAGCATTGTTCGGGTTTAAGATCAGCCATGGTTACACGAGCAGCTTTTACTATTGCCAAAGCTGGACCTCGTAGACTCTCCATAATCCGACGTCTTTTCTCTTTGTCTGAGCAATCACTTTCTTCTACCATAAGATGAGCTTGCTCAAGCCAATGTTCTAAAGGCTCTTCTCCAGCAGGAGTCGGCACAGTCCCAGAAAAAACACGAAGGCGACGGTAACTGCTGCTATCGCTCATTGGTTTTTCTATTTTAGATAGCAGATCACCTACGGCACGAATAATGGACTCAGCAGAGCCATCATGTGCCCCTAACAATTCCTGAACATTGCCATCACTACCGGTGGTAGACGAATTAGTCTGCCTTGCACCAGAGGGAGCACTTGGTAAAACTGGACTTTGTGTCACCATGACAATCGGCCAGGCTACCATTCCGCCTGTGGGAAGTATGTCAGGAGGGACGTTAGAAGGGTCTATAACTTCTTTGCATTCACATAATACAGTCAAACTATCCAGTCTGCTGTTGTACATACGTCCTCTCACACGCACTCGCCCCAGACATTTAACAGACTGGAGAGTATCTTCAATTTGAGTAATCTCAATATCTTCAGGGACAATGACCATTAGCGCATGTTCTTCGTCCAGCACCTCTCCTCGACACCATCCTCTAAGCTCGTCCACCAGCCCAGGATACATAGAATGAGAAGTCATGATCACTGAGACTTAATTTGGATTCTTCAACTGTGACGGGACACACAAGGATCCCAGCGGTGCCTCCAATTTATGTAGCGCTTTTAACCCTTTCCTCTCTAGATATATAAGGGAGCGCCCTGAGTTCGTATTAATAAACTTTGTATTTTTCAAATTTGTTGTGAGCTACTGTGGTTATTTACTCACTTTCACTTATTTATGGTAACAGTGTTTGCTACTACTTTCCTTGGGTCCCTTTAACTTACCATGTATTCATACAAACAATAAGGAATTGGAATATTTATAGTTCTTTTCTGACAATAAAGTAATTGTTTTCCCAAAAAAAAATATAACAATCTATATATCCCTTTTTTAACGCAAATGAATACACTGAAAACCCTCAAGAATACTGTAAATTCACAATTTACTGAGATAAATGTAAAAGGATCACTTTCAGGGTTTTCAAAAAAATATAAAATAAAATAACACTTGCAAATAGGCAATAGGAATTTCACAAATTCACATATAACTTGCAAAAATAGTAGTTTCACATTCAATTCACATTTTATGAATAGTTCTCGTCACTTTTTTTTAGGTACTATACCTTTAAATTTGAGCTCCAAACTCTCTCAAAACTCAAAAGACTCTTCAACCCAATAATAAGCCGGCAATATGAGCTCACCCTTCAATTAAACCATATGAACGTCTTAATTTTCACGTTGCAGGCCTGTTAGATGCTGGGGTACGTTGTGGTCAAAAAAATAAAAGACCGCTTCACTCAACAGTGAGCAAACCAACAAAAAAAAAATACCTTTCAATATCCAGAAAGAAGAGTGTGTTTCACCCTTTGGCGTTAGATGTCCGTCAAACCCACGATCGCGGTGATTTCCCCAGGGACAAAGGAATTCCGAGCCTCCGTCTTCTCAGAAGTCTATCTGGAATCACCCTCGTTTGCAACTACCACGAATCCTCGCGCTGACGACTCGCCAACTGAACACACAATCCATCCGAGCAAGACAGACATTGTTCAGTCTCTGTAAATAGTCCATTCACTGTATTAGTAAATGACGGCTGGAATAAACACAACCCAGAATATTTCGTGGAGAAATAATTCTTACCCGTCTCTGTAGCATAACTTTCAGTTCTCCTTTTGACAACACATTATATACAGAAACTATTGTAACACATTACAACGTTTTTCACGCTATATTATTTGTGACACAATATAATCCCAGATGATCGCACACTCTTCCCTCATGCGCTCACCTCCTTCCTCCTAGTTGACCTTTGCTCTCTCCTATTCCCGCCCCCTTCACGTTAATCTAGAGCTCTGATTGGACACCCAACATAGCCAAGTGAACACGATAGACTGAACAATAGAAATATCAAAATACAAATATAACAAAAATAATAAATACCTCATCAACCTTACAAACATAGGACTTATTCACAATCACATACCTTATAACATGTACATAAAATAAATGTATAAAAAAAATTAAACCTTTTAAATTATTACACTGGGTTACATGTAGCAGAATTACAGCACCACATACTGGTCTGGCATGTAAACTACATCGTTTTGAGTCGTTTTCATTGCTCTCGTGTTTACGCAGATATGTATTGAAACGAGGGGAAAAAAAGATCAGATCGGGAAAGCTCTGGCTTCGTGTGGACGGGGCCTTAGTCCAGTTTGTGCTTCTGTTAATTTCCATGGTTTTTAGTTGTTTGATCATCTGTCACACCTGGGGTACATCTCAATCAGCTCCCTAGTTCAGTAGTCAGGGCACTGATCAGGGAGTCAGCCCATTGACTTTGATTGAGACACACCCCTGATGTTCATTTCATAAATTATTAATAGGGTCTATTTAAGCTCTGTGTTCTGTTCTGTTCTGTTAATTTGTCAGCTATGGTTGCTACATGTTGTTCTGTTCATGTCCAAGAGTTTACTCCCGAGTATTTAGTTTCTTTTGATTTCTTGTACTGTAAATAAGCTTAAAGGGTTAGTTCACCTAAAAAGCTAAATTAGCCCATGATTTACTCACCCTCAAGCCATCCTAGGTGTATATGCCTTTCTTCCTTCAGTCGAACACAATCAGAGCTATATTAAAAAATGTCCTGGCTCTTCCAAGCTTTATAATGGCAGTGATTGCTGCCTCGGTTTTGAAGTCCATGAAAGTGCATCTGTCTGTCATAAAAGTAATCCACACGGCAGAAACAACTGAACTGACGCATGCGCCAAGGATAGAGCAAAACCTTGTCACATGCGTTAGTTCAGTTGTTATTCTTTCACTGTTTACCGGAAGCTAGTTAATTTACTTGATAACATTTTAAATGTGGATATTTTTCTCACACAAATGCATCAATTCACTTTTATGAGGGACAGATGCACTTTTTATGGACTTTATGAAACGAGGCAACAATCACTGCCATTATAAAGCTTGGAAGAGCCAGGACATTTTTAACGGTCCTATGGCATGTATTTTTAAAAAATATTTTTCCTGAGGTGTACTTATATTGTTAGTATGATTTTTACATCATAAAATGTCATAATTTAGAAATAAAAAGCATTTTTCTATTCTGATGTTTGCCCTCTGGCTTGAATGCTCTGTTTCAAGGGGCGTGTCTGATGTGAGACTTCAGTGAAAACGGCCACTGTTGTGATTGGCTGACATCTTTGCATTTGAAATGAGTATTAGATCTTGTGGCGGAGGGGGCATGGTTTAGCGAGGTCTGCACGCACTGCTAGAGAAAGAGAGAGAGACGGACTGGGCACTCGTGGTCCAGAGAGACGGAGAGCTGGAGAAAGATGGCTGAGAAAAGTTATATTGTGTTGAGTTGTTGAGAGCGCTGTGCGCGCGAGTTTATTTTGTTTATATCTGAGAGTTCTGAATAAACACAAGACCCAATCACGCCGACCCTGTCGTCTTCCTTATTCTACGAACTTTGTAACATGTGGAACCTTCTCGAATACTTTTACTACGTTTTTTTTACCATTACAGCTGTCGAGCATTATTTTTAGATCTTTTCCTATCACATGAAAGGCTGCACTGATGAGAATTGAGTACACATGCAGTCTGTTGATTGCATGAAGGCAGTGATCTCGTCATTGCAATGCTATTTCTCTCACAAAATGCTTTCACCACATAACTAACAGCAAACACGACATCGACATGAATACAGTAAGAGCTTCGTGGTTCAGCATAACAGCGTCATTCGTATTAACGGCAGTTTGGGCAAGTGTGCAGATACACTCGCGACGTGTGATTGACAGATCCGAACATTTTAAAGAGAGTGTTCTTTGATCGCTAATCTAGCATCTAATCACAATTTAAATAACAGATTTGTTTCAATGCTACAAACAGAAATGATCTGAAGTTGATCGTTTAGTCACTGGCTTGATTCATGGATGCATCAACGATTTAGAAAGAAAGTCTGTGTGAACTTAAATGATTAGCTACACATCAGAAATCACTGATCACAGATCAGGCATTAATGAACACTGTTACTCACTGTTTGTGGCGGTGCTGTTGAATCCATATGGTAAAAGTCTGTTTGTAAAGCCTGTGCTGACATTGCGACTGATAAACGGAATCCATTTTCTCCACATTCTCTAGGCGGGCAAAGCAGGTTCCCCGTATGACGAAATACAGGGAAGGTTCCAGATCGGCTCGTCTGAGCTGTCATTTTCTCAAAGGCAGAGCAGGACACCTAGAACTTGGTTTACACCAATCAAAATTTCTAGCCACTTGGGGACCATATACAGGCTAGGGGAACTTATTGATGTTAAAAAACCTCATTAAATTAAATTTTCATGCCATGGGACCTTTAATATAACTCTGATTGTGTTTGTCTGAAAGAAGAAGGTAATTTACACGTAGGATGACTTGAGGGTGAGTAAATCATAGGCTAATTTTCATTTTTGGGTGAACTAACTAGCCTGACGTCATACTCAGGTTCTAGTCAGAATATATGTCTGATACAGCTCCATTGGGCTGTGATTATGAGGCGTCTTTCAACCGAACCAGGAAAGAAAATGCCTCTGCACTCAATTGGAAAGACCTACAACCAATCAGAGCAATGGAGCGACGCATAGTTGTCAACAGAACTCAACTGCACGCACCAGGCACGTGCAGAGGGGGGGGCTTTGGGTGCTCGAGCCCCTGCCCTTTTTCAAAATGAATCAAAAGTGCCCCTCTCAGACAAAATCAATGATAATATTGTGGTCAATAAAACTAAATAAATGTGATTATTATAACATGACAATGTATACAATAGTAATGAACGGCTCAAGAGTCGGACAATTTCTGTTGAGGCGTTGCCATAACGCGTTGCTATGGGTTGCGTGCGTTTTGATTGACTGCTGATTTTTCACTGTTCGGAAACGGCTCTCGAGCCAAATATGGTCCTTTCAGAGAGTGTGTGGCCTTACGGGAAAAAAGTAAACCAATATTTTTTTTCCCATCCATAATCAGAGCTAATGTGTTGATTTAATTACAAATATGTATATTATATATTTTAAGGTATTACACAATTCACCAATGCCCGTCATGTATATACACCAACCAATCGTGATCTGGCAAAGCTGTTCTTATGCTGCCTTCACGTGCTCTCGGAATTATCGTAAATACGAGTTTCCTAGGTAAACATTGCACATGAACGCCCTCACATTTTGAATCTTGAATGCAATGCGCTCGTAATTACGACTTCAGAAGTCGGAATAATCAAATTTCCGATAGCACGTGAAGGCAGCATTATTCATAAATCGGTTGAAAATTACATGGACAGACGAACTAACGTTTGCGGAACGATTTCCTGCGGTTTGTCTCATTTTATAAATTGCATCACTGACAAAATGGATTTTAACTGACAACAAACAAATCCCTGCACAAAACCACAGCAGCAAACGTCGCATTAATGGTAAGTAGTGTTAAATTCACTTGTATTTATGTATATTGATACACCGTTTACTACTTCATGAAACTATCAAAGTTAACAAAACCCAAGTGCCACCGGCACCTACAGGCCTATTATGTGAAGTGCTGGCGAAATGGTGACGTGAAAGGACTTTATTATATTACCATTTTTTAATATTACCCAGCATTATGAAAGAAGTATTTTATGTTCATCAAGCCTGCATTTTTTTTGATAAAAAACAGCAATATTGTGAAATATTATTAAAATAATGGTTTTCTATTTTAAAATCATTTAAAATATAATTTATTCCTGTGATCACAGCTGTATTTTCAGCATCATTACTCCACTCTTCAGTGTCACATGATCATTCAGAAATCATTCTAATATGAGGATTTAATGTCAATGATTGAAACTGTGATACTCTTTTCAAGATTCTTTGATAATAAAAAGTTAAAAAGAACATAATGTAATAATATTTCAGAATATTTTTTTTCTGTATTTTTTATTAAATAAATGCAGGCTTGATGAGCATAAGGATATGTATATACGCCTTTTTATATATATATATATATATATATATATATATATATATATATATATATATATATATATATATATATATATATATATATATATATATATATATATATATAATATATATATATATATATATATATATATATATATATATATTGCCCCTTTTTTACATTTGAGCCCCTGCCCCTGAAGAACTCTCTGCACGGCCCTGGCACGCACGCTGGAAGAAGTAAAAGAAGACGAGTGTAAACGATCTTTGCCGGTGTTGTATAAAAGAATTTAAGGATACACTGAGTACTTACCAACATGATCATAATTTTTGAGAGAAATAGTATAAAGGTGAATGCATATATGAACAAGTTCTCCGTTTAGGATTAGCTGCTGCAATTACATCCATTTTCCTCGCAACCATGCTGATTTAGTGCCCCCAAAGGCGTTCCTATGACAAAAATCGATCCCAGTTCCTTGGGTATTGGACACATTGGGGATTGGATTGCAGCGATTGCACGTACTGCGCATAATTTTATTCATTCCTGCAGATTTTGTGCTCACACCCAAAGTGAACACATATAAAGTCACTTCCCAGTACTAAATTGAGATCTTTTTCGCTGCTTATTGCACTTAAACACAACTCAAATACACACAAAATAATGAACAGTCAAAAACACACAAAATAATGTCAAAATGCTGGTCTTTGCAAGTATTCACATAAACACAGTCAGTTATGTTTTAAGTGAACATAAATAGTTGAGAAAGAAAATGCATGTGTAACAGCATAACACAGGGCCGTAACCACCATAGACATTGAGGGGGACAAGTCCCCCCAAATAATTTGAAATGGCCAGATTGCCCCCCCCCACCCCCCATATTTGAAATTCTTGCACTGCTCTGCTGTACTTCATTATGCAGGGCTCTGTTTGTTGTTGTTAGGATGACTAAAAGGTTTACATTTAAGTCTGGTTTGCCAGTGGTTTCATTCTCTTTTGGCCCGTTCACAGTCGTCACACAGACAAGAGCGTCAATCTATCGCTTAATGCCATTGCGGAGACTATTTTTTACGGTGAAATCACAAAACAAAATGCACACAAACGTGTCCCTGCTCTTAATATACAATCATTGATGAACATCTTTGATTAAGTATATAAAAAAAATATATTTTTATATATTTTTATAAATATATATTTTAAGGTTTACAAAAATTCTACAACCAGACCCCTAAGGAATTTGAATGTCATCAGCAGATCTATGTATTTATTCACTAATAAAAAGAATCTTGGGACTAATAATATATTTGACGCAAATGAATGCAAATATTATTTGCAAATAGTCCCAAAAGCATTATTTCCCAACTAGAATTAGATCTAGGATTTCGTTCACTGTTCTGTTTCTTTATGCTTTATAAAAATATAAAAGATGCATAACAGTGTGTCAGGTCTTAAAGTGACAGCAGCCTAATATACCGGCTGCAAAATTATGAGATAATATTAAGAATATTTACATATATATCAGTTTTCCCCATGGTATCCATGTCAAAATTGTGGCCAGTGAAAATGCTTAGTGTTTAGTAACTTTGAAAAACCATAGCCACAGTGGCAAAAAATTTAATGTCAAGCCCTGGCTACTATGGAAACATTCTTCCTGCGTGAAAGCCCCTATAGTGTAGTCTACTGTAGGAAGTTAAAGGAACAAACTTTATTGAATTCCTAATCCATCACCCTGATATGTGAAGCATCTGTACAATGTATTCTGGATGTTTTTCACCATAAAAAAGGTCACAGATCGTCAACACAGATAAACATCGCTCTCTATCTCTATATGATCTCTCTGCTTTCTCAGCTTCTGTTGGCTTCGCAGCGGCAGTCAGAGGTCAGCGGGCATTTTATTGAGTTGCATCTGCAGGAGCAGGATTCATTTAGCAGATTGGCTGTCAGTGATGATCTTTACTAAAAGGCGGCTGCACGCAGAGAGGGTCTTGGCAGGACACTGTGATGCTGCTGTTTGCTGTGGAGTGGATGCATGTGTAAATTCTCTGACCCATTCATCATGTCATAAGCTTGTTTCATCGCCATATGGTTCTGCTGTCTGAAAAGAGGGTTATTTGTATGAGTGTACGTTTGACAAGCTCAGGTTGCAAATATCTCTCATGCTGTTGAGTTTTTAATGGATTTGTGCCATAAATCACAAGATATTTTTGGGACATATTGTTTTTTTCATTATGCAAACGCTCTTACTCTTTCTCTCCAACATAATTCTTTCAAAGACAGTTTTGGTAATCACATATTTGCACTGACAGCATGTCAGCTATTTTAATCATCTGGAGTGCAGTGGCCAAAAGTATTGTAAGCATGTGGTCATATGTTGTGTTGTTAGCAACATGGGTCACCGATTAGCCATTTCCAATGAACATTCGCAAACAGCATCACAGACTTGTGTGGTGGGAACTACAGCCATCATCCCGAGATTAAAAACATCTTGTTATTATGACATGTGGTCTTATATAGACAATACATACACAATTTTACGCTTTGGTAAATTGGAGGCTAATTCATATGAATTGCTACAATCTCATTCGTACAATCTGCTTATGGACAGTTAGGTGTAGGGGTGAACCATCATTCTTACTTTTTCTAAAAAAAATTGCAATTGCAATGCAATTCACATTGAATAAATTCATACGAAATCGCCACCTAGTAAAATAGTTTTTAGGGTTGCTCTTGGCCTTAATAAGCAAGCAATCTTTCATTCCATTCCACTGAAAAAAAAATACATTTATTTAAATTTTAGATATATAAATCTATATATTCACTGTCAACAATCGTGTGTGTGAAGGGTGTGCATAAGTGTTTGCATGCACAGAGAACAAAATAGTGACAGCCCTCAGATGTCATGTTCTTGGCATCTGTCTTGAAGAAATTACATTGTGGAGAAAGCTGCTTATTAAATGAATGTGCATATTGCATATTGGAAGGCTACATAAACTGCATGCTAACATGATTAAACATTTGCTTGTGCTTGACAGGTAAGAATGCATGGTTCCAACACAGCGCCTGGATTGTGTCTAAATTGGTTGCCAAGTCAGATGTACGTTGTAACATGATTAACATAGCATGCATCTTGAAATAATGATTTAGCCTATTTAGTCTTAAAGGCAGGTTTACACGGAGGACGATAACTAACTAGGGCCCATATAATCATAAAAATTCTAATGAAAATATGGAAGTCTATAAATCAGCTGTACACTGTAAAAAAAAAATTCAGGTCTCCACTTGAAAATTTTCTAGTGACTGATCACATCTAAATTTTTTAGTTGGCCAAATTGAATTTCTGTGAATTAAATTTCATAAAATTCACTGAAATTCAATTTGGCCAACTGAAAAATGTAGATGTTATCGGTATCTAGAAAATGTTCAATTGGAGACCTGATTTTTTTTTTTTTACAGTGTAACAATAACAACACAAAGAAAGTGTGACATTCTTGGAATCAGTTTCAGAAAGTTTCAGAAGTAAGAAAGTCTTATTACTTATTACTATGGTAAGTACATGTAGTAAAGTGCTGCCAAAAAACTTCCTCAAAAACATACCCAAAAAGAAATTCAAAGAAATCAACAAAATACCGGCAGCCTTCAGAGCACACTCTCCACAGCAGCAAAAACACACACCAATCCATTAAACACACACAAGCACATTTATAAAGCTAATAAAGTTATTGTTTATAGTTATCGTTCTTATAGAAGCCATAACATGTTCATCATCATATGCCATTACATATGCACACATATACATATGTTGCTTGGCAGCTGTAAGCATGCAGCTTAAAGTTTGATTACTGTTATTAATATTAATAAATCTAACTATTTATTTAACAGCTGTATCTTTTATTATATTGCTGTTGTCGTTGTATTCAAGCACAGGCTCTAGAGACTGATGAACTACCTTATTGCTTTTATGAAATAGTCATATTAAAACTATTAAGGACTAATTTTCATATGTATGGACAGTATTTTATAAGTGCCATTCTTAACTTGTAAAAAAGAACATAATAATAAATACAGTACACACAGGTCTCCAATTGAAAATGTTCTAGTGACCGATAACATCAAAATTTTTCAGTTGGCCAAATTGAATTTCTGTGAATTAAATTGCATCAATTCACAGAAATTCAATTTGGCCAACTGAAAAATTTTGATGTGATCGGTCACTTAAAAATTTTTCAATTGGAGACCTGATTTTTTTTTTTTTACAGTGTAACAATAACAACACAAAGAAAGTGTGACATTCTTGGAATCAGTTTCAGAAAGTTTCAGAAGTAAGAAAGTCTTTAGAAACCACTGCTAAAGATAAACATGTAATGTAATGGATCTGAATTGAGAAATATTACCTTTTTTTATGTAATTTTATGTAACGTAATTCAATTTGGGCAGGCCAAATCTCGGCGGAAATGGTACCAGAATAATTCAGTTTAAATAATTAAATAAGTTAAAACAAATGCCAAAGTGTATGGCCGAATTAAACCATGGCAGTGCGAGAGTACAAAAAGTTTCAGATAAATAAATATTTATTCAAACTTAAAAATGAAAAATCCATAACCCAAAAATATACAAAGTTCTGTCGTGAAACTCTAGATGGCGCAGGCTGATTGGTCCTTAACCCAATCTTCTTGCAATCACAACATTCTGAGCTGATTGGTTCCTGCCGGAACAGTAGCCAATTAGCTCACTGCTCAACCTTCAAATACTGGTCAGCATTTGCTGCAGCTGTTGCAGCGAGCTTTCAGAAACCCTCCATTTTCCCCAGCTCCAACTGTATAGATCTGCTACCGGTAATTCATGAATGATGTAGTGTTGTGGTCTCAGTCTTGACCACATTTGTACTCTGTCTTGTCTTGGTCTCAGACTAAGGGGACTCTGGACCGGTCAAGACCACAACTGCTAGGATATCACCAAATTACCAGTGCATTGCCTGATTTATTTATCAACATCCTTAATGGGATTGGATGTAAAACTTACTGCTTCAGATGCAATCAATAACTTATTTATCATTTGATTGATTTATTGTGTCGATTCAGAAATTAATTAGGCATTGTGTTAAAAACTTTCACCAAAAATGACTACAAATGCTAGATATTATAAAAGATATTGTTGCAAAAAGTACTTCTCAAAAAGTATCTGGATTTTTATATTATAATGTGATGTAATTAACCAATATCACAAGAGCAAGAGAGCTGTTTTCACAAATTTGAGTCTGACTGCAAACATGATAAGATGAATGTTGTTGTTACTGATTTCATTTGATTGGTAACAGCTCTATATAGTGTCTTATAATTATATTTATTAAAAGTTATTTCTCAGGTGGATCTCTATTAATTTAAGGAGTGCTGGTCCAGTCTTGGTCTTGACTCGGCCTCGTCCTGCCTTGGTCTTGGTCTTGTCTTGGTCTCAACACACATTGGTCTTGGTCTTAGGTGGTCTTGACTACAACACTAGAATGCTGTACAGCAGCAGCATGTCTTACTTGCTCATAGCAGTGTGTCGTGTATGTATTGGCAGTAGCAAGTCCTGTATTTGCTTAGCAGCAGCAGCAGCGTAGCAGATCTATTCAGCCAAGACCAAACATAACATTGTCATATCCATAACCATGCCAAACACTCCGAGAGTTGTCATGACAGAAATATTAAGGGAAAATGGCAAAAAATAAATAAATTATATATATATACATAAACACCATGTACCTACAATAGAGTTAGGGTTAGGGTTTGGTTCACGGTGAGTTATTTGTAAATTGTTCATAATTTACTGTTACTATGGTATTACTATGGTAAGTACATGTAGAGTAAAGTGCTGCCAAAAAACTTCCTCAAAAACATACCCAAAAAGAAATTCAAAGAAATCAACAAAATACCGGCAGCCTTCAGAGCACACTCTCCACAGCAGCAAAAACACACACCAATCCATTAAACACACACAAGCACATTTATAAAGCTAATAAAGTTATTGTTTATAGTTATCGTTCTTATAGAAGCCATAACATGTTCATCATCATATGCCATTACATATGCACACATATACATATGTTGCTTGGCAGCTGTAAGCATGCAGCTTAAAGTTTGATTACTGCACTATATTGTTCTTTCCAATTATTAATATTAATAAATCTAACTATTTATTTAACAGCTGTATCTTTTATTATATTGCTGTTGTCGTTGTATTCAAGCACAGGCTCTAGAGACTGATGAACTACCTTATTGCTTTTATGAAATAGTCATATTAAAACTATTAAGGACTAATTTTCATATGTATGGACAGTATTTTATAAGTGCCATTCTTAACTTGTAAAAAATAACATAATAATAAATACAGTACACACAGGTCTCCAATTGAAAATGTTCTAGTGACCGATAACATCAACATTTTTCAGTTGGCCAAATTGAATTTCTGTGAATTAAATTGCATCAATTCACAGAAATTCAATTTGGCCAACTGAAAAATTTTGATGTGATCGGTCACTTAAAAAAATTTCAATTGGAGACCTGATTTTTTTTTACAGTGCTTAAAGGGTGAAAATTGTTATTATAGTGGTGTAACGTCCAGAGAAAGCAGGCTGAGGCATGGATCTAAGTGCAGGGGTTTTTAATAAAGAAACAAGTATAAAAAGTTAAGGAAACATGGAGAACAAGGGACAAAAGCTAACGGAAAACAGGGACCATCACATTCAACAGCTGACAGAGAACAAATTAAACACACAGTCTATATAAACACAGTGGCAAACAAGCTTGAAAAAATAATGAGGAAACAAGATACACCTGGGGAGACTAATAACATGAAAAACTACAAACATGGCCAAAGGAACAGGACATGAATATTCGCAGAAACACTAGGAACATAAACACTTCTAAATAAAAGTCCATACAAAACAGGTACAACACCGAGATCGCTAAAGAGCCCCCCAGGTCTGGAAGCCGCTCCTAAAAATAAGTCCAAGAGGAGGTGGAATGGAGGCGGACCCGGGGGCGGGATGGAGGGCCAGGTCCGTGGAGCAGAAGAGAGCCTGGAGACAAAGACAGAAAAGGAAGCCAGGGCGAAGCAGGCTGATCAGGTGGCCAAGGTGGAGCAGGCTGAGTGGGTGGAGCAGGTGGCCCGGGAGGAGCAGGCTGAGTGGGTGGACAAGGCAGAGCGGGTGGCCAAGGCAAAGCAGGCTGAGTGGGTGGCCAGGACAGAGCTGGGTGGACAGGTGGCCAGGGTGGCGCAGGCTCAGGAGGGACCTCATGGGCTGGAGCCGCCACTGGACTCTGCTCAAGGGCTGGAACCGTCATTGGATACTGGTCAGGGGCTGGAGCCATCGCTGGACTCTGGTCAGGGGCTGGAGCCGATGTTTGTGTGGCCTAGACACATATAACGGATACTGCCATCACAGTGAGCATAGACAAACGAGGCAATAGATGAGTTCGACATCGGCTGCGGCTGGCTGTAACCGATCGGCGAGAGTTGGTGCGTGCAGGCGGGGAGGAGCTGCAAACAGAGACATGAAGTCGGACACTTCCTACTTCCCGTAGTGACGCTCGTGCTGTGTTTGCATACATATCACAGATGAAGCTAAATAAATGAAATATTTGTCAAATACTGTACACAAATGTTTCAAAGACATTTTCATTCAATACTTTTTGCAATGCTTAAAGGGGTGGTTCCGTGGTTTTTTTCTAGGCTTGGTTGTGTTTATGGGGCGCAGTATAACATGTCTTAATACTTCTTTTTTTTTTAAAACGCCATCTTTTTCTTATATTTTACCACTGTCCTTTGAACGGCTCGTTTGCTTCCTGCTTCTGTGAAGCCCGTCCCTCCGAAAAACGCAATGGTCTTAGATTGGTTAGATGGCCAAATGTAGTTTGTAGTTCTGCAACAGCTCTCTCTCTTTTGTAATGACTGCGACGTGGCCTCGCCCACTTTGTTGCGTGTTCGCGGGGCAGTGTTTATGTTAATAGCAAGGGTTTATGATGTCACCAAACCCGGAAAGAAGCTTGTTGTAGTCCAAACCAGCCATTTTTGTAGGCAATAAACTGCTATAACTTTAAAAGACAATATCTCCGTTTGCATTGAACTTTCAGCGCTTTAACTTTGCAGATACTGTTTATAGCAACATTACACACTAACTAAAGTTAAAAAAGTGAAATCGCATGCAACCACCCCTTTAATACAGCATCTGTTTGAACAAGAATAAAGTTCAACATAAGCCTAAACTATCAACGAAGTGGGGTCTACGTTTCTTTTTTGTTTTGTTGCAGTTTTACTTTGATAAACATGGCACAATATAACATCGCGACTACATGAAAAGAGGTTTTACTGTTATAAAAAACTGATTTGTGAGCATTAGTGGAACTGAAGGTTTTAGAATAAACACGAAACACACGTGATCGCCATCATGCAGTGAATCCGGCCAATTGGGGGAAAGCTGTGTTTTCATCAGAGCTTGTGCAGCCGCTCTGTAGAAGCTGCGTAGAATGAACCAGCCGACTGCTCTCAAATCTCTCTCGAACCAATTTGATGGCATATGTCACGTGGTGTTGGCGCTGTTTCAAGTCGGACAAAATTTCTAACCGGAATGCGCTGCTTCAAGTCCGCCGCCGATCGGTCTGAGCTTCGCTGCATGAAGCCGAACAAGCCCATTACCTCTGGGACCACATGACTAAGAAGCTCTGAGGCATACAGGCTTGGAGGCGCTGAAGCAGGCGGGTTTGGGAGCATGGGTCAGGCTGCTCATGCTGAGATCAGGGGAGTGTCCGTTAAACTGGAGGCCAATCTCACATGCCAAAAAACCACCATAGTTGCTTCAGACATACTGACACGGTTGGAGTTCTGTTCATGTGTTTCTAGTTTAGTGTTTGTTTCTGTGTATTTAAGCCCTATGTTGAGTCTCGTTTAGTTGTCTGTTATCATTGCGTTTTAGGGGTTGTTCTGCCAGCATCCTTTTATCCTGAGTTCTTTGTTAAAATAAAGCCTTGAAACTGCTGCAATCGGATACTGTTCCTTCTTACTCAGCAACCACTAAGCGGACATAGTTTTCACAATGTAATGCACAATGTAATGCACAAGACAGGAACTTTTCCAAGAACAGAGTCATTTGCATGGAATGTGTAATACCTAAAGGTCCGAAATAGTGGGAGAGTTTGTTTCCATTTTTAGACTGTTTGGATGAAGGTCTGCACCACACAGATATGTATGCACAGTCGTTCAGCTGGATCAGTCACTATCAGAGCTGCTGTGATTGGGTGAGCACTCGTTTGCTAGTGACACAGGAAAGGCTGATCAAATGTCAGACAAATGTCAGGCCCCAAGAGAAAAATGAACGCCCAGGCGAATAGGTCACCGTGAGTTCACTGTATGAGATGGCAAAGAGGGCAGAGATTGGCATCTCCTAACTGATCTGGGACGATGTGGCAAATGCCAAGCTTTTAACAGTTTGCTCACAACCTGAGGCAAAGAAAAATCTATTTATTTTTGTTACTATCTTAGTGACTTTCTTAGGGGATAGAACAACACAAAAACTAAAGGATGATGAAAAACCACATACTGAATATAAAGGTGAGTATTTTAACCTTGTTTTTTTATTCCACATCTGCCAGCCTCTCGGAGTAACAGATGGTCCAATAAGAATAATGACACAGAACGGTTTGACATTTAAAACAAAAAAAATTATATTTAATAACATGCTTCCATTGGAATCTGCACAAAGAGGCAGCTCAAAAATATAGAATATGATAGATTGGTGTATTTTGTGAGACAATGGTCAACTGACACTCCGGTGATTGGTCAATCTCAATAACTGGAAATGCGAGCAAAGTCAGAGAAAAGAATTGTGACAATTTCATATCTTCATATCTCACAAATCTGACTTTATTTCTCAAAATTGTGACTTTATTTCTTAGAATGAAAAATTTACTTTACTTCTAATTTACTTGACTTTACTTCTCAAAATGTACTAATTAGAATCGTGACTTTATTTCTCAAAATTGTGACTTTATTTCTTAGAATGAAAAATTTACTTTACTTCTAATTTACTTGACTTTACTTCTCAAAATGTACTTATTAGAATCGTGACTTTATTTCTCAAAATTGTGACTTTATTTCTCAAAAGTATGACTTATTTCTCAAATGTTTAATTTCTCAGAATTTTTACTTTATTTCTAAAAAATTTGACTATTTCTCAGAATTGTGACTTCATTTCTCAGAATTGCACATTTATCTACATTTTTCACTATTTATCAAAAATGACTTTCAGAATTTTTACTTTTTTCCTCAGAACTGCGACTTTATTTCTCTGAATTTTGATTTTATTTCTCAAAATTGTGACTTTATTTCTTAGAATTGCACATTTATATAGTGTAATTCTGACTTTATTTCTCAGAATTGTCTCTATTTCTCAGAATTGCAAGTTTATATCTCCCAATTCTGACTTTATTTTTCAAAATTTTGACTTTATTTCTCAGAATTGTGACTTAGTTTCTTAGAATTGCAACTATTTCTCAGAATTGCACATTTATCTATACATTTTTATTTCTCAATTTTTTACTATTTATCAAAAATGACTATTTATCAGAATTTTTACTTTATTCCTCAGAAATGAAGCTTATGCGCAAGTTCTGGCAGGAAGATTCAATGTTACGTCACTTATCACATTCAGACCTATCCAATCAAGTCATAATTCTCAGAGTATAAAAGATCGGTAATTAACACATGTCTGAGTTCACAGATGCTGACGCCAGCATTGCCTCCATCCTCCCCACCCCCACCAGGTCGGTCCCTGTCTATACCTCCCGGGGGTCGGCTGCTCCCCTGCCTTCATCTTCAGGCAGGAAATGCAGAGTCCGTTACCCTCGTGACGAGCGCTACGGACGGGGCCTACGCCAAAGAACCTCTAATTTAATACTTGCTGGTCTGCTAATAAACTTGTGGTGTTATCATACTTTATCTGGTCTCCTGAGTCTTCATGGTAGAACTGCAACTTTATTTTCTGAATTTTTACTTTATTTGTGACTTTATTTCTCAAATGTTTTATTTCTCAGAATTTTGACTTTATTTCTCAAAATTGTGACTTTATTTCTCAGAATTGTCACTATTTCTCAGAATTGCAAGTTTATATCTGGCAGGAAGATTTGCGCGTTGTTGATGTTAGAGCTCCGTCGAATTGATTCATAATCCTTGATTTTCTCCTTATCACTCGCTTACAAACGATTATTTTCTATTATTTACAGCGTGTGAATATATCTCCGATACGATTCTCTATAAAAAACAATCGGATTGCTTTGATATCACTACTTATATCCGAACTTCCGCTACTAACCGTAGCCCGCTAGCATTGCACGCGTGGTAGCTTATTTACACCGGTAGCCCGCTAGCATTGCACGCGTGGTAGCTTATTTACACCGGTAGCCCGCTAGCATTGCACGCGTGGTAACTTATTTACACCGGTAGCCCGCTAGCATTGCACGCGTGGTAACTTATTTACACCGGTCACCACTGAAACCGACAATTCGTCATCGCAGCACATCTGCTACAATGACGAATAACTCGGATGTGTGTCTAATGTTACCTTTGAGAGCAGGCGAGGACACGTTCGAGCTGCATTCGGTGCAGTTGGAGTTGGAGTCGTTGGAGAAGCAGATTAGTGATTAACTAGAGAGACAAGCCGTGCTGAGAGAGCGACGATCAGCGCTTGAAACATCACGCGCCGATGCGGTTAGTAACCTCTTGACTCCGACCTCGTCTACTCCGTGTGTTTCTCTGCACAGGACCAAAGCACCCAGGACGCGATCATCATCCCTGGTTTCGTTCACTCCGGCGCCAACACGACCCTGGGTGCTTCCACAGCGGAAGACGCGAGCCAGGACCAGAGCTAGGACCTCTCCGCCCCTCCCGGTCTTCGAGATCTCCACCCGGAACCGCTTCTCCCCTCTTCGCGAGACGGAACGCGACGCTGTGGTCATCGGTACTTCCATCGTCCGACATGTCCACGCTACCTCAGGTAAAGGCAAGGTAATCACTCACTGCTTTCCTGGTGCTCGTGTTCTCGATGTCGCTGCGCAGGTTCCCGAGATCCTGAACGGTGACGAGCGCATCGGAGCTGTCGTGCTGCATGCGGGAACGAACGACACCAGGCTGCGGCAGACGGAGGTTCTGAAGAAGGACTACAGGAGCTTGATCGAGACGGTGCGCAGAACATCGCCTGAAGCATCGATCATCGTGTCTGGACCTCTTCCCACATACCGACTAGGACACGAAAAGTTCAGTAGATTATTTGCTCTAAATGAATGGTTAATGTCATGGTGTAATGAACAGAAGCTGCTCTTTGTAAATAATTGGAATCTGTTTTGGGAGCGACCTAGGCTCTTCCGTCCTGATGGCCTTCACCCCAGCAGAATCGGAGCGGCTCTTCTGTCGGACAACATCTCCAGAGCGCTGCACACCACCATATGACTAGTAAGTCAAAGTCCAAATCACAGTATTTGCTGTCCTAACTTAACTGACATAAGTACCAATGTAGAACATTATATAGAAACTGTGTCTGAACATAACTGTGTAGAACATTATATAGAAACTGTGTCTGAACATAACTGTGTAGAACATTATATAGAAACTGTGTCTATTCCTCGTTTAGTGAGGTCAAACATTAAATCTACTGTAAGATCTAGGAAAAATCTAATTGTGATTAAACCAGAAAATCTCAATATTAGTGAACAAAAACAATGCTGTCCAAACTTAATTGACATAAGTACCAATGTAGAACATTATATAGAAACTGTGTCTGAACATAACTGTGTAGAACATTATATAGAAACTGTGTCTGAACATAACTGTGTAGAACATTATATAGAAACTGTGTCTGAACATAACTGTGTAGAACATTATATAGAAACTGTGTCTGAACATAACTGTGTAGAACATTATATAGAAACTGTGTCTATTCCTCGTTTAGTGAGATCAAACATTAAATCTACTGTAGGATCTAGGAAAAATCTAATTGTGATTAAACCAGAAAATCTCAATATTAGTGAACAAAAACAATTTCTAAAACTAGGTCTTCTAAACATTAGATCGCTCACACCTAAGGCGGTTATTGTAAATGAAATGGTCACAGATAATAGTTTCGATGTACTTTGCCTTACTGAAACCTGGCTTAAGCCAAATGATTATTTCGGTCTAAATGAGTCTACTCCGCCAGGATACTGTTACAAGCATGAGCCCCGTCTGGTTGGTCGTGGCGGGGGGTGTTGCAACAATCTATAGAGATATTCTTAATGTTACTCATAAAACAGGTCACAGGTTTAATTCGTTTGAAGTACTAGTGCTAAATGTTACGCTCTTAAATGTAAGAAAGAAATCCGTATTATCTCTAGCCTTGGCTACTGTGTATAGACCTCCAGGGCCCTATGCTGATTTCTTAAAAGAGTTTGCAGACTTTCTCTCAGATCTATTGGTCAACGTCGATAAAACATTAATTGTTGGAGATTTTAACATACACGTAGATAACACAAATGATGCATTAGGGGCTGCATTTACAGATCTATTAAACTCCTTTGGGGTTAAGCAAAATGTCACTGGTCCCACTCATCGTCTTAATCACACACTAGATTTAATTATATCACATGGAACCAACCCAACCGACATAGATATTATACCGCAAAGTGATGATGTCACTGACCATTACATGGTAACTTGCATACTGCGTACTGCTGAAATCTGTCATGTTGCGCCACGTTATCGACCAGGCAGAACAATCCTTCCAACCACTATAGATAGATTCTCAAATAGCTTACCTGATCTGGCTCAGCTGCTCAGTGAACCCAAACAAACAGATGAACTAGAGGAAATGGCTAGCAGTATGAGCACGATTTTATCTAGCACATTAGAAATTGTTGCACCAATTAGATTAAAAAAGGTTAGAGAGAAAACTAAAGCACCATGGTACAACAGTGCTACACATGTTATCAAGAGAGAAACTCGTAACTTAGAGCGTAAATGGAAACAAACAAATTTAGAGGTCTTTAGAATCGCGTGGAAAGATAGTATGTCACGTTATAAAAAGGCCCTAAAAGCAGCCAGGGCTGAGCATCTCCGCAAAATAATAGAAAATAATCAAAATAACCCAAGGTTTTTATTTAACACCGTGGCTAGACTAACAAATAAACAAACATCGCCTGAGCAAAATATTCCGTTACAGTTTAGTAGTAATGATTTTATGAATTTCTTCACTGAGAAAATAGAAAGCATCAGAAACAAAATTGTAAATGTACAATCTTTAATGATGTCTTATGATTCAACCGCAACTATCGCCCGTCAAGAACTACTACACCGCTTTACAACTATAGGACAGGAAGAGCTAAATAAACTTATCATTGCATCTAAACCAACAACATGTTTATTAGATCCAATACCCACTAAACTACTGAAAGAATTGTTACCTGTAGTGGAAGAGCCTCTTCTCAATATTATTAACTCATCTTTATCTTTAGGTCATGTTCCAAGAATATTCAAGTTGGCAGTCATAAAACCTCTCATTAAGAAGCCACAATTAGATCATAATAACCTAGCAAATTACAGACCAATTTCAAATCTTCCATTTATGTCTAAAATACTAGAAAAAGTTGTGTCCGCTCAATTGTGCGCTTTCTTGCAAGAAAATGATATCTATGAAAAATTTCAATCAGGATTCAGGCCGCATCATAGCACAGAAACTGCACTCGTTAAAATCACAAATGATTTACTTCTAGCTTCTGACCAAGGCTGTATCTCAATACTAGTTCTACTCGATCTTAGTGCTGCGTTTGATACTATAGATCATAAACTACTCTTAGATCGACTTCAAAATTATACTGGTGTTCAGGGACAGGCATTAAACTGGTTTAGATCGTACTTATCAGACCGCTACCATTTTGTCTGTCTAAATGGGGAAAAATCAAAGATGACGTCAGTAGACTATGGGGTGCCGCAAGGATCAGTGTTAGGCCCTCTGCTATTCTCAATATATATGCTGCCACTTGGTAATATTATAAGAAAACATGGAATTAATTTCCACTGCTATGCTGATGACACTCAATTATATATTTCATCACGACCGGATGAAAACGCTAAATTATCTAAACTGACAGCGTGTGTTGAAGATATTAAATACTGGATGACGTGTAATTTTCTGCTATTAAATTCAGATAAAACGGAGGTGTTACTTATTGGTCCAAAAAACTGCCCACAAAACCTCTCACAATACAATTTTACCTTGGAAGGATGTCCTGTCACTTTATCCACTACAGTAAAAGACCTGGGTGTTATATTAGACCGCAACCTGACATTCGAAAATCATATTTCATATGTTACAAGAACGGCATTTTTCCATCTTAGAAACATTGCTAAGCTACGTAACATGCTATCTATTTCTGATGCAGAAAAGTTAGTTCATGCATTCATGACCTCGAGATTAGATTACTGTAATGCTTTATTAGCTGGTTGTCCTGCATCCTCAATAAACAAACTACAGTTAGTCCAAAACGCGGCTGCTAGAGTTCTTACTAGGTCAAGAAAATATGATCATATAACACCAATTTTATCATCTCTACACTGGTTACCTGTGAAGTTCCGTATCAATTACAAACTATTGCTACTAACCTATAAAGCCCTAAATGGTTTAGCTCCAGTGTATCTAACGGATCTTCTATCGCCCTACAATCCATCGCGCTCTTTAAGATCACTAAACTCTAGGCTTCTGGTCATTCCTAGGATATCTAAGTCCACTAAAGGAGGGAGGGCTTTTTCACATTTAGCTCCTAAACTCTGGAATAGTCTTCCTGATATTGTTCGAGGTTCAGACTCGCTGTCCCAGTTTAAAACTAGATTAAAGACGCATCTCTTTAGCCAAGCATTCACATTATAATCTTTTTATACTACAGTTAAATCGGATCAAAAGCATTAATATAATATTCTGAACAGCAGCTACGCTAATCATTTCCCATCTGCTTTTCTGTTGTTATCTCGGGACACTAGTCCAGAGGTAAATAGTTCATCAGCTCCAGTTTGTATCCAGCCTCTCATGGAGACTTCGGATGCCCCAACACCTGTGATGAGACGACTCCACGCCTGTGAAGAGACGACTCAACGCCAGCGTTGTTATGGCCTAAATTAATACACGATTGATTAACTTTTTCGAACATTATTCTTTAACATTGTCTTTCTAACATTTTTACTGTACATCTATGAAATGCACTTTCTGTAAAGCTGCTTTGAAACAATGTGTATTGTGAAAAGCGCTATACAAATAAATTTGAATTGAATTGAATTGAATTAAATTGAATTGAATATCTCGCAATTCTGACTTTATTTCTCAAAATTTTTACTTTATTTCTTTGAATTGCAACTATTTCTCAGAATTGCACGTTTATCTCAATTTTTTATTTCTAAATGTTTTACTATTTATCAAAAATTACTATTTCTCAGAATTTTTACTTTATTCCTCAGAATTGCGACTTTATTTCTCAGAATTGTCACTATTTCTCAGAATTGCAAGTTTATATCTCGCAATTTTGAGTTTATTTCTCAAAATTCTGACTTTATTTCTCAGAATTCTGACTTTTATCCTTGCAATTGCAAGGTGATATCTCGCAATTCTGAGAAAAAGTCAGAATTGCAAGAGAAAAAAATCAATGAACGGTTTTATTTTTTTTTTTACAGAAATTAATATGTTGGTGCAATCTACACTCACCTAAAGGATTATTAGGAACACCATACTAATACTGTGTTTGACCCCCTTTCGCCTTCAGAACTGCCTTAATTCTATGTGGCATTGATTCAACAAGGTGCTGAAAGCATTCTTTAGAAATGTTGGCCCATATTGATAGGATAGCATCTTGCAGTTGATGGAGATTTGTGGGATGCACATCCAGGGCACGAAGCTCCCGTTCCACCACATCCCAAATATGCTCTATTGGGTTGAGATCTGGTGACTGTGGGGGCCATTTTAGTTCAGTGAACTCATTGTCATGTTCAAGAAACCAATTTCAAAGATTCGAGCTTTGTGACATGGTGCATTATCCTGCTGGAAGTAGCCATCAGAGGATGGGTACATGGTGGTCATATAGGGATGGACATGGTCAGAAACAATGCTCAGGTAGGCCGTGGCATTTAAACTATGCCCAATTGGCACTAAGGGGCCTAAAGTGTGCCAAGAAAACATCCCCCACACCATTACACCACCCCCACCAGACTACATAGTGGTAACAATGCATGATGGATCCATGTTCTCAGTGGCCCTCATTTATCAATCTTGCGTAGAAACGGGCGTATATGTTGGCGTAAGATTATGCTTACACTCCTCTCACCACTTGATTTATAAAGCTGTGCGCACCCCTGAAATCCAGGTGTACGCAATGATAAATGCCGCGGCTGAAAACGATCGTCATTAGAATAACACACCCCTACATATTAAAGTCTCTGCCTCCCCCACGCCCTCATTTTACGCCATGGACACACGGAAGACGGCAAAGAAGCGAAACTTCTCCGACGTGGAGATCGATACCATAACCAGGGAAGTGGAAAAAAACTAAATTGTTTTATTTGGGAGTTTAAAGAGTGGGATTAAAGGCGCCACAAAAAACAAAATATGGTGTACGGTGGAAATCCAGTTTAAATAGCTGTTTGGATGAGAAATTACCTATCACAATGCATTATTTTACAGCACGTGTTTTGAAACAATTAGCATTTAATTTCGTATCACGTCCCATGTATTGGGGTGTACAATAGTGATGATGATGATGTGATGTGGAGTACCATTCATTCACATTAATAATTGACAATTTGTAAGATTCTTATTATTATTATTATTAATGATGCTTATTGTTATTTAGAAGAAGAATGTCGTTATTATTATTATTTAAAAGAAGAAGAATGTCATTTTTATTATTTTGTCAGTCTGAATTATTTTCAGTCCCAGTCCGTGCGCAGCTGCCGGGCCTAACCCTGAAACGTCAGGTAAAGTGCACAGGCTCGCAACTGGAGGAATACATATTCCTACAAATCAAATGCTTTGGTAAAGTCACACAAATTAAACATTGAAGTCGATGTTGCACAAAAATAAACACTGAAGTTTATAATTACTATAGCCCTATTCGCACGGGATTAGTATTATCTGGGGACCAGTGATTTGTAATAATTGCAGAGAATGTCTGTGATCTTAATCCCGTTCGAATCAGCCATGTCTGTAATTTGTAAAGTAAAAATTCCCCTGCAAATGACCTACCATATTTCGCCAAACACAGAGGTCCTGTGATAATATTAGTCCCGTGCAAATCGGCATATCTGTGATTATGCCGGGATTAGGCGGATTGTATATCATTTTTGCAAGGTTTTTGTTTCCTGTGCGCATTTCTATCTTTATCTTTCACGAAGAATGGAGCTAGGCTGCATATAATGCGCACTGTTATGAATTCCTGTGCGGCCGCGCGGATTATACTTTCACTTTAGAATGAGCACCAATTTGGGAGTAAATTGCTTGAATGGTGTGTTTAATATTATTCTTAATGAAAAACACAAAAACAGAACAGTACAATGACAACTCGCTTAAATGGGCGCTTTTACATTTAGCTTTGAAAATGAATCTTCCGTCGTAAATTGTTATTATATTGCTCAGTTCAGTTTTTAATTGCGTCTGTTCTCTAACTGAACGAAATTATTTTTATTACTATAAAACAATCCAAATGATATCGATACGTCTGTTTATAATTTAATACAGCTTTATATATAACGAAAAAACATTTACAAGTCTTGACATCATATCCGGGAGATAAGTCAATAAATTTGAGTAAAATCACAGGCTTTGCTTATCCCGTGCGAATGGGCCACGCAAAATTCAGATGTGGGGGAGTAATTTCTAAATCACACAAGGTCCCCAGATAATACTTATCCCGTGCGAATAGAGCTTTAGTTGTTGTTGTTGTTGTTGTTGTTTTTTTACAGTGGGTCATAGTATAGCATATCTTTGTCAGTGCGTTTTGTGGTGTTAGGAATTGTTTTTCTGCGCATTTTCGCACTAACTCAAAACGTGCGTACACCACTTCCTTACGCCAAATTCTGACTCTACCATCTGAATGTCTCAACAGAAATCGAGACTCATCAGACAAGGCAACATTTTTCCAGTCTTCAACTGTCCAATTTTGGTGATCTCGTGCAAATTGTAGCCTCTTTTTCCTATTTGTAGTGGAGATGAGTGGTACCCGGTGGGGTCTTCTGCTGTTGTAGCCCATCCGCCTCAAGTTTGTGCGTGTTGTGGCTTCACAAATGCTTTGCTGCATACCTCGGTTGTAACAAGTGGTTATTTCAGTCAAAGTTGCTCTTCTATCAGCTTGAATCAGTCGGCCCATTCTCCTCTGACCTCTAGCATCAACAAGGCATTTTCGCCCACAGGACTGCCGCATACTGGATGTTTTTCCCTTTTCACACCATTCTTTTTAAACCCTAGAAATGGTTGTGTGTGAAAATCCCAGTAACTGAGCAGATTGTGAAATACTCAGACCGGCCCGTCTGGCACCAACAACCATGCCACACTCAAAATTGCTTCAATCACCTTTCTTTCCCATTCTGACATTCAGTTGGAGTTCAGGAGATTGTCTTGACCAGGACCACACACCTAAATGCATTGAAGCAACTGCCATGTGATTGGTTGATTAGATAATTGCATTAATGAGAAATTGAACAGGTGCTCCTAATAATCCTTTAGGTGAGTGTATATTTGTTTAAACAAATTTCAAGAATTATGATCTGGAGAATTTTTTTTATTAGTTGTGCAAGTAAAAAAAATGTAGGAAAGCTAAGTTTTAAAAAAGTTGCCTATTCCCTTGTTCAGGAATATTATTGATTTAAATGGGAATCGAGAACAAAATTTCAACTGTTATTTCAACTTCACAACATTTCAACTTCACAACATCAACACTGTTATTAAACTGAATCAACAGTGAATTATTGCCTTCTGTAGAGCTGCTTATAGCTGATTTTAACTCGTTTCATAATGGATAGCTGAATTTTATAATACTATGTTATTTTCCTGTTTATTAATGTGACACTACTTTGAAAGAATCCTTATTATATGAAGTGCTATACAAATAAATGTGGCTTATTTTTCCTTTCCAGTCTCAACCCTTATGTCTTTTGTTTTTTATCTCTCTCTGTAAAAAAGAAAACTTGCAATACTTCATCTCTGTATTGTCACACCAAGTTTTGTCTCTTTCATTTTCTGGAGGCCTTTGAGGAGAACATTTTAATGTTCCGTGTGGAAGAATGCTATACCTTTCATTAGGAAGTTTGTCTCTGTGAACTTCGGAAACACACTCGACTGAAGAAAAGTCTCAACATACACCAGAGTTCAGAGTGTCTAAATGAATACATCATTAAATTGTATTGCAAGGAAAATGAATGCTGCAACCTGTTAATATGGACGTGAGATGCACTGTCAATTTCAGTGACCGTCTCAACAATAAGGGATAATTGCATTGGTTTACTTTTTTTAATTGAAGAACATAATTACGTTGATTATACAATTATATAATTATAATGTTTTTAATATTTTGTGAAACAATGAATAACAATGCAGCACGACATTTTAAAAAGTAGTATTCTGCATCATGTTCATCACAAGACCTCATTATGAGCATGTTTAATTGTAATCATCATCTGTGAAAATTTCCTAACGCTTTACAGTCTGATCCAATCAAGTCTACAATACCTACAGAAGGCTATCTGTTAGCATTCCCATTTATATCAAAATCTCAATGTTATGGACTATTGGACTTGGTTGGTGTGTGACCCACCCAAGTGCACAACCTACTTGCTGCCATCTTTCATGCTCAGTTTCATGGACAGCATCTCTGATAGTCCTTCTGTTCTTACAAAATTGTGTGTGGGAGAACCATATCAGACTATGTCATTAGCTGGATGTCTCTCTCTCTCTCTCTCTCTCTCTCTCTCTCTCTCTCTCTCTCTCTCTCTCTCTCTCTCAATTCAATTCAATTCAATTGTGCTTTATTGGCATGACAATTGTTGCAATGTATTGCCAAAGCATTTCTAATTCTTACAGAGAATCAACATATGTACATACATTAGATAAATATAATAATAAATAATAATAAGAAACATATATATATATATAATATATATAAATATACATATACATATATACATACATATATATAAACATATACACATACATAGATTTTTTTTTTTTTTTTCATCAACAATCAAACATTTAGAATTCTAGGAACAGTTTAGAATTCGGTGTGTGTGTGTGTGTTGGTGCGAGTGTGTGTGAGTGTGAGAGTGTGTGTGAGCGCATCACTGATTGGTCGACTCCTCCCTCTTTTTGTGGCAGGCATTAATATATCTTGCTGCTAGTGGGATACAATCTCTTTTTTCACCTAATAAATATTGAAGTTTTATTTTATAGTTTAATTTTACGAAGTCGGGGCAAAGTATTTCGAATTCTGGATAAAAAGTGTTTCTGATTTGTTGATAGTTTGGGCAGCTGGTGAGGAAGTGTGTCTCTGTCTCCACTTCTCCAGTGGTGCAGTACGGGCAGATGCGGCTCTCTCTGGGCAGTCAGCTCTGTCTGTATCTGCCCGTCTCTGCGGTCAGTGTGTGAGTGCTTAGTCTGTACCTCGTCATTCTTCTTCTGAACTCATAGTTTTTCACTGTGCTCAGGTATTCTGCTGTTGTGTAGCTTCTGTTTAGGGCCAAATAACATTCCAGTTTACTTTGTTTTTGTGTTGTTTCAGTCCAATAGGTCAAGTAATTTTCTCTTTGTGCTTTAATAATTTGATTGGGCCGAATTGTGTGGATGAGTGTGTGTGTGTCCTGAGGCTGGCTTTTGTTAGTGGTGTTAGTGTGTGTTTGCAGCCTTAGGATCAGCTGGATCAGGGGACTCTTATCAGAGTTCACTTCATGGTTTTTAAGGGCTTTAAAATGATAAGAGTTGGGGTCACTCATTTTTAGATGTTTCCAAAATTTGATGGCTCGTTTCTCAATGTGTATTAGTAGAGGGTATTGGCCTAATTCTGCCCTGCATGCGTTGTTCGGCGTGTTCCTCTGTACTCTCAGGATACTCTTACAGAACTCAGCATGCAGGGTTTCAATCGGATTTTTGTCCCATTTGTCGAATTCATGATTTAAGAGAGGACCCCAAACTTCACTGCCATATAGTGCAATAGGTTCAATCACTGATTGGAATATTTTGAGCCAGATTCTGATTGGTATTTCAAATTTAATGGATTTTTTGATGGCATAGAAAGCCCTTCTTGCTTTCTCTTTCAGTTCATTCACGGCCAAGCTGAAGTTTCCGTTTGCACTGAATTTCAACCCAAGGTATGTGTAGTCGGTGGCATGATCTACTTTGGTCATACCAAGGGTGAAATTGTGCCTCTTTCCCTGACATCTGGATCTTTTCTGGAACGTTATTATTTTAGTTTTAGTTGTGTTAATGGTCAGGGCCCAGGTCTGACAGAACTGATACAGGACGTCCAGGTTCTGCTGTAGACCCTCTTCTGTTGGAGACAGCAGCACCAGATCATCCGCATACAGGAGGAACTTTATAGAGGAGTCATGTAGTGTGAGGCCAGGAGCTGCTGGAGCTCTCTCTCTCTCTCTCTCTCTCTCTCTCTCTCTCTCTCTCTCTCTCTCTCTCTCTCTCTCTCTCTCTCTCTCTCTCTCTCTCTCTCTCGTCCTGGCTGAAGCAAGTGCACACACAATTCTGAGGATAGTGCATCTTGGACTCATTGTTAATGCGTATTAAAGGGGGCCGATTATGCAAAATTCACTTGTTGTTTGAACATAAATGTGTGTGTACACCATAATGGTAAAAATCCACCCACTCCTTTTTTTTATCCCCATAAGCGGTGTCTCAGAATACGCCATTTGCAGTTTCTATGCAATGTGACATCACATATGTGACCAGTCACGGAAAGTAAGGACACAAGTCGGTTCTGGGGCATTTTGAGTTATTCACAGATTCTGAAAAATGTAGTCTCCAAGCCAGGGCCAGCCCAAGCCCTTATGGGGCCCTAAGAAGAATTTTATTTGGGGGCCCCTCTGTGCCACCAATACTATTGACTATTGTCAATTCTTGATCATTCGCACACCCAGTATCAATTTTAGTAGGTGTAGCTGTGTTGCTTACAACATGTCTGCCTGTCATATTTTTACCCTTACACAGTTTTTAATTGTAATAGTAGCAAACCCACAAGAGTGGTCAGATGTTAATATTCAAAGCCTTACTGTACTACAGTTAAGACTGGGATATGTACTTTTTATTTATTTTATTTTTATTTTTTATAAGTAGCCTAGTCTCTTGCTGAATATGCTCACTTTTCCCCAGGATTCTTTGATGAATAGAATGTTCGAAAGGACAGCATTTCTCTGAAATAGAAAGCTTTCAAAGAATCCTAAAAAATTTGTAATATAAAAACTGATAATCATAAATGTGTCTTGAGCATCAAATCCTCATGATTAGTGAAGGGTCATGTGACACTGAAAACTGGAGTAATGATGATAAATTCAGCTTTGATCACAGGAATCAACTACACTTTACTATATTCACATAAAAAACAGCTGTTTTACATTATTATAATATTGCACAATATTACCGTTTTTTGATCAAATAAATGCAACCTTGATGAGCAGAAGAGAATTCTTTTAAAAACAAGAAATGTTGATTTCTTTCAAACATTAAACAGAGATTTTATTTTGGCGGAAAAAAAAATATTGGTATATATTGGATATTCAAAATATTTTTTTGGCATGGTTGCCTACTAAAATTCGCATTCCCGAGGCTAAATATCACATAATTGGGGTCGCTTCAACCAGCGGACATGAAAAACAGCCCGCGACAACAGTGTTGAAGTAGCCCAACCACTACGGACTTGGCAACACTGAGCCACGCTTCCCTTGGAGGGCGGGGGCAATAACAAAAGAAACACGCCTCTACTGCATGCTAGAATCTCCGAAAAACAAGCCGATTTCAACCTCAAAGTGTATGCTTATAAATATACCAATACTGCTATCTCAAACACGGAGAGGCTTCTTCGTGATCTCAACTAACAGATTCTGCAAAAAAGCGAAAATCACCAATTTTGAAAAAAAAAACGCTTCATTCCCATTTTGCTCGAAAGTTGTGCTGCCGACTTGTGTCAATGGTCTCCGTGACGGGTCACATATGCGTATACCACGACCGCAGACGGACTCTGTCCTATTAACATAGACCCCGCCTGACCCCTGAGCTGTACACAGTCCGCCATGTTTATCTTATGATGGGTTACCATCATGGTGACGAGTGGATCATGAGCTTGGTTTGAGAACAGATATGTTAAATGTTCTATATTGCTGTACTCATTCAGCAAGTGCTATGCTATGCTAATGCTATCAATGCATTGTGTTACCAATTAGCAAGGTAGTATTTATTGAATTAGTTAGTTAAAGCTAGCCAAGTTTCCATGACTAAAAATATTCACGTTGATCATTTTTATTTAAATGAATGAATTAGCTTACTCAAATATTGGAAGTTAAGAGCAAATAAAATGTGAGTACAAAATAAAAATCTTTAAGTTTTTACTTAAACTTTACATTTCTTAATTTTGATGTAACTGATTGCCTAATTTTTTTTAAGTTTTTTTTATTTTATTTGGGTTTACATTTGTTTTGTCCTTACACACACTATAAACACGAATAATTTGGCAAAACAAAAAAAAACTGAGGCAATCAGTTACATCAAATTTAAGAAATGTAAAGTTATGTAAGCAGAACTTGCACATTTTTATTTTGTAATCATACATTTTAATTTCTCTTAAAGGGTAACTTCAGTGATTTAGCATTAAGCTTATCAGTAGAAACCCAGTAGTATATTTGAAGTATGGTACTTTCCCCCCTCACATCCCCCTGAGACGAGAGAATTATGCATTTTATTTCTGGATTATCAAATATCTTCATTTTGCGTTATCTGAGGATTTTTTTGGCCAGAGGTTAAAAACTACAGCCAGTAGAGGGAGCTATTCCGCATGTTATCAACCCGCCCACAGGGGAGAGATCTCACGCACAGAATGTAAATGCGCTCGGCTCTGCCTCTGGCCTTCATAACAGAGCGGTGCAGAGCAAAGTGAGTGTTTCAACTTTTCAATGAATTCCTATGAAAGTTTACCTTCCATATGCGATCAGAAAACGTGCCAGACTGGACACGTGCTGAGAATGACTGTCACGCTTACCTCAGCTCTGCTCAGCTCAGCTCTTACTTCCCTTCTCGTGCTGAATGAAATCTGACTCCTGCTGCGTTTTTCCTGTGACTTTCGTTCAGCTCACTCACACTTTATTGAAAAGACACGTTCAGTTCTTAATTGTAGTGTTTATTCTCTAACTGACCGAAATTATTGTATTATTATGAAGATCAAAACGATGTTGGGGGTGGTGTAGGGAGTGGCCTCGTAGGGCAGCGAAGCAAGTGCATTCTGGGAGTTGTTGTCTTTCATCCACATGAGACAAAAATACATTTTCTGTTTTTTCTTAGTCTAGAAGGCACCAAATTAAAAAATTATTTCACATTTCTACTACATAAATGACACCGTTTAAAAACACATTCATCTTCCGAGCGCTGAAGTGCCCCTTTAACTTCAAAATTTGAGTACACTCTAAAAAATGCTGGGTTAAAAATAACCCAAGTTGGGTTGAAAATGGACTAACCCAGCAATTGGGTTGTTTTAACCCAGCATTTTGGTAGTTTTAACCCAGCGGTTGGGTTAAATGTTTGCTTAAAACAACCCAATTGCTGGGTTAAAACAACCCAATTGCTGGGTTAGTCCATTTTCAACCCAACTTGGGTTATTTTTAACCCAGCATTTTTTAGAGTGTAAGCTAATGTAATCTCACATTTTAAGTAGTGGAAACTATCTTTAGCTAATTCAATAAATGCCAACTTGCTAATTGGTTACACAATGCTTTGGTAGCATTAGCATAACATTTGTTGAATGAGGACAGCAATATAATACATTTAAAACATTTAACTAAGCTCATGCTCCACTCGTCACCATGTTATGTTTTTTTTTTTTGTTGGGTTCCCATAACCCTACAAAAAAAAAAAACAGAAACTGTTCTAAACTAGCATAACAAAACATTAAACACTTCTAAATCTCCCTTTTAATGTTAACCTTGCACAAAAAACATAATATAACACTTAATTTTGGCTTCACTTTTCGAGTATCATGGCAAAGCATGCTGGGAAATAGAAATCCCAGCCCAGTTTCGGTTCAATTTAAGTCAGTCTAAATTAAAAGAAACAAGTTCATAAAACTCAAAACAATACAGATTACTTAAAATGTGTCAGTTTTGAGAACTCAAAAGGAAAAGAAAGTTTTACATACTCATAAAAGTTAATTTGTTTGAACTCATTTGTTGAGTTGGCTCTACTCAAACCAATTCATTATTTGGAGCATTAGGGTTTCCAGTGCTGGTTTGTTGCTGAGCTGCTTTTGCAGGCAACAGGTTGTGTGATAGAACTCATTCTCTGTGGCAGCATGCACATGATTAATTGCATGTCAGTTACACACTTTACATACACTGAAAAGCTTCTTGTAGTTGTCAGTTAGTGGAAAGACAAGATAAAAATATGAAATTACCAATGTTTTATTTCAACCGAAAAGACTTGAATGCACATCATAATTAAGATGTCCCAGGATGACTTGAAGCAAGCATATTTCAAATGTATCAGTTAAATCTTAATGAGAAAAAAAACCCTAAAAAAAAAAAACCCTGATCTTGTTCCACAAGAGAGGAATATATGCTCCAAACATTGAATTGAATTATTGATTAAATTAATCGAAAATGTCAGAACAACAAACACAACAAACTAATCTCAGCTCAGTCTTGCACTGGGGAAAACAGGGAACACGAAATAAGCCCAGAATGCTAACGAACAAACCTCCGGCAAATGTACAAAGCACCTGCTATTTATTAAAGTGATGGAAGGAAAAAACGAAGAAGGTATATATCTTTCCCCTCCACTGTGGTTTGTGAGACACATTAAATGTAAAGTCTGTTTGAACCAGAGAGTCATGGGAACTGTGATGGGATTTCAGAGCATTAAAAAAAAATCTATTCTTTTTTTAAACAGCCTTTTCTTTCTCAATTGGCAGTGCAAATGAGGAGATGAGGAACGGTAGGGTGATGAAAGATGAAGGAAAGATGTAGGAAAGGTAGAACATAGAGAAATTGGGAAATGAGAGGAAAAAAAGAATAAAAATGATAGAAAAGGTTAGATGAAGTTCAAGCTGACCTTTCAATGACCTTTCATAAGAGCAGCCCACGGGTAAATCCAGCTAATGATGCGTCAGCGCGAATGAATCCACAGAATACACACATACAAGCACACACCCTAGTACATTACCGTCAACTGTCACCCACAATGCACTAGACCTTTGCTTCTGGAAGGAGCAGTGCCTCTCTTAAAATAAGATGGCATGATTTTACTGGCTCTGTTCCAAAACAGATTGAGCTGCTTATATGCAGCATTTTAAAGTGCCCCTATTATGCTTTTTCGAATATGACCTTTCATGCATTGTGTAATATAACTGTTTGTGAATGTAAAAGATCAAAGTGTACAACAAAACAAGTTTTTGGGCCCTTTCATACACCCGGTGCAATGCAAATGTTTTTTTGCTAGTTTCAGCCCGACGCAGTTGTCATTTTCATGTGCAGCGCCACGTTGTTTAAATAGCAAATGCACTCGCACCCATCTGTTCGCCCATGGGCGTGCTGGTCTGAAAACAAGGCGTGTTCAGGCGCATTGTTGGCGTGTTGCTATTTTGAGGAAACTATAAACGACTGCGCCATTGACCAACGAAAACATGCTCTAAAGTCAATTATTTTTTGTGTTATTTATGTCAGGAAACAGGGAATAAAGAGACGGCAGGCAGAGATACAGGGGAGAGTTTAATGAAGACAATCAATAAAGATCAAAACCAGGAACAAAATAACACTGAGCAAACACAAAGAAAACACGGGGAACAGAGAACTGAGAATACCTGCATAACAGCAAACAACGACCGACAGAGAACGAGAGAAAACATGGGCTATATCCACAAGTTTCCTACGCCCCATGAAGCCTTGCGTCAAAAGTGGGAGCGTCTTCCGGTTCAAAGTAAACAAGCGGGACTTTATGCATTTCCATCGTAGTTTATGCGCACGTTTTCGTATCGGATAGAAAATGTATCCGACTCAAACGACTGCATACATTTTTTATGTGCATCTATAGAATTCCTTCGCATCTTGGCGTTTCCATTCAGCATTTTTTTGATGCAATAACGTTATCCCAAAATGCGCAAAAAATAGGTGGTTGGAAACATAGCTTATTGACATTCAACAGTTGACAGTCATTCAAGCTATCCAAATTGGCTAACGATGTGGAAACACAACCTCAACGAACTTTCAAAAGGGTGAAACAACAATACCTTTATCCTCCGCGGTAGTTGGTTGGGAGGATGACGTGAAGAAGTGGCCTCGTATCACGTACGGTAGCATTTTAAGCTATTTTCTAGATTCAGTAGCCTGTGATGGTAAGGCGATGAGCAATTTGAAAAGCTCAGAGGCGTATCAGTATCTGTTGGAAACGATCTAAAAGCGGACATTGAGCCGAGCCTGAGCCTACACGTATCCCATCACAAGGCATGGGTGCTAGCATCAGTGACAGGTGAAGTACAGACAGCGGGTTGTTCATGAATTAGGGCAAGAACGCTGTTGTAGTCATGCAACAGCACTTTGGTGGAAGGTCAGTAAAGTAAGGAAGGACAATTAAGGACACGGAAATTGTATTGTTTATTGTATTGTGATATTATTAATTAACTATTAAATGTACTAAATTAAATGTTTAGTGTGTGTCATTCTGCAAATGTTGCTTCACAGTAACCTTCACCTAACCCTTGTGGCACCATCTGATAAAAAAAAAGTACTAATGATCATTTTGAAACCTTGCCAATGATCCGAAAAACACTTAGCCTCTCCACTAACTAGCACACAAATCACCATTGGTATACTACTTCCACCGCCTCACTGGAAGTTGTACCCACGTTCTTATTTAAAGTAGCGCCCCCCGGAAACAGGTGGATATACACACAGGGAAACTAGTTAAACGAGATAACAAGGGGTGTGGTGAATGGGAACACCTGGGGAGACAATCAACATGAAAAAACTACAAGAACTACAAAAACTCCACAGGAAACAGGGCACAGAAAAGAACATAGAGAAACTGCACAGATAACCTTCAACATAAAAGTCCCACAGAGTGCCAGACACAGAACAGATGTGACAATTTAAAGGGGGTGTTAGTGATATGTGCCTATAGGCGGGTGCACAACGCGTGCACACTCTGCTTATTACACACACAGGGATGCGCAGCAGCACACAAACATGCCAAATATTAAAAATAAAAGGATTCCTCTCTGGAGAAGCGTTCAGTGTTTCCGCTCGAAAATTCCACCATGGTGCGAACGCAACTGGCTTTTAAAAGGAATGGTAAATGAGACTCTGATTGGTTACGCCCAAAACACACCCATGACTCATTAAAGGTCCTGTTCTTCGTGATCCCATTTTTCAAACTTTAGTTAGTGTGTAATGTTGCTGTTAGAGCATAAATAATACCTGTAAAATTATTAAGCTCAAAGTTCAATGCCAAGCGAGATATTTTATTTAACAGAAGTTCCCTTTCAAAGCCTACAGCGAATGGCCGGTTTGGACTACATCCCTTAACTCCCTGCTTTAATGACGTCAATAGAACAGTTTGTTGACTAACCTCCGCCCTCAAGAATACGCAAAAAAGGGGGCGTGGTCTTGTTGCTCTCCCACGTGGAGAAGAGGAAGTGTTGCGTTTGTAGAGTGTGTTTGTCGCCATGTCCCAGACGCGGTTATTTTCATCCCGGAGTCAAATCACCTTTGTTTGGCCTTCAGGGGCTGTACTTTGAGCACATGCATCTCCTCATTATGGTAAGAGGCGTGACCTTTCCGGGCAACGTGCGCTAAGCTGCTGTTGAATTACAACACGGGAACCGCTGGCACAATCAGAACATGTTACGTATTTCTGACTTCATAGAATAAGGAAATCATCAAGCCGTTTTTAGGACAGTGGAAACAGCGGTATACAGATAAGTAAATTGTATGAAAAATACTGTGTTTTTTTACACGCGAAACATGAACACGTTATATTGCACACTGTAAACACAATCAAAGCTTCAAAAACACAGGAAAAACGGGACCTTTAAGAGAATCGGGGCAACCCATTTAGACCATGCGCCGCGCCGACCGTTTCCGTCATTAAAGTAGCAAAAGGGGATTTGGAAATGCCCTAAGTGCACCTGCGCCATGCGCTTCAAACGATGCGCTCAGATCATAGACCGTAAAAAAATATGGACGACGCGACTTCATTGGCTTCCACTGAAGTAACTGAAGCCTCCAAAGGTCCGAATATGGCGCTGACATCTTGCGCAGATTTGGGACCGAGTTTGAGCAGTAGTGATCTCGGGACCGGAATCTGCGCGGTAGAGAGCAGAAAGTCGAGGTGCGATATCAAAAGCCTGCCCACGCTCTCACAGATGCAGAACAGCTCATTATGTTGGTGTGAAATAAATGTATGGAAATGTAGAAATGAAAGCTAAAGCTCCAATCTCTTCCCAAAAATCCAGAAAAAAGTCTGTTAGTGCCTTAGTGACAACTTCACTCAGAGAAGCCGTCAATCTCAGCTGTCAATCATGACGTCACACCCCCCATTTTTATAGTATCAAATGACTAACCTAATAAACTAAACTTATTTAAAAAACGAACATTTGAAATGAAATCAGCGTAATAAAAACCATTGCCTACAATGATAGAAAACAACTTTTGGAAAAAATTATTTGAAGTGTAATTTGATTGTATAATCAAATATAGGGCTGGTCCCCCTATACTGGGACCAGCGATTGAGGCGCGGAGGCTTCAGTTTCTGAGAGGAGTGCTACAAGCTTGGCTCAGATCCTTAAAATAAAGCCCATTGTCTCCTAAAAGAAAGAATTGATTCTGAACTGCTGAAACGAATAGTCAGCAATTGCAATCTCACTTCAGTAACATATCTATGCAAGTTTGTAACAAGTTTGCATAATGTCAGCCTAGTCTCCATTGGCTCCCCACAAACAACTTTCTACTTTGAGGGGTTTTGAGGGGTTTGAGGGAACTACTTTCCCTCAAACACTGTATAGTTGTTGGTGATGTCTGGAAGAGTTCGGTTTGTGTTGTCGACATGTCGAAAAGACGCTGTTTTTTCTGCTGTGAATCCACTTTGCTGCACTTCTAAAGGATGAGGACTTGTGCTGGAATTGATATGGCAAAACCAATGCATACATTGCACGTATCTTTCACAGAGAAGGCAATCCCATAATTCACTGCAACCAGCTCAGTGAAAAATCCATTCAAGATGGTGTCCAGTGTGAGAGCACATTTATAAATAAACTTAGAATTCCTTTAATATACATAAAAAAACTCTTAAATTTGTTTAAAATTTACTATTTTAGCACAACATAATACAAATGAATGAAATTACAAAATACAAGTAATTAATTTGTTTTTGTTACACATTTGGCAGATACTTGTGCCCAACGTGACTTTTTAGTGATCATTTAAGTATTTTATATTTTCTGTATTTGTTTTAGTTTTAAAGTTGAAGATATTTTGTTGTGTTTTTTATTTGTATTAGGCTACTTTTCGTATTTAGGATGTAATGTCTAGTGTTTTTGGTTTTGTTTCATATTCAGGTTTCATGTTCTTATTTTGCTATGTTCAATAGGGATGTTCGACATCGGAGGAGCTGCAAATGGAGACGTGAAGTCGGACACTTTCTGCTTCCCGTAGTGACGCTCGCGCTGTGTTTGCATATTTTATCACAGATGAAGTTAAATAAATGCAATATTTGTCAAATACACAGATGTTTCAGATAAATGTTCATGCAATACTTTATGCACTGCTTAATACAGCGTCTGTTTGAACAAGAATAAAGCTCAACATATAAGCCTATACTATCAACGATGTGGGGTCTATGTTTTTTATCTGTTTTATTTTGATAAACATGACAATATAATATTGCGACTACGTGAAAAGAGGTTTTACCGTTATAAAAAAACTGATTTGTGAGCATTAGTGGAACTGAAGGTTTTAGAATAAACATGAAACACATGTGACCGCTGTCATGCGGTGAATCCGGCCAATGGTGGAACAGCTGTGTTGTCATCAGAGCTCGTGCAGCCGCTCTGGAGAAGCTGCGCAGAATGAACCAGCCGACTGCTCTCAAATCGCTCTCGCGGTACTTGGATGCCATACGTCACAGTCACTTGGCGTCGGCGCTGCCTCAAGTCGGACAAAATTTCTAACCAGCATGCTGGGCCGGCTCTAGCTCTTTGGTTGCCCTAAGCGAGATTGAGTTTTGCGTGTTGGGGAAAGTTACTTTGAAAAGTAATGCATTACAATATTGCGTTACTCCTTTAAAAAGTAACTAATTGAGTTATTAGTTACTTTTTAAGAAAAGTAATTGCATTACATTACTTTTGCGTTACTTTTTCTCACCTCGACTGGGCTTGTTTTTTTGTTGTTGTTGTTTTATAACAAAAAAGTTATATTTTTGTGCAAATGTAAAGACCTCTTCATACCAAAATTGAAATAATAAGCCTTAGGCTGAGGTAAAAATGCAAATTCATGCATGAACCGTAGAGGGCGAAAAAACTAAAAATCTAGTCATTTTTGCTCATGGTTTAACTGAATCATCAAAGATCAGCAGCAAGACATTGGTCAATAAAGGTAGATTAAATGCATACATTTTTTGTTTTATTTAACATTTAATTATTGGAGGTTTGCATGGTACTCTGATTTTGCATTTGATTGATTTTATTAATTTCGAGGAGTACTGAATCTTTATTGTGCAAGTGAGATGAATAGATGCTCACATTTAGTCTAGAACTACGATAACCATCATGTTTACACACAATGCCTCTGCATTATTCTCGATTTTTCTCAACATGGGGACATGAGAGCTGTCAGTCAAATAAATATGAAAAAGTAACTCAGATATTTTGTTGTAAATTTGAAAAGTAATGCGTTACTTTACTAGTTACTTGAAAAAGTAATCTGATTACGTAACTCAAGTTACTTGTAATGCGTTACCCCCAACACTGGTTATGGATACACTGTACTTACCACTACAAAATTAAAATACATAAGTTCTTGTAGCTCTATCCCTATCTCAAATAATAAAAGTTGAACAGTTGTTTCTGGCATTTCTATTCACCTTCAAAATTGACACAGCATTAAAATTTGACTCGTCTGGACTTCCTAATGTCAAATTCGGCTTATTTTTTACTTGATAATTTACTTGAGACATCTTGGTTGATGCTCATCAGTGCAAGCCCAGTGAGGCGTTCCTGACTTTTTAGATAATGGTTACTGTGTGTGTGTATGCACCTGCTAGTTGTGAACTCACTAAACAGAACGTATGCATTTATAATGAATGTAAAGAGACTAGAGAGCAATTGTACTTTTCATAACTAGCATGCACATGATACGTTATCCACATAACGTACAAGTCTTTTGACATGTAATTAAATTACATCCATGTAGGTTTATGTCAGTGAAGTTATGTTTGTTATACGTAGAAAACTAACTAGCTAGCTTGTAGCAATTATGGACGCAGACATATAGATGAGTTAATCTTCCAATGATTCGATCAAATTAACATCCTTTTCAACAAAGCACAATTCAGCTCCAGGAATTCATCATCATCACGAGGGAGATGGGGGCTTGATTCTGCCCCGGAGCTACTAGTTCTGACTTCCTATGGACTCGCCACCAAACTCAGTTAAAAGAGGACAAAAGGCTCGTGGTTGTCACAAGACAAAGAAACAACCAGACCTCTGTCTTTGCATGACCAGCAAATGAACTCCACGTGACAGCTAAAACTCAGAGTAAGCTCACAGAAACTGTTAGCTTATGGAGTACATCAAATAACTGATTATTGGACTTTCATTCAAATAGCCTTCGACATAACTTGTTAGTGTGTTTACAACTAATACACATGACTATCATGCATGTATATTACTCACAATTCATGCAATTATGTAACTATTGAATGAGTGGATGAAAAAGCATCGTGTTTGGTACCGGTGCGTTCGTATGGGTATAATCCAACAGATGAGCTGAATGAAATCTTTATAGAATTGATCATGTCCTTATAGTAAGAAATTAGGTCTAAATTTACTCTCTGCTTAAGAGCAGGAAACTAAATTCTAGAGATAACCTAATTTTGTGGGAGGGGTGGAGACACAGTCACCCCTGAAGCCTAATTGGCCAGAACCCATCCAGGGGATGGGCAAATGTTTGAGTTTAGTCTCAGAACACGAACGAAAAGTTCAGTTCTGTTCTCAGTTCTGTTCTCAAGTTCTGTTCTCAAGTTCTGTTCTCAAGTTCAGTTCTCAGTTCTGTTCACAGTTCTGTTCCCTACAGTTCTGTACAGTTCAGACCAGAAGCAGTGCAGAGTCCAGCTCAAGTTCGGTTCCAGTTCGGTTCGAGCTGGTTCGCGGCCTGTTCGCAGTTCAGAGATGAGCTCAGTCCTAGCAGTATGACCAGAGAGAGTTCGGAACGGAGTTCCCAGGAGACGATCTGACGATCGTGACAGACCAACATCAGAGAAAATGGGTTAACAACGATTTCATTCAGGCCATCTGCTTTTCTCTCACTTTCCTTTCTTTTACTTAAAGTTTATTTTATTTCCGCTAAGTCTCGGGTCTGTTAAAGTTTCGCCGTAAAAGTCTCTCAACAACGAGTTTCTAACAGCGCGCTCCAACTTCAAACAACGCCCACAAGACTTTCATCCAGCCGCCAACACCCCACGTGTTCGGCCTCCCCAGACGTCGACCAGACCTTCAGCGAATCAAAGATCCGGGAAAATCCCTGTCCAGCCAGGAGAAGGGAATCCCCCTTGTCAGACGACACGCGAAACCCAAACGCAAGTAACGCCTTTTTGATTCCAAGCTGAACTGGTGCATTAGATCAAATGTAATAACCCTGCCTAAGAAACGATAGGAGGTTAAATTACTGATCAATGGTTTCTTCAGGTCATGTTTCATAAATGCATAGATTGCTTAGGATTTCATAATTTCTCTCTCTTAGAACTTATTCTTTCCTCACCTTCTTCCTTTCTGCAACGTGTGAATGTGCGAGCGTGTGTGTTTATGTTAGATATTAGTTTGATGTGTTAGATTAATCAATAAAGTTCCGTTTGTATTCAAAGATAACTGTTCTTGTGTTATGTGCTTATCAATTTAATGTCTTGAACTGCCGATCTAAGTTACCTGGCTGTTAAATAGTGTTTCACTATTGTTCGGATATTAATATCCGCTGCAGAGTTGATATTTACGGCCCGTTCAAATGAACGCTAGAAGAGTCATTTGCTCGGCTGTAAAATAGACTCTCAAAATTCCCTATGAATTCATTAAATTCATTCATTTGAGCTAAATATACATGTTTCCCTTTAACAGAGCCCCCCTTTAAGTCCTTACATATCGGCGGACGAATAAGTTAAGGTGTAAACATTAATTCTGAATTATTTATACTACATAGTGTCATTCGAGTCTTTCATTTTAATTCAGTTCCCCGTTGAGTTATTATTTTATCTGACTCATAGTCGCTACAGTATTGGTGGAGAATGCGGGCAGTTTAACCTAAATTATAAGCATATAAATCGAGATTTTATCTTTGAATTACATTTTGAGAGATCAGACCGCTAGACGCGTCTGTCTGTGTGTGCGCGCGCTCGTGACGCAAGCTGCGCGCGCGCCTATTTGAAAGCTGTGTTGAATGAATGAGGAACGCTGTGTAACCCAAGTCTGTCCCTGTTCTAAAACTGCATTAGAGTAATTTAAGATCTGAGATCTCACACTATACGATAAGGTAAGAATTAAGCGTGTTCCTTAATTTCTAGAATGCCTCGTTTATAGCCGAATTGATGTCATTGCGTGTTCCAGTGTCATTAAATAGCTAACGTTATACGTATATCAGTCAGCCAGAGAACTGAACGAACTTAAACTGCATAAATTGAAATACCCTGCGAGGAATAATCTCCTCACAGCGCGGTCAGATCAAGCGTGTTCCTTGATCGATGTATTAAAGCCTTATTTATAGCTAATTCAGTGCGTGTTCCACTGTAATTCGAAGAGCTATATCTTCCCTGTGCTAATGTTAAGCAGTTAAAGCTTGCCGGTGTGTGTATCATCTCGTAAAAACACTGCGTGTCCCAGTGTGATTTAAAGGAGAATGATTTGAACCCAAGTAAAGCTGACATTGATAGAATCAACAGTAGAAGAAACCCTGTGGTTCTATATGCACATAGATCCGCCGAGATCAATAGTGTTCTATTTACAGCGCAAAACTGTAACATTGAACTGTAACTGTAAAGTTTAATCTCACTCTTAACAAACTGAGTGAAAAGCCCCACAGAGCAAGACCAGCTACGAGTGGTGTTCCTTATTTTAATTTTCATTGTTGAAATGTGCCGACGTTTCACGTAATACACTCGATTACACGTGCTAAACTTATGTGTAACTTTACAGGGTGAAAAGCGCTGACTTTTCTTGTTACTCCTAACTACCCTGTCTGCAATTCACATGTTTGCCGCTAGCGTTTGTTTGTCGCCATAGTCACGACTGCGGCACGGAAGTCAACCAGCGCTTCCGGATAAACTCAGCGCATGCGCAGTGCGTCGAAGCCATATTTGTAAACAAACCTTACGGTAGCTAACAGCTACAGGCTAAGCTAATCGAAGCAGTTGTTTACATTGAAGCCTAAATGCTAAAGCTTTAGCATTAGTTTTAGGCATCAACCGTATTAACATACGTGTAAATGCAGTGTCTGTTTGAGTCACTTTAAAGTGATTTAACCATTTAAACACCTCAACTTTATGTACACTGTTGGTCTTTCTTACTTTTCTCTTATCTTTCTAATACATTACGTTATACTCTACTTTAAGGGAAATATTGGTTCACAATTGTTAGTTACTTTACCTACATTTTACTTGAAGAGGAAAGATACTGGTTTGCAATTATTAATTGTTAAGTTCGAATTTAATGAAAGAAAAAATTCAAGATTCATTCCTCAAAGTCATGTAAAATGATTTTAAAGTTATTCTAACTATTCTGGAATTTACTCATTTTCAGAATTTCTCATTGAGACCCAATTACTTTAGGTATTCGTCTGGAACTTTAGAAGTTCAAGTGAACCACTAAATTGATATCTATTACCAAAACCTTTTGGACTCACACTTATTCATTATTTTTATTGCGTTATACCCTCCTTTATCCCCTCTTCCTATTGTAGCTATTCACTTAGCCACTCTATTTTATTTACTAATTTATCTCTTTATTTAACTTCCTTTTTTGTAACACACCTGAGCCTCAATAGGAGACAGTGCCAGATTCCTACGAGTTTCAAAATAAATCAGAGACAATCCTCATTGACTAAATATTTATTTTGGGTGATTAGTTGACCATCAACTATCAACTTTATACTCGTAGTCAGACAAAGGCTTCAGAGCCATTTGTGGGGCCGGATCTCCTTGCTTTCCTCCCTTCTCCTCACGTCTTCCCTGCTCTGTCCTGCTCTATTCAATTTTATTCTTCATGTTTATAGGGAACAAGCCTGGAAGAATCATTGATCATTTCTAAAAGAAAGAAAGATAATTCTTCCCAGAGAAACAAACCAGTAGGCATTTGATTGGTAATCAAACCCTCCTTTGTTCTCCATGCTTTCCCTGCATTTGTAAACGCAATTTAAAATTTTGACATATCTAAGTTCATTTAACAGAGACAAGTGTTGAGCCACCGTCGCCTTCAACGCATCCCTGCGTAAGCGGTCCGCCTGTAAGGTGTGTGGCGTCAATCCTGTCAGACTAAGGAAAGAGGTATCAGCATTATTATTGTATTATTTTACTCTGTAACATAAACAATAATATTGTTTCTCTTTTGAAAAAAGATTTTCATTGATAGGAAGTAGTTATAGAAAAAAAAGAACTTTTTCTCCCAGTGAAAGTTATTTTTGTTTCTTTCAATTGAAATAGGTTTTTAACCTTTTCTCTCTTCCTCCCTTACTAAGCTGAGTGACATAGTCCTCGCATCACGATTTGGAAACAGCTTTTCATTGATAGAATTTTCTTTTTAGAAAAAAAGGAAATTCTCCAAGTGAAAAGAAAATTGTTTCAATCTATTGAGATTTGTTTTAACCCTTTTCTCTCTCTTTCCCTTACCTAGTTGAGTGACAAAGCCTTCACATCACTAGCCTACCTGTCTACACTGAGACCAACACTTAGTCGTCACAACACGCCACTATTGGTGTACAATCACTGAAACGACACTTAGCTGTCCCACCACACATAGGCTTATACCCCACACAGATCTGTGTCAGTCTCTTCTCCCAGCGTACCAACATGTCGCAGACGACAAACCCCACTGCCCAAGGGGAAGATGTGGACGCCTGTCTCAGAGGCATTACAGACTGCCTCATACCAAAGACAATTGAACTGTTATTATTTTTAATAATAATCATGATTCTGAGAAGGTTCCTGACACATGATTCAAGCCAGAACAACAACCACATGGAACTAGCCAAGATCACCTGTTCCCTAAGCAACGCCTTCACAGCCCAGCTGAAACTAAGCGACAAGCACATCATCCACCTTCAAGAGGAGCTGACACGTGCCCAAAACCGCATAGACAAGCTGGAAGTGAAAGTCCAGGACGACTTCAAGCGTCAGACCACAGAGTTCCTGAGAGAGCTGATGCACACTCAACGCTGCACAGGCCAGCTCAAGGCTAAAGCTCAAGACAAACTCAAAGTGCCTGACGAAGTGGAGCAAGAAACAAAGAAACCAGTTGACAAGCTCCAAGAAGCCCTTGCAGTCGCTGAACGCGACAAACAAGAGTCAAAGACTGCACATAAACACCTGTTAAACCAACTCCAGTCTGCTGAACATCAGCTAGAGAAAGCCAACGCTGATATTAAAGACCAGAACTCTAAAATCAATGCTCTGGAAGACAACCTTGAAAGGTACAGCACTGAGATGGACCATCTGATCCGACAGCGAGACGACACCAACGACGAGCTCTACGCGGTCAGATATGAACTCAATCATGCTGTCAAACAGAGACCAGAGCCAAGAAGGGATAGAACTCCCTCAGCATCACTACTGCTGAGTAGAACACAGTCTTCCTTCCAAGAACTGCCATACAACGGAAGAAGTGAATGGCCGCAACCCAAAGCGTCACCGGCCTTCACCACAGAACTTGTCCCGGCCAACAAAAGAGAGCTCATCCAAGCAGCCTCCGAACCTGCACAAAAGATGACCTTTGAAAACCTCGACAAGCTCGCTAAGAACATCACCCAGTTCAACCCAAACTCCACGGAGGGCCGCGACATCCAGGCCTACCTCCAAGATATTGACTTCTACCTAGAGGCAAGACCTCAGGTGACCGACCGACACAGGTTATACCTCCTCAGAGCCACATCCAGTCCCGAGGTACGAAGCTTTCTAGATCGGCAACCTGTTCACGTAAAGTACAACTACCAGCTACTACGTGGGACGCTGACCCAAGAATTTACAGGCCCTGAGTCTGAACACGGACTGTTAATCGCCTGGGAAACCAAACAAGGTCGACAAGAGACTCCCCAAGCCTACTACAGCCGTTTCCGACAAGCCTACTTTGGTGCATATAACGAACCTGAACTTGAAGAGGATTTGAACTTCAAAACCATCTTCCTGAGAAACTTGCACCCTGGAGTGAGTCGTCATCTAGGCATCATGGCCTGCCCAGACACGATGACAATCCAACAGCTGCGTGACCTGACACACAAGGCCTACATCAAACAAAAGATGGCCTCAAAGAAAGGTTTGAGAACATCCACAGTGTCAAACTCCGTCAGCCAAGACCCAAGCCTTGCACTGGACGACACCCAGTGGCATGACTACACTACGGTCCATCATAAAGAGTACAGAGAACGTGACTCCCATGACAGCTACCACACCAACTGCTGGGAAAAGCCATGGGACCAGCCTCGCTTCTCAAGAAACCCTAAAGATGCCAAAGACCATCGTCATCCCACACATTCCAGAGCATCTAACGTGGGTAAGCGACGACAAAACCCACCTCGGCACCACTCAGTCGAGCACAGCACTGAGTACGCCGAAGAACAAGACTCTCATGCCAATGCCAGATCCAAACAACCAGACGGCCGTGGGCATAAGCAAAGCAGCGACTCACAAGAAGTCATGCAGCTATTGAGAGAATCCCTCAAATGCCATGAAGAGGACAGGAAATGGGATGAGTCAGATTCTGATTGACACGCCTTCCAGGAAAGGGGGGACCAAAAACAGACTAGAACAGATCTGACCATACATCCACTAACATTACATACACTACATAACTTACATACTCGCTAACATACAGAAGTTAACCACATCTGCCAGGGAAAACATTCAGCAAACATGTTCTTCCCACAGGTAGAAACTAGCTTCAGAAACTAGCTTAGCATGGACCCGGCTACACTCATCATAGGAAACATTGCACAATCTACCCAACAAGTAGAACACCTCTCATTAAGTTAGGGTACACGACACCTTAGCTGCACGAGTAGTTGTAGGCAAGACCTAGAGACACTCAACTGTTTTGTTTTGTTTCACCTCTTCCTTCCCTCTCCTTCTTCTTTTATTGGGTAAAATGCCTGTCTACCCCATAAGGGTCAAGGTCACGATATAGGGATTGATGCACCACGCCTAATATCGGCAGGCCACCTTTGAACCAATGTGAGCTAGAGAGCTCCATGATTAAGAGGTCACCTCATTTGTACCACAAATGATGTCACCACGTCATGAAGAAAGGTACAACGGTCTCAACCTAGTACGATTTAGAAGTGAAGGAAATAAACAAAACGAAAGTTAAACACAGAACTTGGTCAAAGAGTCACCGGACCGAACCAAATTAGAACAACACCAAAGTTAAACTACATTACGTCGACACGATAAACCGAGGAACGTTAAAACGTAAACTTCAAATTAACCTTAAGTTTAAAGTTTAAAACTGTTAGTACTCGAATAATCTAAGGCCCTGCACCAGTACAGTGGCCAATCATGGAGGTGTTGTCTTGTTGTTTGTTGTGTATTGTGTCTGCTTCTTCTCCTTGTGCTTCTACAGCGTTCGCCGATGTCTTCATCCCAACACATCGCCTAACGAAGGGGGGAATGTAGCAATTATGGACGCAGACATATAGATGAGTTAATCTTCCAATGATTCGATCAAATTAACATCCTTTTCAACAAAGCACAATTCAGCTCCAGGAATTCATCATCATCACGAGGGAGATGGGGGCTTGATTCTGCCCCGGAGCTACTAGTTCTGACTTCCTATGGACTCGCCACCAAACTCAGTTAAAAGAGGACAAAAGGCTCGTGGTTGTCACAAGACAAAGAAACAACCAGACCTCTGTCTTTGCATGACCAGCAAATGAACTCCACGTGACAGCTAAAACTCAGAGTAAGCTCACAGAAACTGTTAGCTTATGGAGTACATCAAATAACTGATTATTGGACTTTCATTCAAATAGCCTTCGACATAACTTGTTAGTGTGTTTACAACTAATACACATGACTATCATGCATGTATATTACTCACAATTCATGCAATTATGTAACTATTGAATGAGTGGATGAAAAAGCATCGTGTTTGGTACCGGTGCGTTCGTATGGGTATAATCCAACAGATGAGCTGAATGAAATCTTTATAGAATTGATCATGTCCTTATAGTAAGAAATTAGGTCTAAATTTACTCTCTGCTTAAGAGCAGGAAACTAAATTCTAGAGATAACCTAATTTTGTGGGAGGGGTGGAGACACAGTCACCCCTGAAGCCTAATTGGCCAGAACCCATCCAGGGGATGGGCAAATGTTTGAGTTTAGTCTCAGAACACGAACGAAAAGTTCAGTTCTGTTCTCAGTTCTGTTCTCAAGTTCTGTTCTCAAGTTCTGTTCTCAAGTTCAGTTCTCAGTTCTGTTCACAGTTCTGTTCCCTACAGTTCTGTACAGTTCAGACCAGAAGCAGTGCAGAGTCCAGCTCAAGTTCGGTTCCAGTTCGGTTCGAGCTGGTTCGCGGCCTGTTCGCAGTTCAGAGATGAGCTCAGTCCTAGCAGTATGACCAGAGAGAGTTCGGAACGGAGTTCCCAGGAGACGATCTGACGATCGTGACAGACCAACATCAGAGAAAATGGGTTAACAACGATTTCATTCAGGCCATCTGCTTTTCTCTCACTTTCCTTTCTTTTACTTAAAGTTTATTTTATTTCCGCTAAGTCTCGGGTCTGTTAAAGTTTCGCCGTAAAAGTCTCTCAACAACGAGTTTCTAACAGCGCGCTCCAACTTCAAACAACGCCCACAAGACTTTCATCCAGCCGCCAACACCCCACGTGTTCGGCCTCCCCAGACGTCGACCAGACCTTCAGCGAATCAAAGATCCGGGAAAATCCCTGTCCAGCCAGGAGAAGGGAATCCCCCTTGTCAGACGACACGCGAAACCCAAACGCAAGTAACGCCTTTTTGATTCCAAGCTGAACTGGTGCATTAGATCAAATGTAATAACCCTGCCTAAGAAACGATAGGAGGTTAAATTACTGATCAATGGTTTCTTCAGGTCATGTTTCATAAATGCATAGATTGCTTAGGATTTCATAATTTCTCTCTCTTAGAACTTATTCTTTCCTCACCTTCTTCCTTTCTGCAACGTGTGAATGTGCGAGCGTGTGTGTTTATGTTAGATATTAGTTTGATGTGTTAGATTAATCAATAAAGTTCCGTTTGTATTCAAAGATAACTGTTCTTGTGTTATGTGCTTATCAATTTAATGTCTTGAACTGCCGATCTAAGTTACCTGGCTGTTAAATAGTGTTTCACTATTGTTCGGATATTAATATCCGCTGCAGAGTTGATATTTACGGCCCGTTCAAATGAACGCTAGAAGAGTCATTTGCTCGGCTGTAAAATAGACTCTCAAAATTCCCTATGAATTCATTAAATTCATTCATTTGAGCTAAATATACATGTTTCCCCTTAACAGAGCCCCCCTTTAAGTCCTTACATATCGGCGGACGAATAAGTTAAGGTGTAAACATTAATTCTGAATTATTTATACTACATAGTGTCATTCGAGTCTTTCATTTTAATTCAGTTCCCCGTTGAGTTATTATTTTATCTGACTCATAGTCGCTACAAGCTAGTGATAGCTTAGTGACAGCAATGAAACGTCCAATATTAGTTGATAATATTGATAATACTAAGTACATATATTTAGTTTGACACCTAATGGCTGAGATGAGAAGACTTACCTCTATACTGGGCTTCCTTTTGATTTTCTTCCTTTCTCTTTTTGCGTCCCTGTGCACCCGAAGATTTAGAGCGCTTCATTTTTGATGAGCGCGCGCGCCAGCGATGTGCACTTGCCTGACCTAACACCTGATGACGCCTATCGCTGCATGAAGTCGAACAAGCCTATAGTCATTGGTTGATTTAGTCATGTGGGTTCTTAGTTCAGTTCTGTCATTGGTTCATTGTCTTGATTGTTCACTATTAGTAATTAGTCTTTGTGTATTTAAGCCCTCATGTTTGCAATGCGTCTTGGTCTAGTATTGTTTCCTGTCACAATAGGGAGTTCATGTTTCAAGTCAAGTCTGTTCAAGTCAAATAGTTGTTTTATTTATTTTTTATTTAGTTAATATTTAATTTTCTTATGGTTTAAAGTTTAATATCAGTTTTAGTTAACGATAATAACCAAAGTTCAACCAAAGTGTCCTGGTAATAAAAATAATGACTTTGGTGTTTTTTTTCTTTTTCTTTCTTTCTCTTTTTAGTATTTGATTTGCTAGTGGGAAAAAAAAGTTCAAAAGACATCACTAATGCAAGTGAAGGGTTTGGGACACATCAGCCAATCAGAGATGTCTTTTTTTGTCACAAAAAGCTTAAAAAGGGTCTGTAGGTACATTAGCAAATATGGGAAGTTTTAAATCACCTGCTCCCAACCATGCAACTGCTATTGAGATGAATGGGAATGCTAATGCTAAGTGTACTCCAGAGATTATAGACTTCCTTGCCACACACACACACGCAGTTCTCAAGATTTCACACAGGCAAAAACGACCGTAATCATCTCCATTACCACAGCACAAGGCATTAATATTTAAAGCCATTACACTCAGGCAGATGAGTGATTTCGGCGCTGGGTCTTTCTATTGACCTTCTTTGAGATACAGCCGTGTCAATTGACCTCAGTGATGCACAAACACGGTGGCTCACATCAGAACAGACACACGCTGTTCAAGAAAAGTCTTGAGATTAAATTAGCTTAATATTGATTTCAATTAAAGCAAATGAAGGGCTGATGCAGGGTTACTGTATGCGAGTGTGGTGTATATCAGCTGTGTGTGTATGATGGAGGATCTCGTTGTGTGGTACTCAGTGATTTATTGAAGAAGTGAGCTCAAGCCTCAGGCTCTCTCCTGCAGAAACAGGCACACACGCTACAAATGGCAAATAACACATGGTACAGCAATACTGACAGAGAGCGTGGCCATTCACATAAATAATATATATTTTAATCAGAATAAAAAAATGTTGAGAACTGAAACAAAGTTTCATAACATAACACACACAGCTTCAACAGCATGATAAATGAGCATCATATACTGTGCCTTGCTATGACTGAATACCTCATTTCATCCATACACTGATCTCTTCACAGGCAATTACAAAATACTCTTTATAATTTACAGTGAAATAATAGCCTACAGCAAACAATGAATCAGACTATTTTAAATGTTGAGCAAGCGATCTCATTGGATGCATGATCAGCATAGGCCAATTAGCTTGCGTCATGCGGAAATGATGTGATAGGTCTCTCTCTCTATATATATATTTATACACCGATCAGGCATAACATTATGAAGGTGAATATTAGGTGAAGTTCAAGTGAATAACACTGATTATCTCTTCATCACAGCACCTGTTAGGGGGTGGGATATATTAGGCAGCAAGTGAACATTTTGTCCTCAAAGTTGATGTGTTAGAAGCAGGAAAAATGGGCAAGCATAAGAATTTGAGCGAGTTGGACAAGAACCAAATTGTGATGGCTAGACAAAGGCTGGCCCGTGTGGTCCGATCAAACAGACGAGCTACTGGAGCTCAAATTGCTCAAGAAGTTAATGCTGGTTCTGATACAAAGGTGTCAGAATACACAGTGCATTGCAGTTTTTTGTGTATGGGGCTGCATAGCCGCAGACCAGTCATGGTGACTATGCTGACCCCTGTCCACCGCCGAAAGCGCCAACAATGGACACATGAGCATCCGAACTGGACCACGGAGCAATGGAAGAATGGTCTGATGAACCACATATTCTTTTACGTCATGTGGATGGCTGGGTGCATGTGCGTCGGTTCCCTGGAGAACTACATGGCACCAGGATGCACTATGAGAAGAAGTCAAGCCAGCGAAGGCAGTGTGATGCTTTGGGCAATGTTCTGCTGGGAAACCTTGGGTCCTGCCATCCATGTGGATGTTACTTTGACACGTACCACCTTCCAGCAGGATAATGTGCCCTGCCACAAAGCAAAAATGGTTCATGAATGGTTTGAGGAGCACTACAACGAGTTTGAGGTGTTGACTTGGCCTCCAAATTCCCCAGATCTCAATCCAATCGAGCATCTGTGGGATGTGCTGAACAAACAAGTCAAATCCATGGAGGCTCCACCTCGCAACTTACAGGACTTAAAGGATCTGCTGCTAACATCTTGGTGCCAGATACCACAGCACACCTTCAGGGGTCTAGTGGAGTGACCGGTCAGGGCTGTTTTGGCAGCAAAAGGGGGACCAACACAATATTAGTAATAATTAGGGGTGTAACGGTATACATATTCGTACCAAACCGTTTCGGCTTTCGGTTCGGTTAACAGTAGGCTTGTTTTAAGCGTGGAACACACTTCAATCTGTGTTCCCACACGAACATTATTCAGTCCATTTTATCACGAAATTCAAACGATAAATGCCGTTTTAACGCTCTATGTGGCATGACTAATCTGATCACAGTTCAAGCGGCCGCGCAATGCACACACGCGTGAACGCGATCATCTGTGATGGCGATCGATCATCTCTTCCGAAAGAATAAACATGAATGAACATCTGAAGTTATGCTGAGGATACATTACAACTTACTGTCATGTATCATATGTGGTGTAATCGCTAAATCAGTGTTCCCTTTCGTTCAGTCACTACGACGTAACGTTAGTGACTAACGAATGGGGGGTTTCGCTTAGAAGCCTATCAACTTCGAGTTTTGAGAAAACGCCCAATGGCGTGCCAATGCCATGGGGCATGCGGAATTTGCATACGTAGCTCCGCCTCACTGCGTGAGTATATAAGGAAGTACGAGGCAATATCGCATTATGTTTCTGCTTTCGGAGCCAAGAGTACCTACCTCTTCACTCCTACAGCCTTCTGAGACTCTGTCAGCTTCTTCGAGACGAGCAGCTTTCCAGTCGGTGTTGGTGTGACGGCGCGTTCCAGTGATCGCATACTTCCTGCCTGCTGATCTGTGCAGTGGTCCGCCTGACAGCTGGTGTGTGTTTCCCTGGGCGCTTCGGCATCGACTGCAAGGTTTTCCTCTCACAAAAAGAGCTTGCGCGTGGCACGTCTTTTTCAAGACGGCTCGCCCGTGCACTTCCGGGTGCGATCGATTTTCCGCTGCTGTCTGAGGACGCATTCACTGCTCGAGCGTGTTTGGGCTTCAGCGCGCACGGGCAGTGTTTGCGGATGTGTCACGTTTCCATTGCGGGGGCGTGACCATCGCGATGTCACGGTCGAGACTCAATGATCTCCGTGAGGAGAGAGAGTCCCCTCTGCCACACCCCAATCTACCGTCCCCGAGTGAGATGGTACTTTGGCTGGTGGCCAGGGTGACCTGAGGGCGGTGCTGTGGTATTAAGAACCCCGACGTTCATTCCTCGGGCCACACCCCCCTCTCATACATCGCTTCCGCGAGTGTTGGATTGAATCTACGGCCCGTCTCTGACGCCCCGTTCGTTCAGTTCACGCTCCGGATAGCAGTGAGATGTCGATCGCCGCATCCCAAGGTGGGCTGGAGTCCTTTGGGGATGACGATTAGGTTGTGCTCCGCCTCCGGGTGTGTCAGCACTGCCTGATCTGACCTAAAGTTGACAGCCATGTTATCTCGGGCAGCCGCGAGTCTCGCGCTGGTGTGGAACTCCGCCCAGCCGCGGGTGCTCGTGGTTGCGCGATTGGTTTTTGGGGGCGGCACCCGACAGCTGTTGGGCCCCGCCCCCAATGCCTTTCGCTCCCGGGGTGCATGAGGAGATCACGCGGTCCCGGAAGTCCCCGTGCTTCTCGCGACCGTTTGGTGGCCTCCTCCGCCTTCTCTGCCCTTGATGGGGCCGCGGCCTAGGGTACACTGGGGCCCCCTCCCCCCCCACTGTTGAACTCTCTGTTGCGCACTACGGTGTCCACAGAGGGCTTTGACGTGGCGTGGTGTGGCTGTCCTAAGCACCCCCCCCAAAGCCTGTGGGCTCGTCTACTTCGGTGGCGTGGTCCCGCAGTGCTACGGGCAGGCCGCCGCCCCTTTGCACATGCACAAGGGTGGAGCCGACCCAGGGCTCTTCATTGAGCTGCGTGCCGCAACTGACCCCGCCCCCGGGCGGTGAAGGTGGCCACACGCTCCCTGGGTCGGGCGATGTCCACAGCTGTGGTCCGGGAGAACACCAGGCCTTACCTGGTGATGTGGAGGACGTTGAGCGGGCCCGCCTCCTCAACTCACCCATATCCCAGGCTGGCCTCTTCGGCGGCGCGGCTGAGAACTGCGCCCAACAGTTCTCGGCCGCCCCAGAGCAGACTGAGGCTGCAACACGTACTGCCCCGGCGGCCAGCTGCTGCACCAGCCGCCGGCCCAGTCGCCTCAGTCCGCTCGCCGCCGAGGGCGCCCTCCCTCTTCCCGCCCGGCCCCAGCAGCAGCCTTCACCTGGGCCGCGCCGTGGAGGTGGTTGAGGATGTCGCCCAGTCCGCTCCCCAGACTTGTTAAACGCCAGGATGGAGGTGGACAACTCAGAGATGGGTTCCAGTTCTTCCCAGGGGATGGTAGCAGGGCCTCTCCTTCCCCCGGTGGAGGGCCGGGGGAAAATCCTTCCGCTGCTGGCCCCCGGGCTAGCAGCGCTTGGGAAGAACTCATGTTCCTGTCTCTGAGCACCCAGAGACCGGTGATGACAGTGCGCGCCACCCTCGGGTCTCGCCACTCGCATCCCTCTCTGTCGCCAGCCCCCTGGCAGAGCAGACCCCAGTGGAACGCGAGTCCTTCCCTGGTCTCCTCTGTCAGGGCGCAGCCGTTAACCGTGCTCCGACCCGGGGACGCCCAACAGCCTCCCCTGTCCGCGCCGGTAACGCTGCCTCGCTGCCCCACCCAGGGTACGTCTGTCGTCCGGATGACCCCGTTGGTGCAGTCTCTGGAAGCCTGGCTTCAGCTTCCGGGGCTGTCCCGCTGGGCTGCCCGGACCATCAGGCTCGGCTACGCGATTCAGTTCGCGCAGGCTCCTCCCCGTTACAGGGGAGTCCGCTATACCATGACCGGGGCCCATGCCCCCGTCATGCGTGCGGAGATTGCCACTCTACTGGCGAAGGGTGCGATCGAGCCTGTCCCTCCAGCCGAAATGAGGTCGGGGTTCTACAGCCCCTACTTCATTGTACCCAAGAAAACCGGTGGGTTACGGCCAATCCTGGACCTTCGCATCTTGAACCGATCCCTTCACCGGCTTCCGTTCGAGATGTTGACTGCGAAACGCCTTTTCGAATGCGTTCGTCCGTACGATTGGTTTGCAGCGATTGACCTGAAGGACGCCTACTTCCATGTCTCCATCCTTCCTCGACACAGACCGTTCCTACGGTTTTGCTTTCGAGGGGCGGGCATACCAGTACGCAGTTCTCCCATTCGGGTTATCTCTGTCCCCTCGCGTCTTCACGAAGATCGCCGAGGCAGCCCTTGCGCCCCTTTGGCAGCACGGGGTCCGCATCCTGAACTACCTCGACGACTGGCTCATACTAGGCCACTCTCGAGAGCAGGTTTGCGGACACAGAGATCTGGTTCTCCACCACTTAACCCGTCTGGGCCTTCGGGTCAACTGGGAGAAGAGCAACTTTGCCCCGTGCAGAGGATCTCTTTTCTCGGTATGGAGATCGACTCGGTCGCCATGTACGCGCAGCTTTCGAGCGAGCGTGCGCAGTCTCTGCTGACTTGCCTCCGACAAATCAAGAGCAAGAATGCGGTTCCACTGAAACTTTTTCAGAGGCTCCTGGGGCATATGGCATCTGCAGCCGCGGTAACGCAGCTCGGATTGCTTCATATGAGACCGCTTCAGCACTGGCTTCGCGATCGAGTCCCGAGATGGGCATGGCAGTCTGGCACGCTCCGGGTCCAAGTGACTCGGGCCTGCTTACAGACACTCACCCCGTGGTCGAACCTCAGCTTTCTACGGGCTGATGTGCCCTTAGAACGAGTTTCCAGGCATGTTGTCGTATCGACGGATGCCTCTGCCACGGGCTGGGGTGCCATGTGCAATGGACAAGCAGCCGCGGGCTCCTGGACAGGACCCCAGCGTCTCCTGCATGTCAATTGCCTCGAGTTGCTGGCAGTACGGTTCGCCCTGCACCGCTTCCGAGCGTTGCTGAAGGGTCAACATGTGCTCGTCCGGACAGACAACACGGCCGTAGTAGCGTACATCAACCACCAGGGCGGTCTACGCTCCCGCCGCATGTCTCAACTCGCCCGCCATCTCGTCTTATGGAGTCAGAAGCGCCTGAGGTCCCTTCGTGCTGTCCATATTCCGGGAGTCCTGAACCACGCAGCCGACGAGCTCTCGCGGTTTCAGCCTCTCCCGGGAGAATGGAGACTCCATCCCCGGACGGTTCAGCTGATTTGGGAACAGTTCGGCGACGCACAGGTAGACCTGTTTGCCTCCCACGACTCTTCCCACTGCAGCCTGTATTATTCCCTGACCGAGGGCACGCTCGGCACGGATGCACTGGCGCACAGCTGGCCGCGGGGCCTACGCAAATATGCGTTTCCCCCAGTGAGCCTACTCGCACAGCTTCTGTGCAAGATCAGGGAGGACAAGGAGCAGGTCCTTTTGGTCGCCCCGTACTGGCACGGCCGGACCTGGTTCCCCGAACTCATTCTCCTTGCGACAGCCCCTCCCTGGCCTATTCCTCTGAGACCGGACCTCCTTACTCAGAGACGGGGCACCCATTGGCACCCGCGTCCCGACCTTTGGAACCTCCACGTGTGGCTCCTAGACGGGACCCGGCAGGTTTGAGTGGCCTACCACCTACGGTGGTCGCCACCATCACTTCCGCTAGGGCAGAGTCCACTCGGCATGCCTATGCGTTGAAGTGGAACCTCTTCGTCACCTGGTGCTCTTCCCGCCAAGAAGACCCCTGGAAATGTCCGATCGGGTCCGTGCTTCAGTTTCTCCAAGAGGGGCTGGTGCGAAGGCTGTCTCCCTCCACCCTCAAGGTATATGTGGCCGCAATATCTGCCCACCACGATCTCTTGGAGAACAAAAAGGTAAGTCAGCACGACCTGGTCATCAGGTTCCTGAGGGGAGCTAGGAGACTGAATCCTCCTCGCTCTCCTCTCGTACCCTCTTGGGACCTCGCAGTAGTGTTAACTGCTCTGCAGAGACCTCCCTTTGAGCCTTTGCGGTCGGTCGATATTAAGTTTCTGTCTATGAAGACGGCTCTGCTGACCGCATTGGCCTCAGTCAAGAGGGTCGGGGACCTGCAGGCATTTTCGGTTGACGAAGCGTGCCTGGAGTTCGGGCCGGCTAACTCTCACGTGATCCTGAGACCCCGGCCTGGATATGTGCCCAAGGTTCCCACCACTCCGTTCAAGGACCAGGTGGTGAACCTGCAAGCGCTGCCTTTGGAGGAGGCAGACCCAGCCTTGGCATTGCTCTGTCCAGTACGCGCTCTCCGCGCCTACGTAGACATGACGCAGTGTTTCAGGACCTCAGACCAGCTCTTTGTCTGTTATGGTGGAGAGCGGAAGGGAAGTGCTCTCTCAAAGCAAAGGCTGTCTCACTGGATAGTGGACACCATTGCTTTGGCTTACCAGCAGCAAGGCCGACCATGTCCCCTTGGTGTGAGGGCACACTCCACCCGGAGTGTGGCTTCCTCTTGGGCTCTAGCGCATGGCGCCTCGCTAGCAGACATCTGCAGAGCTGCAGGCTGGGCGACACCCAACACATTCGCCAGATTCTATAATCTCCGAGTGGAGCCAGTGTCCGACTATGTACTCGCTCCCCCGAGGGGCCGGTAAGGACCAGGTTCAGGTGTCTTCGCTTGCTCGCCACTCCACTCCACGGACTGGATACGTGCGATATTTCCTCAGGTGAGTTCCCCGAGAGCCCTGAGCTCCTCCAGCACTGTCGACGCCGACATCAGTTCAGTCTGCCCTCTCGAGCCCAGACCCTCATGTCCGGCCAGGTGCCCCATGTGCATGGTTCCCTCTGGCGACCCCCACATGTGTATTTCACCGTAAGTCTCCGCAGTGAGCGGGTTTCTTCCCTTGGCGTGTCCCCGCCACCCCTAGGGTTAAAAATCCACCTTCGGCTGGTACCCTAGAGATCTCCCATATGCAACCCTCTCCGGGTCATATGTGTCTCTTAAGTCCTCCCCACGGGTAGGCATCTTGGCATTCCCTCACTGGGATATGCTTCCCAGTGTACCTTGGTAATCCTGTGTTAAGTGGGAGTCCTTCGTCCGTACTAGTCTTACGACAGGGTACTCACACTTACGCAGGGCACTGGAAGACAGCTGAGTGGCGGGATTATATTGGGACCCCCATTCGTTAGTCACTAACGTTACGTCGTAGTGACTGAACGAAAGGGAACGTCTCGGTTACGGATGTAACCCTCGTTCCCTGAGGAGGGAACGGAGACGTAACGTCCCCTTGCCACATCAGCTGTGTTGCCTGGAACGCAGGAGTTCAGTCTTGGCTCCTCAAGCAGGTAACATAATGCGATATTGCCTCGTACTTCCTTATATACTCACGCAGTGAGGCGGAGCTACGTATGCAAATTCCGCATGCCCCATGGCATTGGCACGCCATTGGGCGTTTTCTCAAAACTCGAAGTTGATAGGCTTCTAAGCGAAACCCCCCATTCGTTAGTCACTAACGTTACGTCTCCGTTCCCTCCTCAGGGAACGAGGGTTACATCCGTAACCGAGACGTTTCAATGGCGGAAAGACTGCAATATAACTGCTTGTAAACTAAACAATGTCATGTAGCATCACATTTACCTCAAGCAGTCATTCAGTGTCCACAGAATTTTATTCACTAGAGAAATCAACTCTTTCACTAAATATATGCTCTTTTTTAGCCTATATATTCATTATATTCTACTGAACCTGTTAGGGATGTCTTGATTATTTTATGCATGTTAAATAAAACTGTCATGAAAATGACACACACTGTGTATAAATGCTTATATTTCAACAACGAATTGGAGAAAAAAATATTTTATAATTAGATTTAGAAGTTAATGCAAAAACTGCCTTATGTGAAGTTTACATGTTTGCATACAATGTGTTATTTGAGTGTTGATTATTATACCTAAATATAAATAGCAACTGAATTTAGTCTAATAGTTTGGGCTCTGTTGTTAACCTTTAATATTAATGTACAAGTAAGGGCTCCCTATATAATTTACAGAAATATCTTCAATAAACTTTTAGTTATAATTTAATTCATTCAAGGACAGACACTTTTTTCTTCTTAATAAAGATAAATAAAAAGCCATTTTGTAAAACTGCTGTACCGAACTCGTACCGAACCGTGACTTCAAAACCGAGGTACGTACCGAACGTGTACCTGATTAGCATAATTCCAAGTCTAAGCTCATGGCTGCCAAGCGTAAACCTCCTCAACATTTATTTTGATGGAAATAATTTGTATAAATGTTCTCTGTGGAATGAATTGTGGGAGGAAGTGCATGTGGTGTGAATATTAACATAATTAACAGAACTGCATTTTTAGCCTCATTGCATGTTAATGGTGTTGAACAAATTACTGCATATCATTTTATTTATAAGATACACTTTTTGTTTTAGATTGTACCTTTAGGGGTACAACAGCTTGTCACTGGGAAAGTAATCTTAATCTTTGTACCCTTTTCACCCTTAAAAGGTGCCTATTAGTACCTTGGAGTATCAATATGTACCTTAAGGTACTACTATGAACCTTTTAGGTGTAAAAAGAAAAAAGGCACAAAGATGCCATTTTAAGGGTACTGCCCCAGTGACAAGCTGTTGTACCCCTAAAGGTACAATTTTTACACATTTATGGAAGAGTAGAAGAGTGTGTTAAATGCCACTTGAATTCATACTTCCAACTTGGAAACTTGTGAAAGTCTACAACTTCTTGCCAGGCAAATGGCCTCACATAAATGTGACAGCACCCAGGCAATGATGAACAATGAGTTTCAAAGTCAATATAAAATCCAAATGCACCCTATTTGCATTCTTAATGAACGCTCATGGTTTACTCCATCACGCTATCCCAAGCAAAAATGTGGGTTCAAATGAAAAGTAAATATATGAGAATGGAAATCTCTCTCATGTTGAAGGAATGTTTTTCTCATGTTTTTTTTCTCTTCTCAATAATTACCATGGTTGTCAGCACTTCTCCTTACTTTCTTGTTGTATGTTGCGGTTAACAATCTAACCTGTATTAAGTGGAAAAGTATGGTGACGTTTTGCCTTCAAGGCTATAACCACACATACAATATACAGCCCACATATGAATAAGCAAGTACTCAAGATTTGCTCATTTAAGCGTGATGCTCTTTATGCACATTTTAAGAGTCCTGAAGCCGACAGTAAGAACAACTACATATGAGAGACAAAGGCTGTTCACACTGTCAGTCCACCTATTGTCATTTTCTGCTCATTCGTTTCTGCAGCGACTTCCAGCATGTTTCCTATAACAACATCCGACGTTTATGTTTTATGTGGCGTGAGAAGGTCTCATAAACCAGAGCGGTCAGAGCGGTCAGAGCGGTCAGCTGAAACGGAATTCCAGAAATGAGATTTGAATAGGATTTCATGTGATTTTTTTTGCCATTCACACTTGCGAACTTTATATTACGTGGCCTTAAAGGACAACTCCGTTGAAAAATGAACCTTGGGTAATTAACACATGGTTACCGAGTAGATCGTTCTCTGGGATGCGTTTTCATGAAAATCGAATGTTAAGAGATTTATCTCTAAAAACAGATTAGCTTATAACGCGAGTAAATGGGGCACAGAATAAGTAAAATAAAATCGCTAGTTAATACCCCTAACAAGGCTCAAAAGAGCCTCACACTAACACAAGTCGAGCCACGAACGCTGTGCTAAGCTGCGATAATTCCTATCGACCAGCTCACTTAGCACAGCGTTCGTGGCTTGACTCGTCGAGACTGTTTTCCAAGATGTCTCCTGGCTGTATACGCGTAATGTTCTGTCTTTATAAAGTATCTTCTTATTAAAGGGGTGGTAAACCACGATTTCACTATTCTAACTTTAGCTAGCGTGTAATGTTGCTGCTTGAGCATAAACAACATCTGCAAAGTTACAACGTTCAAAGTTTAAAGCAAAGGGAGATATTTGCTTTTAAAGAAATCAGTTTCTAAGAACTACAGCAAACGGCCAGCAGGCGACTACAGACATTCCTCCAGGGTTGGTGACATCAACAGGCTCAATATTTACATAAACCCCTCCTCCGAGAATATTAAATAAGGGGGGGTGAGGCCATTTTGTATCGCGGCGCTGTTGTGGTATAAGTTAGTTAGGCTGGAGTGTTGTTGCCGCGATGCCGAGGAAACGCTGTTATATTCATCCGGATTGCAGGTCTGGGGTACTTGCTCTGTTCAGCCTTCCTTGGGACGGGGGTGCCTTGCAGAGCGTTTAACATACAGCATGTTATATGCACGTGTGTTTGAGTCAGCGGGGAACAGGCGCGCGCGGGGCTTCCAGTTCCTGCTGCACATCTAACAGAGGAAAACATCCACCGTCTTCGCGATTTCAATGCCAGATTTGCACAACGTCAGCTGCGTGAAAAAAACACTGCCGGTGCGTGGATGCACGACGCGCGCGCTGCACATTTCACGGAGGACAACACAAACTTCCACAAACTTCGCGAGTTCAATACAGGATATGCACAACGGCTTGTCCTGAAAGCTGGATTTACAAACAGAAGCTGTTTATGGGCCACAACCTGTAAGTCTGATTTATTTTTCATCGATGTGTTGTCCTGTAATAGGTTGTAGCAAGGAAGTAAACAGATGACAATGCTGTTCTGCAAACCAGTCTGTTAAATGCTCATTCATACTTAACGTTATCCGACGAACACCTAACATTACAAACACTAACGTTAAAATATCAACAGCGAACTTGGCATTAGTGTAAATGATTCTTTGATTAGAGCTTTTATGTATTGTTTATCTACAGGCATGCTAAACATGGTTCTGTGTGTGATTTGGCTAACTTACTAGTTAAAGCCAGTGCTTAGTGTTTGTTTTGGGTTAGTTCTTGCGACAGATATTTGGCTGTAATCATTCTAAAAATACAAAAGTTAAAGTGCCATTCAGTAGCGATCATTATAGATCCGCAGTCTTTACTCTTGAGGACTGAACAGGTTCTGCTCGATCATCTTCACTCAAATGTTCTGGATCTGATTCGGGCTCATATGGTTTTATTGACGCCGTTGTTTCTAACACTGACCAAAGCAAGCACAGCCTCCGGTAAGGGGCGTGACGTTTCCGACATACGTGCACTAGGCGTTTAGCGAATCACAACACACTGGGCCAGCTAACCAATCAGAGCCCACTGCGTATTTTTGAGGGACTGGCTTCATACAACCCGGAAAGCATCAGACCGTTTTACAAGGAGGGACAGAGCAGTGTAGAATAAAGGTCAAATATATGAAAAATAAGGCAATTTTTTTAAAAACGAAGCATGAACACGTTACAGTGCACCCCACAAACACAGTCAAGCCTTCAAAAGAATGTGTTTTACCACCCCTTTAAACTGTTTGCACACTTACAAAGTTCTCAATGCTTCGATTTGCATGTAGGGACCCTCATTATGCTACCGTGTTAGTGTGAGGCTATTTTGAGCCTTGTTAGGGGTATTAACTAGCGATTTAATTTTACTTATTCTGTGCCCCATTTACTCGCGTTATAAGCGAATCTGTTTTTAGAAAGAAAACTCTTTACATTAGATTTTCATTTTCATGTGTTAATTACCCCAAGGTTAATTTTTCACCGGAGTTGTCCTTTAACTACTATGTACTAACATTTTATTTAATCATTTGATACAATGCAGTTATTGTGTACATACATGTCTTTACATTGTACTTACATTTTTAAATATACCTGTATGTAATTACATCAGTAATTAATTTCTGTAGTTACATTTGTAATTACACTGTTGACCCTTCCCTTACACCTAACCCTACCCTTAAACTTACCCATACCACCACACCTGTCCCTAACCCTACCCGTATCCCACCTCAAAATCAGCAAAAGTGTTTTGTAATACAATATAAACACAGTAAGTACATTGTACTTATTTTTTGATGTAAGTACATAGTAGTTAAAGGATTAGTTCACTTTTAAATAAACTTTTGCTGATAATTTACTCACCCCCTTGTCATCCAAGATGTCCATGTCTTTCTTTCTGCAGTCGAAAAGAAATTAAGGTTTTGGATGAAAACATTCCAGGGGTTTCCTCCATATAATGGACTTCAATGGGTTGCAAACGGTTCATGGTCCAAATGACAGTTTCAGTGCAGCTTCAAAGGGCTTTAAACGATACCAGACGACACCAGCCGATGAATAAGGGTCTTATCTAGCGAAACGACCAGTTTCTGCGAGAAACCGAGCAGTATTTATGCTATTATTTTACCTCTTAAAGCTACACTATGTAACTTTTCCGTCCACTAGAGGTCGCCTGTTCAAAACAAAGGCGTAGTTTGATGACGCCACGTTTGAGCGCAGAATCTCGGGACATGTCTTCACCTCACAGCCGGTGGGAAACAGTCAGGATAGGACTCGGGCAGAAATCATGTTCATGGATGCGATTATTAACATTACTGTAGTCTGAAGCAGAGCAGGACCGAGTGTTGTGGGGCTGAGCAAGGCCGCAGGAGCGATTGAAGAGCGGGACTGTTATTATGGCATAGTCGCTGTCGGGACTTTTATTATGACACGGTTGCCGGCGGCACTTCCTCTTCTCCAGTGCTGAGTGTGAGGTAACGCAGCTCTGTTTATCGTATTAGATATATCTGAGTGTGTTGAAAAGGAAGTTATGACGTTCGCTCGGCGGCTGCTATGACACTTGTTCACAATGCAGTGAGAGTAAAGTGTTTCACTGAATAAAACCGGAGACCGAGGGTGACGCAGATATGACGCAATCGACAGGCGACTCCCTCACACGCATAGCTCACACGTCCCGGCTCCTTGGTTAAAATAGCAATTTTCTCACGATTTACAAATAGTTGAAAACATTTGGGATATTCTAAGTACTCAACTGAACAAAATATATAACACTGGCCTAGTGATTTCTGGATGTTTTACTGCAAAAATCCTACATAGTTCACCTTTAACAGAGGAACGCGATCGTCTCTGAGCTCCACCATCACTTCCGGGGAGTGAGGTCAAATTCGATCGTGGTTATAGATATATCGATAGTAGATGCCTCATTCTACTGATCCATGCAGTCGCTAATGAGGCATCTACGTATACATCTATGACCACGATCTAATTTGACCTCACTCCCCGGAAGTAATGGCGGAGCTCAGAGACGATCGCGTTCCTCTTTTAAGAGGTAAAATAATAGCATAAATACTGCTCGGTTTCTCGCAGAAACTGATCGTTTTGCTAGATAAGACCCTTATTCATCGTCTGGTATCGTTTAAAGTCCTTTGAAGCTGCACTGAAACTGTCATTTGGACCTTGAACCGTTTGCAGCCCACTGAAGTCCATTATATGGAGAAAAACCCTGGACTGTTTTCATCCAAAATCTTAATTTCTTTTCGACTGCAGAAAGAAAGACATGGACATCTTGGATGACATGGGGGTGAGTAAATTATCAGCAAAAGTTTATTTAAAAGTGAACTAATCCTTTAAGGCCATCTAATATAATGTGGGGCCACACTGGCTAAATTTGAATCGGATGTGCACAAAAATGTGGACTGACAATCTGAACGTAGCCTTACAGGCCAGTTTCAGCAGTCTTCTCTATGAGGAATTCTCTAAATGAAAACTTGGAATTTCATTAAATTTACTATTGTAGAAAATCTGCACTGGGATTTCTGTTTCTTTCGGCTCTCATTAACATGCATTTGATTTGTGTAGTTGCATGAATGGTTTAATGTCTTGAATCTAATTGCCGTAATTAACCTAATTGGTTCCACATCTCAATGAATGGGGACGGAAGTTTTCAGTTTTCAAGAAAGACCATAAAATAGTCATAAAACAGTCAATTAAACTGTATCCTCTGTCTTTTGGAGCCACACAAAAGCTTTAAAAAAACAACCAGACTTTAAGGGATAGTTCACCCAAAAAATTTAATTCTGTCATCACTTATTCACCCTCAAGTGGTTCCAAACCTGTATGAATTTCTTTGTTCTGCTGAAAAACAAAAGAAGATCTTTTGAAGAATATGGGTAACCAAACAGTTGATGGACCCCATTTACTTTTTTCTCCATATTAGGGGGCCCATCAACTGTTTGGTTACCCATATTCTTCAAAATATCTTTTTTGTGTTCAGCAGAAGAAAAAAATTCATACAGGTTTAAAACCACTTGAGGGTGAATAAATGATGACATGATTTAAAGTTTTGGGTGAACTGTCCCTTTAAAGTAATTTTTTACTGACCATCTTGATATCCATCATATTCTTCTCCACTAGTGATCATTGATCAACTTGAAAAATTGTTCAGTCCAGTTTGTCAATCATTCAAAATCATTTAAAAACAGTTTTGTGAACTGTTTTGACTCAAATGGTTTGTTCATGAAACAAACTACTTTTCTAATGAACACGCCATAGAGGACTAGGATGGATGTCAACAGATTCATTGAAAAACTGATTACATATCGGCATGTTTCTCACACAAAATTATTGTATGGCTATAGAGAACTTGGAAAAGAGTGCATGATCCAATATGGACTAATTTTATGATACTTTATCGTTAGTCTCTATTCATGTTATCCACCCATGTTAATATATTAATAAAAAAATATTGTTTACGTATTACATAATACTTTTATTTCCAACAATATATTGATATAAAATGTTATTTAATTTGTTATTATTGCACATTTTCTGTTTCATTCCTTAACCATGCAGAAAAGCACAAATATTGTACAGTTTTGTGGAAGAACGGCTGAAGTTGTAAGACATATTCAGAAACAGCAAATAACATGCAAAGATGAACTGAGAGAAAATATAGTTTCATGCTCATTCTGGCAGAAAACTAGTTAAAGAATTATGACATTTGGTATGAGAAGACATGACAAATCTCTCAGGTGTTGCCATGGAAACAAGTAAATTGTTTCCCAATACATGACAATTATTTGAACTACATATTTCATAAACCCCAAAATCCTATGAATGCTAACTGATAAATAATTCACATCACTATAGGGATGCCATAAAATAGCAGAATTAATTTAGCAGTCTTATTGGAAAACGCTCAAATCACTAATCCTGTTATTAGTGCAGTCGTATTTAAATCTTGTCGTTTAATTAACAAGTTTATGATGTTCCAAATGAAAAGGGCTTTTACATTTACATGTTCAGAGGCAGAAAAATGTCTCCATTTGAAGAAAAGATGAATGCATGTAAACAATGAACATTAAAGTAAATAAAAGTGGAAAAAGCTATTTAATTGTGGCGTATTTCAACTTTGGGTATTTCAGAAACTATTTGTTTATAAATGCCACATCAAAACCACACATACATACTAACTTAGAAGATTTTGAAGTAACTCCAACAGATTAATGAAACTTTCAAATTCTCTTTTGCACTGCACAGATTTTCTGGTATCCAGAGAGAATGAGAGCAGCTTAAAGTGTAACCCTTTATTTTAATGGAACACGCCACTATTTTTGAAAATAAGCTCATTTTCCAACTCCCCTATAGAGTTAAACTGTTGAGTTTGACCTTTTTCGAATCCATTCATCCGATCTCTGGGTCTGGCGGTAGCACTTTTAGCATAGCTTAGCATAGATCATTGAATCTGATTAGACCGTTAGCATCTCGCTCAAAAATGACCAAAGAGTTTCGATATTTTTCCTATTTAAAACTTGAACTCTTCTGTAGTTACATCGTGTACTAAGACTGTGTTTTTCCTGGCCGATATGGCTAGGAACTATACTCTCATTCCTCTCTGCGTAATAATCAAGGAACTTTGCTACCGTACCATGGGAGCAGCGGCGCAACGATTTTATGCAGCGCCTTCCGTCAACATAACCAACGTGACAACCTGCTTGCACAAGGAGCGTGCTTTGAAACCATGGAGAAATTTGTGAGAGACGATTCAGAAGATATTTACTTTGGTGCAGATCCTGAACCATATCTATTTGAACCGGAATGCCTGCAACTCTGCAACTACACAAACTTAGTGCCAGTCACATTGGAAGTTACCTAGCTGGGGACTATTTTCAGGCGCTGCTTAATATCATTGCGCCTCTGCACTCATGGTACAGCAGCAAAGTTCCTTGATTATTACGCAGAGAGGATGAAAGTATAGTTCCTAGCCATATCGGCCTAGAAAATCGCAACTTTTAATTTTATGTCGGTCTTAGTACACAATGTAACTACAGAAGAGTCAAGTTTTAAATAGGAAAAATATCGTCACTCTTTGGTAATTTTTGAACGAGATGCTAATGGTCTAATCAGATTCAATGATCTATGCTAAGCTATGCTAAAAGTGCTATCACCAGACCCGGAGATTGGCTGAATGGATTCAAAAACGGTCAAACTCAACTGTTTAACTCTAAGAGAGTTGGAAAATTAGCTTATTTTCAAAAATAGTGGAGTGTTCCTTTAAGGCAGGGGTTTTCAAACTGAGGTCCGGGCACCCCCAGGGGTCCTCCAGAAGGTTTTATTGGGTCCCCAGAAAATTCAGAGAATAAAAAGACAAAGCAAAAAGGGATAAAGTCTACCGAACATTTAAACTTGTCAGTTCTAAGTGTCACCTTTCTTGCCGTATACACACTTTCCAGAATTGTATTGCTTTGTATCTTTCTAGTGAGTTTTTCTCACTATAGTCCCCTTTGTCTTGCTCACTGGGGTTGTAAGGCATACTGCCTTAACGCAGTACGTAAGCTGCTTACATACAATTATTGTGAAAGTTGCTTATGCAAATTATTTTTAATTGAAAATGTTCCTCTTCAGGTTTATATATCCAACATTAAGTATAGCCAATTTAAGTTCGGAAACAATATGTTGTATGTATAATGTCACACTTTCTACTTATCTAACAGTTCTAAAAAATAGGTTAATCATATTTGGGGGTCCTTGGCATCATAAAGTTTGAAAACCCTGCTTTAACGTGCCCTTGTTACACTGTAATTATACATTTAAGTACTACTGAGTAATATTAATAAACAACACATACTTACTATAGGGCTATGGTAGGATTAGGGTTTGGTTGAGGGTTAGTTATTACTATGGTAAGTACATGTAACATACACTCTTAAAAATAAAGGTTCTTAAATGGTTCTTTGGCGAGGTGTATGGTTCCATGAAGAACCTTTAATATCCAAAGCACCTTTCCATTGCACAAACGGTTCTTTGTAGCGCAGAAAGGTTCTTTAGACAATAAAATGGTTAGATAAAAATGGTTCTTCAAAGAACCTTTCACAAAATGGTTCTTCAGGGAACCAAAAATGGTTCTTCTATGGCATCACTGTGAAAACCCCTTTTTGGTTCTTCCTGGCACCTTTATTTTTGAGGGTGTATGTGACCCTGAATCACAAAACCAGTCATAAATTGATATTTACAGCTGAATAAATAAGCTTTCCATTGATGTATGGTTTATTAGGATAGGACAATATTTGGCCGAGACACAACTATTTGAAAATCTGGAATCTGAGGGTGCAAAAAATCAAAATATTGAGAAGATTGTGATTAAAGTTGCCCAAATGAAGTCCTTAGTAATGCATATTACGAATAATACATTTTTTATATATTTACGGTTGAAAATTTACAAAATGTCTTAACGTGATCTTTACTTAATATCCTAATGATTTTTGGCATAAAAGAAAAATCTATCATTTTATGTATTGTTGGCTATTGCCACAAATATACACATGCGACTTATGAATGGTTTTGTGGTACAGGGTCACATATGTAACAAGGACACTGTAAAATAAGATAATAAAAGAATAATATGAATTAACTATGTACATGTACTTACTATAGGGATAGGGTTATGATTAGAGTTTGGTTTAGGGTTAGTTGCATGTAATTATGCATAATTTACCATCATTACTTCAGTGAGTACATGTAACATATGTAACAAAGACTTTGTCAAATAAAGTGTTACCCGATTTTCAATATCTGACATTTAAATGTTCTGTTTTGACAATACAAAGATGCCAAACTTGACAACAAACTCTTTGCTGCTCCATCCTGCTGTTTATGAATTTGAATAAGCTTGCACACTGCAGCCTTCTTCTCTCTGACCTGAAAAAGCTCCACTGTGCACAGCCGTCTCAAAATCAACCACCTGCATTCTGACACCACTATCTGTAGTATCTCCTATTGATAAAAAGAGAGGCAATTCAGAGACGATAAATGCAACATTTTCTCCTGGAATGATAAAGCACATCCTGGCTCTGAACCGCAAGCGGTGATATCTACATGCATCTGCTGTGGTACTCCAAAGATAAGACGGGACTCAGGAAGACGCTAATGTGATGCCACTTTACTGATGTTAGATAGATGATCATGTGCCTCGAATAAGATTTTTTTTCTCTCTTGTTCTTCTCCTTTCTATCACTCACTCTCTCTACATTGTGTTTCGTTCAGTCTTTGGAACCCTCTGCTGTGGTGAGGACAGATGAGAATCAGAAGGAATTATGGGCCAAGGTGACCCATTTAAACGAGAGTGAAGATTCTGGGTTTAAATGGGAGTCGCTGTACTGGGCTTGACATTTTATAAGTCAACTTGAAGCATGCAACCCATTTATTTCTGTAATTTGATGCATTTCTGAGTACAACCAGAAATAAAGTTGGGTGGGATTTGAATTCATCCATTGGGAGTTGAGTGTGAGAAGTGGGTATCTCATGACAGAATGGAGCCAAGCGATGAGAACCTCGGGATCACAATAGCTTCTGTTTGACTGGCGCATCTAGCCCTGGAATTACATGATTTGAATTCTGCTGTTTGTTGGTGGAATAATGGAACTTATGGACAGTTTTGAGCTTATCCCTTGATTTGAGAATGCCATGTGACTAATCCAAAAAATAAAGTTTTCTCGTTTTAACTCTTTTCCCGCCAAACACTGAATTTTCCGTTATTTGTGAGAAAACGCTTCCCTGCCAAACACAGAATTTTCCGGGTTTCTGCGCTTTCACTGTTAGACGCTAGGGGCCGCTATTACGCATCTTTGGAATTAGTACAGAATCTCCAGATCAAAACACAGATGAAGAAGATGCAAAAGAAAACAAGCAATCGTATGAAAGCAGATGCATATGTAAAATAACGTGATCATCAACATTAAACAGCATATAAATCAAAATGGCCTAATGTTACTGAATGAAATGTCGACCCAGGACGAGCTGTAGGACTGTGAAGCTTTGGCGTGTTTAATCATCGTTCTGAATCTGATCTGGATGTAGTCTTTGACAAAAACGTGATTTTCTCCAACGTGACGATGAGAATACGTCTCTATTTTTACCTAAAATGTGGCTCTAAGACACGTACATTTACTTACGTTTTCACACACTATAACGTACAATATTGATGTATCCGTGTGAATGTGTAGCAGTATGAATATTAAAATCGTAGAATTTATGTTTTGATTCTATTGTATTTAATTGTCATATCAATTACATGTTTTCAGTCGCATTTATTAAATGCAGTTTACTCATCTACTTACTGTAATATTTCTCCTATGCAGTGACAATACAATCATAAAATACACCAAAACACAACATAAATTGACAAAAGACATCAATTTTAAGTTTGGTCTAATCCGTAATTTGCGAGGAACAGATCCAAAATTAGCCCTTTATCCAACGATCTTCATCTCTAAGCAGCCATTGACTGTAAAGGTCAAATCCCGTGCTTGACTTGTTATAAATTCAAAATGTAGAAAAAAATAACACACTTTAAGAAGCGTTACGACATGTTTTAGGACAATGGTATCGAATGCTCATTGGCTTTCGCCTGCTTCGTCACAGATTGCGACATGTCGTGTTTTAGTCTATGTACATTTGAAATGGGAAATGTGCGCCTTCACGGAAAGAAGCTGGATCAACATTTTCATGGATTAATAATTTAAATACAAAACTATACCACCAGAGAAAAATGGGACTGCAACACATCGTCAGCTGAACTACTTTTGGTAGAGCTTTTGATATTTTCGCAAAGAATAAATAAATAAATAATTGTGATTAGGTTACACTTGTCTGTCCTTTATGCTTTTATTTTTAACAGTACATAGTTTTGAGAAATGGTTATGGGTAGGTTAAGGGGTATGTGGCTCAAAATATAGTTTCAATGCAATATTATTACTAAAATTGACATTTTTCTACACATTTCTGTCCATTACGTTTTATTCTTTTAACATTCTGTATAAAATGTTTATGCGTTTAAATGTTTAAAACGTATACTGTACGTTTAAATGTCGCCAATATGTCCATATTTTACGTTTCAGCACCTATCCAAACTTACAAAAGCATACGTTTTGTGTCTTTGAAAGTTACGCAATACCTACGCATTAACGATGAGACCACTTTTTGTTAAAAATGTTGCCTTTTTTATGAAACTTAGCCATATTTTGTTTAAAAGCAGAGGGTCTATTCTTTACCCACTGGTTCACAAAATGCACTGCTATCCGGTTCTCCACCAGCAGGGCGAACTCCCCCACGATGCCTGTGATTATTGCATGTTCAGATATTCATACAACAAAATATTCTATGGGCCATTACATTTTTGTGAAAATTATCAAAAACCCTGGCGGTAGTTGGCAACTTTTTTTTTTTAAACGCTGGCGGGGAAAGAGTTAATAATGGATTCCGAAGACAAACGTTGATTTTCTTTGGAATAATGTGCATTGGTGATTTGTGAACAGTACGAATTGGAATGTGCATTTACAAAGTGATTAGAGTAAAATTTGATTTCATTTTTAATTTAAAGCGCAGGTGAAATAAAGTTAAAAGGAATAATATAAATCAAACATCTTTGACTCCATGTCACAAAATGGTTGTAAAATTGATTGATTGAATATTCAAATATCTAAATTCAGCAGTCTTTGTTTTATTTACAAAAGAACTACCAGTGTAACATGCAAGGAGAGCTGACAATGAACAGAATGAAACAATAAATACACTGAACAAACCAATCAACAATCAACCAATCAAAAACTAAATCAACAACAGGGGCAAAAATCTAAACAAATCATGAGTAGCCATAGGAACTAACTATAAGAGGAAAAACAGAACAAAGGAAACAGAAAACCTACTCATAGTGAAAGTCAAACACAGATCAAACATCATAACCCGGACACTCCAAGGCCGCCATTTGTCCAAAACAATATTTGAAGGCCCCATGACAGTCATTTTGATTAACTGGATTAGGAATAAACATAAGGTTTAAAAAAAAAATATATATATTCTCTCACAATTTCTTCCCGCTAAAACCCTTCTGAGCTGGCATTACAAGAAACATGTACATCCATTATAAAAAGTTTAAAGACTTGAGTAATTTCCATGACTTTTCCAGGTCTAGAAATCATACTTTTAAAATTAGGCTCTCTAATTTTAAAATAAGAAATATCAGTAGCAATTCATTTTACAGTCCTATTCCGCATGTATATAACATGTACTTATTATAGTAATTACAACAATTGGATAATAGGTACTAACCCTGAGCCTGTCACGATTCAGTCACCTCTTTTCTCACACCTGCACACACTCCACAATCCCCCGCACCTGCCAGCAATCACCCTCATCTGCTCCACACCATCAAAGCACGCACCACACACATCTCTGTTGTCTGGTCTACGACTATGACCCTGAAGTATTGGATTAGCTGCCTGAGCTACTTGCCTTAGTATTGTTCTCCTCATTTCCGCTTCCTCCGGTTATCATCTCCAGCCTCCTTTGTGTTCACCTCCAAAGACCTGTAAAATACAGAGATACACTATACTGCCAAAAGTTTTGGGACATCTGCCTTTACATGCACATGAACTTTAATGACATCCCATTCTTAATCCATAGGGTTTAATATGGAGTTGGCCCACCCTTTGCTGCTATAGCAGCTATAGCAGCTTTAACTCTTCTGCAAAGGCTTTCCACAAGGTTTAGGACCATTCTTCTAGAAGTGCATTAGTGTGGTCAGGCACTGATGTTTGACGAGAAGGTCTGGCTCGCAGACTCCGCTCTAATTCATCCCAAAGGGGTTCTATCGGGATGAGGTCAGGACTCTGTGCAGGCCAGTCAAGTTTCTCCACACCAAACTCGCTCAGAGACAGAGAAGCGGGATTCGTCACTCCAGAGAACACGTCTCCACAGCTCTAGAGTCCAGTAGCGGCGTGCTTTACAGCACTGCATCCCACGCTTTGCATTGCACTTGGTGATATAATCCCGCTTCTACACTTGACGCTGCCTATCGGGCTCACACTAAGGCCTTGGGAATTTGGCGTCATGCTAGCCAATTAGAAATGAATGTCGCCAAGACTTATAATAATTACTAATGTGTTCCAAACGAGACATGATGATTCAGCCAATTTCACTTGAGGGTCAACAAGTTGAAATAGTGGAGAATTTTAAAAATCTGGGCTCACAGGTTAGCTTTGTTGAAAACTCAGAGTACATTTTCAAAAGATGCTAGCAGCGACTTTTTCTTCTTGGGAAACTCAGTGGCCTTGGGGTTAGTCAGCACATTTTAGAACTGGTGTATAAATCCATCGTAGAGAGTGTTTTAACTTTTCATCTTCCTGTCTGGTATGATCATTTAAATTGTAGATCGAAGAACAAACTTAACAAAGTTGTGTACACGGCAAGTCAAATAGTTGGTAGGCCACAGAATCCCTTAACACAACTCTATGCCGAAAGGACAAAGAAGAAGGCGAGAGGTATTCTTGCAGATAGCTCTCACCCTCTCTTTAATCAATTTGAGCCCTTGAAATCAGGAAGGTGGTACAGAACCCCTCTAGCAATTAAAAATGTGTTTAAGAGGTCTTTCATTCCGAATTCCATTGAAATTCTCAACTCCGCAAGTGACTGATAAATGAAATGGATGTGACATGAATTGTGTATGTATGTATATATATATATATATTTATTTATTTATTTATTGTGAATCTGTCTGTGTTTTTCTTACTACTGCCTGTTTAATTGTTTTATGTTTTGGTGAGCCAAAGACAAATTTCCACCACGGTGAACAATAAATAAATACAATACAATACAATACAATACAATACAATACAATGTAAGGCTTGGATGCAGCTGCTCGGCCATGGAAACCCATTCCATGAAGCTCTCTACGCATTGTTCTTGAGGTAATCTAAAGGCCACTCGAAGGTTGGACCTCTGTAGCTATTGAAAAAAAGATGGTGACTTCTGTGCACTGTGCACCTCAGCATGCGCTGACCCTTTTCTGTAATTTTACGTGGCCTACCACTTCGTGGCTGAGTTGCTGTTGTTCCCAATTGCTTCCACTTTGTTGTAATACCACTAACAGTTGACTGTGGAATATTTAGTGGTGAGGAATTTTCACGAATGGACTTATTGCACAGCTGGCAACCTATCACGGTACCACGCTTGAATTCACTGAGCTCTTGAGAGCAACCCATTCTTTCACAAATGTTTGTAGAAGCATCTGCATGCTTAGGTGCTTGATTTTATACACCTGTGGCCATGGAAGTGATTGGAACACCTGAATTAAATTATTTGGAGGAGTGTCCCAATACTTTTGGCAATATAGTCTATAGTTGACATTCTGATTCTAGTGTGTGTGGTGCAACTTACCTGGACTTGTTTCACTCTTCGTCATCTGCTCAGTTGTTGTTTTCAAAGAATACTCACCTTGTATTATCATCTGTCAATAAATACTTCCCCATTTACTCACCATATCCTGTGAGTCTGTGTACCCTGACAGAACCTACCCTTAAACTTAACCTTAACCTGTGTAGTTACCTTATATTGCCCAGTACTTTCTTGGGCAAGTACACTGTAAGTACATGTAAGTGCAAGTACTGTAAGATAATCAGTTAGTACTGTTTTGAGTACTGAATTTATACAGAAAAGTGTTAAAGTGTTTGTCACACACTTTAAATAATTCTTCAGGTCAATTCAGTCAAGCAACCATGCTATCATGCCTATATAACAAGGAACCTTCTAAAAGAAACACAATCAGAGCCATGCATTATAATTAAATTATAAGAACATATGAGTTATGAGGTGACACTCGAATAGTACCTGACTGTAAAGCCAAACGACAGTCCAAATGAGCCAAGTATCTGCAAGATAGTCAAATGCAAATGTCTTTATGAATAACAACATTTCAATGTGCTTGAGGTAGTAGCATAACTAATGGAATCCAGCCCTCATTCAGCACACATTGGCAATTAATCACCACGCTTTTTTCTAAACCCCAACCTCCATATGCCGTGATGGATAAGTCATGTTGTCCCTATTCCCTATCTACAGACTATAAATCCACCTTATCAGCAAATTCCTGTTCACGTCTACCTTTTCGTTCTCTTTTCTTTACTGTCAAGTTTACAAATTCAAAAAAAAAATAGCTGTGTTTGTTCTGTACTTCCTTTCTAACAGATGTTGGCTGTCTTCACTGATGTTGATGCAATTATAGGCAAGCTGTTTGAAATTAACAATTCAAACATGGTGTTGGAAAACGATTGAGCACTTGTGTACAAAGCTCTGTGCTTGCCAAAGAGCAGACCCAGCACATCATGGGACGTCCCCTAGCCCAAATATTTCAGCACTACAATAACAGTAGGCTACATCGGCAATAAGAAACAGGTGGGTTACTTTCAAAATGTATTCCATTATAAATGATCTGTTAACTGTAATTGGGTTACACTTTATTTGAATGTGACACAGTTGAAAGTACTGAGTAATATTAATTAACTACATGTACTTACTATAGAGCTAGGTTTATGGTTTGGTTTGGTTTAGGGTTAGTTACTAATTATGCATTATTTACTCCCATTACTATAATAAGTACATGTAGTAACATGTAACTACATCACCTTAAAATAAAGTGTTACCTGTAATTGTATTAGCAATTTAGTTCGGTTAAAAACACACTTTTTCCCTTTAAACTTGAAGGTCCTCTCTATGTCATAAAAACAAAGTTACGAGTAAAATAACTCTATTTTATCTTAGAGAGAAAAACTCCAAAGTTACCCTGACTCCAAAAAGTAAAGCAAAGATTTCAAATCATGTATTTCCAGGGGTTCTTCACCAGCTGAGCAACTGCCTTTAAGATGATAATGCAAATGCATAACAATCTCCAGGTAGGCTTTTATAGATCCCCATGGCAGCCTTTTATAATTTATTATTTTCATTTTTTTAAATATATTTTAATGATAAAAATCCTGCAACCCACAGAGTATAATGTTTTCAGGTCACATCATTTTTAAGACTTTAGGCAGTTGTTCCAGAAAGCTTTATAAATCATTTATGAATATGTATGCCATATTGTTCTAATGAACCAATTGCTTAAGAGTCAAAAGCATGAGTCTAAAGCATAAATATGCAACAGCTGCCTTATTAAAACTTCTGTGGTCAAATCGTTTCAAGCTCTTTTAACCATAAAGAGCTGATTTGCATTAAAATCCTGTACATATATAATCTCTGCATGCTAGAGTTGTATCAAAACGAAATACAATGAGGCATTTGAATACTTCCATTTATTCAATTGCATGTGGTCAAAGATCCAGGTTGAACCAATCCAGTCAGGCTTACATTTTTTGCCAGTAAGTACGTACACTCGGTTGGGTTAAATGTTTGCTTAAAACAACCAAATTGCTGGGTTAAAACAACCCAATTGCTGGGTTAGTCCATTTTCAACCCAACTTGGGTTATTTTTAACCCAGCATTTTTTAGAGTGTACCAATGGATTTGTATGTGTGTTTGGCCACATAGTCTTACAGTATAAGTGAATAAGGAGAACAGACAAAGGCTCAGCAATCATGCTTGAGAGGCTCCATTGTGCAGGATCAGAGTAGAAGAGATGCTGGTTCTCCCCGTCTGTGGTCGTCCTGTCAAGAAGTCAGAGACATAAAGTTTAAATATGTAGAGCCGAACTTTTTGGAAACGCAAAATTGTTCAACTGCAGCTCAAAATGACAACAAAAGCACTATGATGATGGTCATTGTTTCTCATGGTTGATCATCTGTGAAAGAATATTTGCATGGCTCATTCGTAATAAAAGACAATGGCAATTCATTCACAAGGAGACAACGGAGTCCTGCCGTTACTTTATTCATAAAGGCACTGACGCATAGGCTACATACTGCAGCTAAATATAGAATTTGGCTATTTTAAGGAAGTGACAGTCTCACAATGGAATTCACTCGAGAAAAAGATGGTGGCCTACAAAAAAAGAAAAAACGTATTTCTAATTTAGAGAATTCATGACCGTTATTGAATGTGGTTCTCACTTCAAAACTTAAGCATTTAAATATGCTGCAAACTTAGCAATGATGTTTAGGATCAAAATTAGTATTGTGACCCTGATGTTTAGGAAATTTAGCCAAAAATATTCACCTGGGTGGTGGGAGAAAAACAGACATTTCAGATTCAGACGGCAAATCATAGTTCTAGTACCTGTACATGTTGAATTAGCCAACATCCTAATATGGCTAAAGATCTGATTTTGAAAATCTGTCCCAATTAAGTGGCTGCATCCTTCGAAGGCTGCATTCGAAGGGCAAGTGTGTCACAGTGGAGCAACGAAAGCGGTCCTAATTCGAAGGCTCCTTCAAATGTGGCCTACAAATCCACCCTTCATTTCCCAGACTGCAAAGGATAGAACGGATGGATCTTTCAGAGCCTAGTCTATCCCAAGATGAATTGCGCTCCAGTGACAACTGGAATTTTTTTTTTGAGAAAAACTATTTTCAAATGTAAGTGTTGGGTGACAGTTATGACACAAATGTAAAAATAAAAAGCAGTTCAAATGTTGTCTTAAATTTTAATAAGATACGATTTTATATATAGATTATAGGCCTACTCTTTATTATGTACATAAATGGACCACGGTGAACATATTTAGGAAGGTTGTGAACCCTGTTTTGATTGCAGACACTTAAATATAACTTTTGAAAAAAGTCCAGTACAAATATTACTCGTCAACGGTTGTCAGGGCCATCTTCCCTTGTCTCATCTAATGAAGCTCGATTCGACCTTCATGGACTTTGAAGTCTTGGCCTTTGAAGGATGCAGCCTCTGAATTGGGACACAGCTTATATCTTGTGAATAAATAACTATCTGGGAAAGCCAGATAGTTTTTCTCTGTACCTAAATGTTCTTTTCAAACCTCTTACTGTAACTTGTGTTATTTGCTGTAGACTTGTCACTATATTGTAATTTTCACACCACTACGGTATCCATTGGTTCACAAAATGCACTGCTATCTGGTTCTCCACCAGCGGGGTGACCTCCCCCACGATGCCTGGCGGTGGCAATTGATACACCTCGATGGATCGCGGTCAGACTCATCTGCCCTATGGTGGACAGCAACGGCTCCTCCAGCTTCGGGTATCCGACAGCGAGTCCTCCTTTCCTTGCCCCTCCCCATTATGGTGGACAGCAGTAGACTCCGGCCTCAGGCCAATGGCGGCAACTCCTCCACTCTGCAGGCGGACGGCAGCGAGTTCGTCCATCCCCCCGGCAAGTCATTCCAGCCCACCGCCTCGAGCGTCCATCGCGGCAGACTCATCCCTGCTCGAGGGCAATGTGGATTTCCCACAGTGGCGAGGGCTCTTTGACAGCGCATTCCTCCTTCCTCCGGGTTTCAGCACCAATTTAGCAAGGTTTAAAGGCTCAGGGAAGGAGGAGGCGGGAACCGGCGAACATTCAACATAACAAAACGAAAACAAAACGAAAGTGAAGCATCAGCCCCTCACGGAAAACAGCTGCATATAAACATAATAAAACAACAACAAAGTCCAGGCCTGGTCCTCTCTCACCTTGCACTGTCGTCACTCCTCTTATTCTTCCGGAGCTCCTCCGTGAAGGAGATCAAAGGAGATTGTGGTACACAGGTGACATTTATTAGCACTCACGCCACCAGCCTCGCTCTGTTCCCACGGCTCTCGGCCATCTGCTTCAGAAACTGGTCACGCTGGAGGCATTCCTCCTAGTGTCTAATTCAGACACGGAGCAAGTTCCCATTCAAATGGAAATCCATTGATCCATGCAAATTACGTATAACAAAGAACAAGGCTCAGTCATTTCACAATAATTTCAACTCTAGTGCATTTTCCTCTGTAAAGATGCCAAGATTCTGGATTGTTGATGCTACTTAAAGAAATGTATTTAAGTCAATTAAGGCTTAAGTGGGACCTATATTATCATTTACACAATTGATTCCCCTTTTTCAGGGTTCTAGCAGAAAATCACAATTTAAGTACCTTATTTCCCCTATTTAATCCCAAGAAATTTTCCGACTATCTCTGAATAGCGTACTCATAAAGTGAACTAATAAACCCAGTAATCAGCCTCCCTCAATGGACATTGCATGTGACAGCCGGAAGGCAAGTCCTCTAATTCCCAGTAACGGCTGGTTATTGCTGAATATATCTTTGAGAATGGAGGAAATAATGGGACATGCTGCTCTTGGGTGCCCATATAATCCAGCCATTAGGATTTAATGTGATTTAGCCCTTATGTGTGTGGAGAGAAAGAAGGAGAGATATTCAAGAGAGGACTGCTTGTGAAAATTATACAAAAAGGGAATGCTGACAAAAAGGTGGATATTGTATGCAGTAAAAAATAAAAGCTATAATGCTAACTAAAAGTCACATTGAATAATGAGAGATTGAATGATGTGAAAAATGTTAAACTGATCTATAACCATAGAAGTCACCTTCACAGAGAGGCCCTCAACTTCATCTACAGCAGATTGTCCTAATTAAAAAAAAAGAGCCATTTACCTGCAGGGTATACGAGACATCAAATTCATCGACTCAAGCAATTAACATTACTACAGGCCCAGCGCCAGATGGACATGGACGTCCCTGTGCCCCCTTTTGGAGGTGGACAGGGGTCAGCATGGGCACCCTGACTGGTCTGCGGCTATGCACCCCCATACACAACAAACTGTGATGCACTGTGTATTCTGATACCTTTCTATCAAAACCAGCATTAACTTCTTGAGCAATTTGAGCTACAGCAGCTCGTCTGTTTGATCGGACCAGACGGGCCAGCCTTCGCTCCCCATGTGTGTCAATGAGCCTCGGCTGGCCATGACCCTGTCGCCGGTTCACCACTGTTCCTTCCTCTGACCACTTTTGATAGATACTGACCACTGTGGACCGGGAACACCCCACAAGATCTGCAGTTTTGGAGATGCTCTGACCCAGTCGTCTTGTCATCACAATTTGGCCTTTGTCAAACTCGCTCAAATCCTTACACTTGCCCATTTTTCCTGCTTCTAACGCATCAACTTTGAGGACAAAATGTTCACTTGCTGCCTAGTCTCAGCCTCATGGGCCTTTCACGCAAAACGTGGCAACGGCACCGTTGCGCTAACAAATCCATTAATTGCAATGGCTTGCGCTGCGCAAGGACGGTTTGTTGCTGTGTCAACCAAAGCGGCACCATTGACAAGCTTGGGCACACGCCACGGTCAAAATATTTAAAGGGGTGATGAATTAAGAAATCAACTTTCCCTTGAGCTTTTGATATATAAAAGGTCATGGTGATATAAGAATATCCTGTAAGTTTCAGAGCTGAAAACTTCCTTGTTAGTAAAAGAAAAGCTTTTACTGACACCAGGCCCAGAAAACGAGAGCTCTCAGAATATGTGGACCTCTTACGTAATAGGACCTAGACACCGCCTCTACAGATAAATATGCTTCTGTAGCCCCGCCCACCAACTCGTTAGCTAAGGATCGCGCTACCAAGCTATAAACATGCCGTTGCAGTCCCTGCATAAGCTTCCTTCTGAACACACACTTATGTGAGTAGGCTAAAACTTTTTTATTTGTGTTAGTTTTGCATAACATTACAGATCGTTTGAAATCTATTGATTACATACCTTAGCACTGTCACAGGGTGAAGAAGGTGTTATTGGTTCACTCTGATCGGACTTGTAACATTATGTGCCAGGCGCCAGTGTGTGTGTCTCCGCGAGTGAGTGAGTGAGTATGTGTCCGTGCGAGTGAGTGAGTGTGTGTCCGCGCGAGTGAGAGAGTGTGTGTCTGTGCGAGTGTGTGTCCGCCCGCGTGTGTGAGTGTGTGTCCGCGCGAGTGAGTGAGTGAGTGTATGTGTAATTATGATGTTTTTGAATGTAAAAAACACACAAACGTCATAAGTTGACCTCAGAGAACAGTATAAAAAAAATTAAAAAGCCAGTTCATGACACCTTTAAAAATATTTCAACTTTTGCCACAGCGCACTGTGACGATTCCCTGCACGGCCAATAGAAACGGTGCAAATAGAAACAAACCTGAATTCCCCAAACTGTTCCCTGGACCTAAGGGTTTCATGCATCCACAGCCTCTTCTTGCTTGCTGCTCCTATTCTTACTAGCAGGGCTAGTGCTGTCGCTCGCTTCTTAGCACGGAACAGATACATATATTTGCTGCTGACCGAAAGGTGGAACAACCATCAAATAACTAGACATATAGAACTCCCGCTAAAAGTTTTGAAAACTTAACCTACTTTGCTCTGGCCAGCGAAGCGCAAATCGCTTTATATTTATATCTGATGTGAAAGCCCCATCAGACGTCACGCCCACGGACCGTTGGCTGAACGTCAGATGCATATGGTACTCTTATCTGGAAAAACTTCAGGAGTTTTGAAGTCGTCATCTGATTGGTTGAATTCTATAGGATGTCCGTGAGACGAGTGTGTTGCATTCTTTAACAGTCCGCCTGGAAACAAATGCCGCGACTCCAAACTCCCTCGTGGAAGAAGAACGCCGTTGTGTTTACAACTGTGACTATGAGTGCTTACCAGGATAAACTAAACACTGGATTTTCAAAAGTATGTGAAGTTCGCGGCTCTATTGTTGCAGCAAACTTGCACAATGGTTTTGAATTAATAATTTATAGATGCACTCCGGCCTGTTATTGCAGGGACATCGACTTTACATTTTCACGCCCATAAACACAACAAACAACAAAACGAACTGTGATTGGTTGCGTTAAATGTCTGTCAAGCGTCCTTTTGGGTGGTCCTTGACCAATAAAAGCTGCGATAGAGTCCAGACCTTCTGCCGTCAGTCTGAAGGTCTTGCTACGCGAGACTATATTATACTTTTAAGGAGTTTAAGGATTTAAGACAATTTGGAGGTTATCCCAACTTTCAGAGGTTATTTATGATGATTTTTAGGAACATTCTTTTTTTGTTTTGTCTAAAGAAAGAAGATAAGAAAATTTAAGAAAAATCATTTTGGGAATACAAAATATTCTTAAATTAGAAAGAAATGTATTCTTAAAAATGTTTCATGAATCTGGACCCAGGTCTGTAAGCAATCATCTTTTCACAAGGAAGCAAGTTTTATTAAAAAAATAAATACAAATTTAGTTTTGTGATGTTCTCACTTCTCTGTCCATTTCCATAATCATGTTTTGTCAGGTTAACTCCAGCGCTGCATCCAAAATTGTATACTTCCCTACTATATATTATGCGAAATACAGTACGCCAACAGCTTGAGCCAGCGCAAACCCTCTTTTGGGGTTTCATTAAAAAACTACTGTCAGGATTTACTAAAAACACACAGTGATAAATTAGCACTGAAAAGGCATGGACACAGGAGAGTATTTGGAGGAGAGTATTTTAAGGAATCAGACAAGGTGATTTACAAAGGTCTGCGCTAGTCAATTTACTGGTGTTTGTGCCATTTTTTACCTTTTTTATCTTTTATGGAATTGCGCTCTCATGCTAATTTGCCCTGTTTAGTAAATCTGGCCCATAGTATTGGAAAAAAATAAGTGAAAAGTACCCAGATGACCAACTACTTCCGGCGAAATTCTGAAGTGCGCATTCGTTGGATACTTTACTATCCCATGAGGCCACGGGAGAGGATTTATAAATGGAAGTGAAGCAACACAACTGACGATGGTAGGTCCTGTGACAGTTACAACATGGTGGATGTAGTCCAAATTTCATTAATACTATCCATATTCATACTATATAGAACATAGTTTTCACAAAGTAAGTTCAAATTAAAATGTAGCACCTACTCAGACAGTATGCGATTTCAGACGCACAGCAGGAGATTCTCATTTGAGTTTGGCTGTAAATCTGGTTCCTCTCAGACACCAGCCTTTCTAATTTGAATCCTCTACAGCAGACCATGCCCATTCTCATTAAATTCCTGTCAGGACATCATAACGAGTTTTTAACGACCCGAAGACAGATATGTGCCAATGCCATCCTTTTGCCTTAGTAGAAAACTACTTTTGGCACAACAGCACACATATTCAAGATATTTTCTTACTAAAGAAAGAAATGCAGTCATAACACACTGTCCCATGATGCCATGAATGTTTTGATGAAGGGCTTATTCCATGATGAATATGCTGAATTGGAATCAAATGGAATCGAATTATCTTTGTCAACTGAGTTTGTTCAAATAACTGACTTCACTAATAAATAAAAAAAGTAACTAAAAATAAAATGTTTGCCCTTCTCCTAAATGATTTTCAAATGATTGACCTGCACAGTACACAAATGCTTCATTTCCATAAGCACTATATTTCACTAATTTAGCCTGTTTTATTATTCTGGCAAAGTCAATCGATGTCACTCCATTGTAAACTAAGAAGACAGCCATTGGCGAAGTCCCAAAGGAGAGTAGAAGAGAGTTAGAAAAAGACACACATTAAGAGCACAGCCAAAGTGACCAGGAGGAGGGTCACTAATCATATTATTGGCAGTGCAGAGGTCTTAGTCCTCATCATCTGTGTCTGGCCTGTAATCTGGACGTGTCCCTGCGTTTCATCTAATAAGAATATTTTGCCGAGCCAAGCACACTCTCGAGGTTGTCAAGGGTAACACTGGCTAATATTAACTTCATTAAATTCTTCTATGAAATTAATCTGATGATTTGTTATACTGCTGGGCCAGAAACATATGGAGACATGCAGTTGTAGTAAACCACATTGGTAATACTTCACAATACGGTTGCACTATTCATGCTTAACTAATGCACAGATAATCATGAGTTAATGTATGACTCATGAAGAACTAAACCATTTATTAATGATTACTGCATCAGCAACTAATGAACATTCTATATGATTAATAGATTAAGTAATCATTAGAATGTTATTAGTTAAATAGGACATCATGTATTAATTCCCTAATAACATATTATCCATCCATCATATTCAACCTTCCGGTCGGGTCACGGGGGCAACAGTCTAAGCAGAGACACTCAGACTTCCCTCTCCCTAGCCACTTCCCCCAGCTCTTCCGAGGGGACCCCGAGGCGTTCCCAGGCCAGCCGGGAGACATAATCCCTCCAGCGTGTCCTAGGTCTTCCCCGGGGCCTCCTCCCGGTGGGACGTGCCTGGAACACCTCCCTGGGAAGGCGTCCAAGTGGCATCCGAAATATATGCCCGAGCCACCTCAGCTGGCTCCTCTCGATGTGGAGGAGCAACGGCTCTACTCTGAGCTCTTCCTGAGTGACCGAGCTTCTCACCCTATCTCTAAGGGAGCGCCCAGCCACCCTGCGGAGAAAGCTCATTTCGGCCGCCTGTATCCAGGATCTTGTCCTTTCGGTCATGACCCACAGCTCATGACCATAGGTGAGAGTAGGAACGTAGATCAACCGGTAAATCGAGAGCTTTGCCTTACAGCTCAGCTCCTTCTTCACCACGACAGACCGGTACATCGACCGCATTACTGCAGCAGCTGCACCGATCCGTCTGTCGATCTCCCATTCCATCCTTCCCTCACTCGTGAACAAGACCCCAAGATACTTGAACTCCTCCACTTGAGGCAGGAACTCTCCACCAACCTGAAGTGGGCAAGCCACCCTTTTCCGACTGAGAACCATGGCCTCGGACTTGGAGGTGCTGATTCTCATCCCAGCTGCTTCACACTCTGCCGCAAACCGTCCCAGTGCATGCTGAAGGTCCTGGTTTGAGGAGGCCAACACGACAACATCATCCGCAAAAAGCAGTGATGAAATCGCGTGGTCCCCAAACTGTTCTTACTTGTTGAGGCACATGTCTATTAACTAATTGTTAAGTAATATGCCATTGTGGTTATTGCTTTTGAATTAATTTTGAATTAGTTACCAGTTTAACACTTTAGTTAACACTTTATGTTCGAAAATCGATTGCACAATCGATCGGACCAACCAACACAAGTTTCGAAAACGAAAATAGGGAATCGATCCAATTATGTATATTAATTTTAAACCAATTAAACAAATAAAAAAGACAGATGTAACAAAACACAAACAAGCAGAAAAAGAAATGTCAGTGCGGTCGGAGCGCGTCTTCTCAACAGCTGGACATATAGTGAATAAAAAACGCTCTGCTCTAGACCCCCGATTATGTTGATCGACTTGTTTTCCTGTCCAATAATTTGTAATACGCCTAGTTTCATTATCCGTTTCATTATACGCCTGCCTATAGCCTAAGTGTCGGTTACGTTCAATAAAAAAACAACAACACATGGCCTGTTCTCAAGTAAGTCCATTTAAAGTTTTATTTTGAACAGTTGTCTATAATGGATTGAATCATTATGTAAAATAATTTTGGAGCCCTGTTGTTGACTGCGAAAGATGTTTCTAGTCCACTGTCTGATTTGGAGAATGCAGCGACCCTGCGTGTTTATCCTACACTAACTTCACGTTCAATGTAGGCTAGTCCTTCAGTGAATTTTTTGTTTTATTTTCAACCTCTTCAACCTTTTCATGGGCTACAATCGCCTACGTAGACAAAATTTGTTTGACATTTCTAATAGTAAACACAGCCATGTTTTTCATTGTTGTTATGGCAGTCCACTCTGCTTATTGTTTTTTGAGAATGTTGCACTCCTGTTTGTCATTGTTCACAAAACTTCACGGCAATAAATCATCAGAAATATTGCTGACTTGTACCTCTCAAGCGCCCTCTTTACGTTTGTCCTAATGCCCTTTTAGTTGTCCGTGGATTGGCCTATATTTGGCGTTGAAAATGGAAACGTCTTTAGACATGGAAAATCGATTTTACAATCAATTCAATGAACACTTATGTCTCAAAAATCAAACAGGATTTTTTCACAAAAGCGACAGCCGTATAGTTAACATTTATGTGCCTCAACAAGTAAAGTCATAACATAATGATACCTTTGCAAATCTTTAGCTAATCATTGATTAAAGCAGACAACTAAAAGTTGATATGCATGGCTTTGACCCATTGTGGTAATTAACATATGAATTTACACTATTAGTTAATATAATATGTTATTAGGGAATTAATACAATATGACACATTTAACTAATAACAATTTAATGATTACTTAATCTATTAATCATATAGAATCTTTAGTACATTAGTTGCTGATGCAGTAATCATTAATAAATGGTTTAGTTCTTCATGAGTCATACATTAACTCATGATTATCTGTGCATTAGTTAAGCATGAATTAATGCATATTAGTGCACCCGTTTTGTAAAGTGTTACCACTACATTCTTCAGTCACTCTTCAGTATACATTAATATTTTGAATTAGTTTTGATTGTAAAGTTTTAGTAATTTTGTTGTGTTTGTCAATTTTATGTTTTTTTTTTTTTAAATATGTCTATATAGTTAACCTGACAACATACAGTAATAATGTGTAAAATAGTAAACCAGAGGCATCTAATTGTTGAATGGACACTATTCTAAACTTCTAGTTTTGAAGTCAATACTTTTATCCCTTAAAACTCATTTTTGATCACCAAAATGACATATTAAAAAATATTTAAAATCCTGTGAAAATGTATTAAAATAGCTTGAATGTAACTCTACACCTTTGCTTCATTTAGTATACACTGTTCAATGAATATGCAAATGATCCCCGCCTCCAGCTCACATCCTCTCACTCTAACAGCTAAATCTGATTACTATTCTACTATAATTAGGTCAGATGAAGGGAACAAGATACACCTGATACTCTTCCTTCTCACCTATATTCTAGTAATTTATGTAACAAATGTATGACCTTTTTTAATACCAAAATTGATAATAATCATCAACAATGAACTCCTCATATGGCATGTGATCTGTTCTATCTGCCTTCCCATGATTCTCTTCTTTCCTAATTTTATGGTTTTGAACTTCCGACTGTTGATGAAAAGTCTTCCACCTGTCAGTTAGATCCACTTCCTACACACTTGGTCAAAGCCTGTTTATCTTCTATATCTGGTATAGTAACTGATATTACATAAATTATATTATTAAATTAAATTAAATAATTAAATAATATTAACAGATTAAGATTTTCAATTAACATTAAGTTAGATCATGTTAACAAATGGAACCTTAGGGTAAAGTGTTGCCCATATAGAATGGAACAACATCCTGTATAGAAAAACATTTGTAACAATGAACAATCTGAAAACGCACTATGCGTGTCAGTTATGTTCTGTTTTGTTCCAAGGACTTCCTGTTTTCATTTGTCACATGTTTCTTTGTTCAGTTTCCCGCCACTCATCTGTCCCCTTGGTTACCCTCGTTAGTTTAGTTCTGTTCAGATGCATCCTGTTTATTGAATTGTTTCTGTTTGGTATTTAGTTCTCTCGTTTCTTTCAGTCTGTGTTCGGTCTAGTCTAATGTATAGAGTGTGTCACTATATTCTGCCTGTTCAACTCACCGAGTATCCTTGTTCATTAAACCTTCATTTGAGAATTGTATTTAACTTTCTTCACCTTCCTTCCTGCACACACCGTGACAGAAGAGTGAACCATGGAAAGGATAATGGCAGAAGTGCATCTCCTAAACATCCAGAAGGGTGGTCGTCAGTTGGACTGGTATGTGGAGGAATTGTGGAGTATTCCCACTTGGTGAGCTGTAAAGATCCGATGGTCAATGTGTGTTTTTGGGATGGACTGGATGATGATTTATTTGTTCAGCTCCTGTCTCCTGATGTTTTCTGTAGGTCTGTAGCAGACTTTATTAATTATGTCCTCAACCTAAATGGCTTAGATTTTGTTGTTGATTCTGTAAATAAGAACATTTCCGAACATCATCCAGTACATACCCACAAGCTAGCAAACTTTCCAGCTCACCCTACACCAGAAGAACCCTCCACAAACCATTCCACTGGGACCATCCCTGCCGAGGTGACCACTGCCATAGAAGAGCCAGCGAGTGACTGCTGGCTCATCGACTTCTGGGCATCGCCAACTCAGGACGATTGTCCCCGAGATGGCAGCCACCCTGCCAGAGCCCTCATCTCCGGCCAAGATGGCCGCCGCCACGTCAGAGCCCTCGTCTCCGGCCAAGATGGCTGCCACGCCTGCATCGCCAGTCTCCAGTCCAGAGTTGACTCCACCTCCCGTCTCCAGTCCAGAGTGGACTCTGCCTTCTGTCTCCAGTCCAGAGTGGACTCTGCCTCCCGTCTCCAGTCCAGAGTGGACTCTGCCTTCTGTCTCCTGTCCAGAGTGGACTCTGCCTCCCGTCTCCAGTCCAGAGTGGACTCCGCCTCCCGTCTCCAGTCCAGAGTGGACTCTGCCTCCCGTCTCCAGTCCAGAGTGGACTCTGCCTTCTGTCTCCAGTCCAGAGTGGACTCTGCCTCCCGTCTCCAGTCCAGAGTGGACTCTGCCTTCTGTCTCCAGTCCAGAGTTGACTCTGCCTCCTGTCTCCAGTCCAGAGTGGACTCCGCCTCCCGTCTCCTGTCCAGAGTGGACTCTGCCTCCCGTCTCCAGTCCAGAGTGGACTCTGCCTTCTGTCTCCAGTCCAGAGTGGACTCTGCCTTCTGTCTCCAGTCCAGAGTGGACTCTGCCTTCTGTCTCCAGTCCAGAGTGGACTCTGCCTCCCGTCTCCAGTCCAGAGTGGACTCTGCCTTCTGTCTCCAGTCCAGAGTTGACTCTGCCTCCTGTCTCCAGTCCAGAGTGGACTCCGCCTCCCGTCTCCTGTCCAGAGTGGACTCCGCCTCCCGTCTCCTGTCCAGAGTGGACTCCGCCTCCCATCTCCAGTCCAGAGTGGAATCCGCCTCCCGTCTCCAGTCCAGAGTGGACTCTGCCTCCGGTCTCCAGTCCAGAGTGGACTCCGCCTCCTGTCTCCTGTCCAGAGTGGACTCCGCCTCCCGTCTCCTGTCCAGAGTGGACTCCGCCTCCCGTGTCCAGTCCAGAGTGGACTCCGCCTCCCATCTCCAGTCCAGAGTGGAATCCGCCTCCCGTCTCCTGTCCAGAGTGGACTCCGCCTCCCGTCTCCAGTCCAGAGTGGACTCCGCCTCCCATCTCCAGTCCAGAGTGGAATCCGCCTCCCGTCTCCTGTCCAGAGTGGACTCCGCCTCCCGTCTCCAGTCCAGAGTGGACTCCGCCTCCCGTCTCCAGTCCAGAGTGGAATCCGCCTCCCGTCTCCAGTCCAGAGTGGACTCTGCCTCCTGTCTCCAGTCCAGAGTGGACTCTGCCTCCTGTCTCCAGTCCAGAGTGGACTCCGCCTCCTGTCTCCAGTCCAGAGTGGACTCCGCCTCCCGTCTCCTGTCCAGAGTGGACTCCGCCTCCCATCTCCAGTCCAGAGTGGAATCCGCCTCCCATCTCCAGTCCAGAGTGGACTCCGCCTCCCGTCTCCAGTCCATAGTGGACTCTGCCTCCCGTCTCCAGTCCAGAGTGGACTCCGCCTCCCGTCTCCTGTCCAGAGTGGACTCTGCCTCCCGTCTCCAGTCCAGAGTGGACTCTGCCTCCTGTCTCCAGTCCAGAGTGGACTCCGCCTCCCGTCTCCAGTCCAGAGTGGACTCCGCCTCCCGTCTCCTGTCCAGAGTGGACTCCGCCTCCCGTCTCCAGTCCAGAGTGGACTCCGCCTCCCGTGTCCAGTCCAGAGTGGAATCCGCCTCCCGTCTCCAGTCCAGAGTGGACTCTGCCTCCCGTCTCCAGTCCAGAGTGGACTCTGCCTCCCGTCTCCAGTCCAGAGTGGACTCTGCCTCCCGTCTCCAGTCCAGAGTGGACTCTGCCTCCCCGTCTCCAGTCCAGAGTGGACTCTGCCTCCCGTCTCCAGTCCAGAGTGGACTCTGCCTCCCCGTCTCCAGTCCAGAGTGGACTCTGCCTCCCCGTCTCCAGTCCAGAGTGGACTCTGCCTCCCGTCTCCAGTCCAGAGTGGACTCCGCCTCCCGTCTCCAGTCCAGAGTGGACTCCGCCTCCCATGTCCAGTCCAGAGTGGACTCCGCCTCCTGTCTCCAGTCCAGAGTGGGCTCTGCCTCCCATCTTCAGTCCAGAGTGGACTCCATGCAGGCAGGCCATGAGGGGCTCCCTGAAATGCCCGAGCCGCCAGGGCTCCCTGAACTTCGTGAGCCGCCATGGTCCCCTGAGCTTCCGGAGCCGTCCTGGAGGCTTCCTAATCTGCCTGCAACGCTCCCTGACCTTCCAGGACGCCCACCCTCCCTCCCCGGTTTGTCCATTTTTGTTCCAAGGATTTCCTGTTTTCATTTGTCACATGTTTCTTTGTTCAGTTTCCCACCACTCATCTGTCCCCATGGTTACCCTCGTTAATTTAGGTCTGTTCAGATGTGTCCTGTTTATTAACTTGTTTCTGTTTGGTATTTAGTTCTCTCATGTCTTTCAGTCTGTGTTCGGTCTCGTCAATGTATAGAGTGTGTCACTATACTGTATTCTGCCTGTTCAACTCACCCGAGTATCCTTGTTCATTAAACCTTCATTTGAGAATTGTATTTACCTTTCTTCACCTTCCTGCCTGCACACACTGTGACAATGCGGTCATGGCAAAGCAATGACCTTTTGTCATGGACTGTTAATCATGAGTGGAACGTGAACACCAAAACCACCTGGAAGTAAACAGAAAGACATAAAACCTAGACGTAAATGGGATCTGGTGGAGGAGAAGCACATTACCATAATGCATTAGGTGAGATAATGTGCCACTCTGGTCTGTATAACTGTCTGTAATATACAAAATGCCCCAATTATGAATTAATGAAGACAACATTGGTGTTATCCATGTTTGTTGAGCTAGTTTTTGTGTAATGATCTTTGCACATTTGATTTTAATTCAGTTGATTGTTTCGGTCTGGTTCACACCGAGCGGTCGGGTACCAGTAATGGACTCAAATATTGATTCCTCTAAATCGTTGATAATTCGGCTTTTTGTTTTTTGACAACGAAGTCTTCCTGGCTAATTGTCGCTCGCAAAGGTCATTTCTAATGAATGTTGTGAATGTGAGGATGAAGTGTGATTATCTGAGTGTTCATCATGGCATACTAAACAGGGATAAATGTCAGCAGGGACGTGGGTCCAAATTGGCCACAGGGAGCATGCGATGATCTCATTACTGGCAAACACCTGTAATGACATTTCATCTGTAATCAATACATAGAAGACTTCAAAGGCACTAGAGTCATGTCATCCATTTGATTTGAGCTTTGTTGTAAAATGAAGGTGCCCAAACTATCTTTTTGTCCTTTCATCTGTGTACGGTTCATTCTTAGAAATGACATATCTGTGATATAGAAAACATCTTCAAACAGCTCTAAAATTGGTTCCATGCTGTGGTCTGTACTGGGTGAACTTACATCGAGCTAAAACTCTGAAATGCGCTCATGCATTTTCGAAAATGTAAGTTGGAAATGAAAGGAATCTATTAGGGAAAGTTCTCTGAATTTTGGCTAACTTTCTGGTCAAGTTCTCTCAAAGTTACAAGTAGGGATGGCCCGATACCGATACTGGCATCGGGTATCGGGTCGATACTGTCCTCATATACTCGTACTTGTACTCATAAAAATGAGCCGATACCACACACCGATACCACGCGCGTTTTGTGAAACGAAACTGGCCACCGCGAGCCGCCGCTTTGTCTAGGTGAACGCCATATGAACGTAAAATGTCGGCGGTTTGGGCTCATTTCAAGATAAGGGATGATGACAGCAGCAAGGCAGACTATAAGTTATGTTCAGCTAAGGTGTCAAGAGGAGGAAAAGAAAGTACATCGTTTAACACCAGCAATCTAATTAAACATCTGAAAACGCATCATAGTGCTGAATGTGTATTCAGCACTATGATGCGTTTTCAGATGTTTAATGTTAGGCAAGCTAAACAAGCAACTCAGCAGCCAACATTAACACCGGTTTTACAGAAGCGCGAGAAGATGTCCAGAGATAATCCACGGGCACTAAAAATAACAGAGGGAATTGCATACTTTATTGTACTTGATGACCAGCCATTGTCGGCTGTTGAAAATATAGGATTTCGACATCTTCTTGGCATACTGGAGCCGCGATACGAAATTCCGAGTCGCCATCACATTACAACCGCTATGCTACCGAAAGTGTTTCATGACGTGAAAAAGCACGTCAGTGGCCTGTTGCAAGTGACTGAGCTGAGGAGATTACCGCTGTCCTTTGACGCGACGCGTGCAGTGAACACACATCGCTAGTTCTGTTCAACGGCTGTTCACAAAGAATGCGTTCGTGGCAGTGAAATGGGAAATGACACAAGGTAATGAGACCCACGTTGAACTTAAGCTCACTGCTTTTAGAACGCCGTTTCATACGCGAGAGACGCAGGTGTGAAGACATTTCCCCACAAAGTAGGGAATACCAGGACACACACACACATGCAGACAGCATACACTTCATTATTTAATCACACTGTCTTCACAACAGTTTGTGTTGGCTGTAGTCAGATGACTTTAGCTGTGGTCAAACTGCTAGCCTACATTGTTCTACTGAAGAAATAATCTTTAAATAAATAAGCTTTTAATTGTTTAACAATATTTCATCTTTAATATGAATGAGTTTGTCTGGAATTTATCATTTTTACTTTCATATTTTTACGTTGCAGTAGTGTTGACAGTGAAAGGCTGTTCAGCTCAGTGTCACATATTGTGAATGCCGACAGAAACAGAATCACAGCTGATCATGCAGAGATGATTTTGTTCATCAAAAAGAACCTGCCTCTCATTCTCCCAAAAAGTACCTTAGAAGCTAGTTCAGATCACATTGCTGACTGAAATGTTTGTTTGAAACAAGGGAGCTGTCACTGTGCCATAGTTTAATTGTTGTTTAATTGAAATATGCAGTAGTTTAATTGAGACTTGCAATAGTTACATTGATGTTTTGTTTAATTGAAATATGTAAGTGTTTCATTGAGACTACACAACAGTTACATTGAAATTGAGTTAAATTGAAAGCTGCAGACGTTGTCAAACATTTCATTGATATATTGTTGAGTTGACGGTGTTGACTGTACAATACGTTTTATTTATATTTTGTCAGTTGTGAAGACAGTGCCAGTATTGAGGCTTTTTGTTTACACAGAAATATATATAATTTATTTTTTATTTGAAATTGCCTACATTTATTATTTTACTCATTATTTATTTTAGACTTGTTAAAACAAGCAGAGAAAATAAAAACAGTCTTCTAACCTGTGTTCCGTGTTCTGTCTTCTTTTCTGGTAGCCTGTAATTACTTTCGCGGTAGAAATATCGGTATCGGTACTCGGTATCGGCAAGTACACAAATGTAAATACTCGTACTCGTATCGGTTTGGAAAAAAATGGTATCGGGCCATCCCTAGTTACAAGCAAATATTTTTCCGGTACTGTTAATAGAACATCAGAGTTATAGCTATCATACCCCCAGCGCAATGCGACGCCAGACACAACACAAGTGTTTTTTGCTAATTTCAGCCTGACGCAGTTGTCATTTTCATGTCCTACGTTGGTCTGAAAAATGAGGTGCGTTCAGGCGCGTTGCTATTTTGAGGCAACTGAAAACGACTGCGCCATTGACCAACAAAAGCCTGTAAGTAATATGCACCTATAGACCAAGCGGCAACCTCCCCCAGTTTCTCTTGAAGCCAAAAGGGAAGTGACTTAAACTGCAATTCATCGACTGGTCACTAGAGGCTCCAAAAGGGAGCAGAATCTCATTGAGCCCCATGTTAAAATGCCCAACTTTACAGCAGAAAAAAACATGTTTGCAGTCTGGTACAAATTGTGGATTTGGTCTATACAGCTTGTTTTGCCCTTCATGACAACTGTGAGGGATGTGAATTTTTTAAAACTCATTCGTCTACATTATATAAAGCCTTAAAGTTCTGCATAATTAAGGATGTGGCCACTTTGAGTGACAGGTGGATTGCCGTTTGTCTGCTGTCGGTTAGTCATCACGTCACCTCAGCTCCACCCACGTCCCGCCTCTTTGCCCATTTTCTGTTATCCTGGAGTGACGCGCTGCCTAGATGGCAATGAACGACTTTGAGGCTTCAAAATCTCTCTTCAGAAACCTACGGCTGACATCGCGGAAACTAGACCTACGTCCTAATTTTTTACAGTCTATGCTATAGACCCATTTGGAGCAGACTTCACAGTTATAGTGTGACAAGTGGAGGAAAATGGGCAAAATCCACAGAATAAGAGAAAAATGTTTTGTTGTGCCTTTGTATGTCAATGCAAAAAACACGGACTTCATTTTTATATAATTCAGTCATTGACGACACCCTTTGAAGCTAAACTCAGATGTTTATGTTGCAAGTCACAGACTGGACTGATGAAACCTGCAATGATAAGTATGAATTTGATGTAAACAATAATATTCACACATGCACTTCATAGGGAACATACATGCATAGCAGTTACAGCATAAAATAATATTTAAACCTATAACATTTTACATAGATTACTTTTAAACATAGCCTATAACATTTTTATCTCACAATTCTTGACTCTTTTTCCTGCATTTGCGTTTTTTTATCTTTAGAGACTTTATAACTCACAATTCTGAGGGGAAAAAAGTCAGAATTGCAGGATATAAACTCACAATTCTGAGGAAAAAAGACTGAATAACGAGTATATCTCAATTCTGTTTATCATTCTAAAGATATAAACTCGGATTTGAAAGAAAAAAAGTGATTGCTACGGCAGAACTGCAATTTTCTGCCCACAAAAAAACGTCATCACTGTTTGCAAACACAAAATAGTTCTACACTTGGAGTGTCGATCAGGTAATTACATATCCCTGGCCACTGGATGCTTGGCCATTTCGTTTCATCGTTTAACCATTGACAAGGTGCTATGGCAAACGGATCTGTAAGACGTATCCCACTCACTAACATCAATTTAATAACTGCTTCACATGGCTCCGGGGGGTTAATAAATGCCTTCTGAAGCAAAATCAATGCGTTTGTGTAAGAAAAATATCCATATTTAAAACTATATAAAGGAAATTATCTAGCTTCCGGCCGATCGTCTTCCGTATTCAACTTAGGGAAAAAGTGTAGCGCCCGCGCCCGCTCCTCTCGCAGATCAAAATGCTTACGCTACGTCTGACGACATTGCACAACAGTTACGCTTGTCAGACATAGCATAAACTTTTTGAGCTGCGTGTGGAGCAGTTATATGATGGATAGATGCACTTTTATGGACTTCAAAAACATTCACTGCCCTTATAAAGCTTGGAAGAGCCAGGACATGTTTTATTATAACTCCAATTGTGTTCGTCTGAAAGAAGAATGTCATATACACCTAGGATGACTTGAGGGTGAATAAATCATGGGCTAATTTTCATTTTTGGGTGAACTAACCCTTTAATGGGAACATTAGCCAAACATACTCCTTTTTGTTAGCTGGGACAGTTCACTCTAAAATTAAATTCTGTCATTTACTCAACCTCATGATGTTCCAAATCTGTATGACTTTCTTTCTTCTGTAAAGTACAAAAGGAGAGACTTTGTATAATATACTGGACGTGTCACTCTTTTCCAGGCCATGAGAATGAATGTGGACTGGAGCCTTAACTCAAGAAAGTATGCAAAAGCACCATAAAAGTGTCATAAAAGACTCCTGTGCTATAGCCTATTCCATGTCTTCTAAAGTGATGTTATTGTGTGAAGAACAAAGGGAAATTTAAGCTGTTATTCAATTATTATATTATATTATGTCAAGTGCAAAATGGGTTAAGACATGCTTTTTTTCTGTGTTAAATAATTGTGCAAACAATCAGGCACGTGCAGAGGGGGGGGGGGGGGGGGGGGGCTTTGGGTGCTCGAGCCCCTGCCCTTTTTCACAATGAATCAAAAGTGCCCTTCTCAGACAAATATCAATGATAATATCGTGGTCAATAAAACTAAATAAATGTGATTATTATAACATGACATTGATGACAATGTATACAATAGTAACGAACGGCTCAAAAGTCGGACAATTTCTGTTGAGGCGTTGCCATAACGCGTTGCTATGGGTTGCGTGCTTTTTGATTGACTGCTGATTTTCCTCTGATCGGAAGCGGCTCTCGAGCCAAATATGGTCCTTTCAGAGAGTGTGTGGCCTCACGGGAAAAAAAGTAAACCAATATTTTTTTTCATCCATAATCAGAGCTAATGTGTTGAATTACAAATCTATATATTATATATTTTAAAGTATTACACAATTCACCAATGCCCGTTTGTCATGTAGGCTATATACACCAACCAATCGTGATCTAGCAAAGCAAGTTCAAATTCCATTGGGCATGTGAAGTGGAGCGGTAATTTTCTGTTCTTATTCATAAATCGGTTGAAAATTACATGGACAGACGAACTAACGTTTCGGGCTTTCGGTATGGTGCGCGCGTGTACCGAACGGTTATGAATGCAATCTATAACAGTTAACAGTCGGCTTGTTTAAAGCGCGGAACACACTTCAATCCGAGTTCCCACACGAACATATTAAGTATTCAGTCCATTTTATCACGAAATTCAAACGATAAATGCCGTTTTAATGCTCTCTTATGTGACGTGACAGATTGACGCGTATCAGTTCAACTTCAAGCGGCAACGCGAGTGAACGCGATCATCTCTTCCTAAAGAAATTAATAGCCTATCTAAAGGTATGTTGAGGATAGATTACAACTTGAAACGTATCATATGTTGTGTAATCGCTCCATATATATATATATATATATATATATATGCATATATGGATATATCTGCAATAGACTTCAGTAAATTATTTCCATAGGATTTAGTTAATCATTAAAGTTAGCTAAATCTGTGTATGCTTAATACATAAAAACACAAACCAACACATCGTCACCTAAAAAACGTTATCCCATTTCTTCTGAAATGTAAAGGTCCCATGACATGAAAATGTCACTTAATGAGGTTTTTTAACATTAATGTGAGTTCCCCTTGCATGCCTATGGTCCCCCATTGGCTAGAAATGGAGATAGGTGTGATCTTTTTCGTTTGAATTTTTTTTTTTTTTAATTGCAAAGATTTCAAACAAACTTCTTTCACGTTGTCATTATGGGGTATTGTTTGTAGAATTGAGGGGAAAAAAATCTATTTAATCCATTTTGGAATAAGGCTGCAACATAACAAAATGTGTAAAAAGTGAGGCGCTGTGAATACTCTCTGGATGCACTGTAATGAATGACACTGTTATGCTGCACAACGAAGCTCGTACTAGCTGCATTTCCATTACCCTTCAAATTGCGCAAATTGAAATTGCGAATTGAAAATACGCCCAATGGAAACGCGTCGATTTTGCAAAAACTCCCATATATCGCAAAAAAGTTTTTATGCTCGCTTGAGGTGGTTTTTCAGGCAATTCGAAAAAGGAAATTTTCGCAAAACTGCAATGGAAACCGTTTTTTCACATTTACAGGTCACCTGGTACGGTCACGCATTGCACTCACATAGGGCCTACATATCATTTTTTTCCACTCAAGTATGTCTAATAACCATAACTTATGTCGTTAAAATGACATGGCCTATATTTTCTCCTAATAAGGAAAGTGTAACTTTATAATGACGGACCCCGGTGCAACCACAAATATCATAACTATCTATAGGCCTACTGTAATTAAGACATATATTCAAGAAATGCATTAAAACAGAAACACGCTATAGTTTCAGCCTTTTGATGGATTTTTTCCTTAATCCATTTCCAGCGGAAACTCACAATACTCCGTAATTTTTAGCCATAAAGATAAGTGCAATACATAATTATAAACAGTAAACTGTCTTTTATTTGTGTACACTCAATAACAGCAAAGGCAGGGAACGGATTATTTTGCACTCCACTCCAAACGCTGTCTTCAATACAAAAATATATTTTGTTTATTAAACGAAAAGTTTTTCTTTTCAAAAGCATTTCTAAATTCAGTTTATATTTCCAACAAATGAAATTCCAAGCCAAAATAACGAAGTGGTAAAAAAATTCAAACTTTTCGCTCGTCTCTGTATGTGGCAATGCGTCACAATAACCTGCATATGTAAAAGTCGATCATTCTTTACAGATGATGGTATGTTTGGACAGAAGACAAGTTCTTTATTAAACTCATAAAAAACAATAGAATATAAAATGCCACAATTTATCATAACACCTCATGTGTGGCGCTCAAGTATAAGGTGCTTTACTTGCCATCAGTGCTTGGATAACACGCATGTCTCTTTCCATTAAAAATAATGGCGTGCTATGGCTGCGATATAGGCCTACATAAACCTAACAACATACGTAGCATAATTTTTGGAATGATTTATCACGAGAGGAAAAAAATTGTTTTAGTTGCATAACATCAGTTAATGGAAACGATGTCATTTCGCAATATTTTTTTATCGACTTTTAGAAAATATCGCAAAAGTTTTGCGCAAATCTGTAATGGAAACGCGGCTACTGTTTTCCTATCGATATTGTGTTTGCTGTTAGTTGTGGTGAAAGCATTTTGTGAGAAGAATAGCGTTGCAATGACGAGATCACTGCATTCACGCGATAAACAAGTCTGTGTACTCAATGCTCATCACTGCAGCCTTTCATGTGATGGGGAAAGATCTAAAAACTAATGCTATAATCAACATTTTCACTATTTGTTCATCTTGACGGCTGTAATAGTAAAAAAACGTAGTAAAAGTGTAATATACATTTCAAATGCAAAGATGTCAGCCAATCACAACAGTGGGCGTTTTCACTGAAGTCTCACAGCAGACACGCCCCTTCAAACAGAGCATTCAAGCCAGAGGGATAAAATCAGGATAGAAAAATGCCTTTTTTGTTTCTAAATTTTGACATTTCATAATGTAAAAATTAGGGATGCCACAATTCTCAATATAATATTGAACCGTTCGGTACGGCATTCATGGTTCAATACGCACTTGTGAATTGCGTTTTTTTTTTCGGTTTTGCATTTAATGAATTATTTTTCTACAAATTCTAGAATTTGCCTCCATCCCAATACTGAACAACACGACATACATTCACATCACACTTTAGTGGTAGAGTTATACTAACGGAACACTAGTTATTCACAATCATGAAAGTTCATTATATGCATGCGTTTTACAGCCTTGCCGGTTAAACATTTAATTCACGTGCTTATGCACGGTTTTAAAATGCGTTTTTCCGAGCGCGCGCACTAAACGCCTGTCAAACACTAGGACTTTTAGTCTTACTGCGCTAATACTGTCAAATACACACAAGGTTAACATAAACACAGTCAGTTATGTCTAAAGTGAAAGTAAAATCGGCGTGTCTGTATATTAGATGCACGCAGGTCTTATTGAAAGACCTCTAAATTGACATCCGTGCAGCCTAGTGAACATGCTGTCCTTAAAGGGACAGTTCAACTCTAAAATGATGTTATTATTTACTCACTCTAATATTGTTCCAAACCTGTATTCATTTCTCGATGACAGAATTTTCATTTTTGAGCGAACTATCCCTTTAATGTTAATACAACAACAAAAGATAAATAGAAAATCACTCACTGCTCTTGACTAAAAAACTAATACAGTAGCTAAGAATCAATGTATATTTTATAGTGAAGTCTATGTAGTGTTTTATTTTTACATTTATTCATTCAATTTCATACTTAAATGCTGCTGTACTGCTCTGAGCTGCCAGTGTAAATCTTTATATATATATATTTATTTTATATTAAACAATACACTAGGAATGTGTACAAGGGTTTTTTTTAAGTAAAGTTTTAAGTTTAAGTAAGGTTTTTCAATTCTTTGAAGTAAAATAAAGAAAGATTATTGCAATAAAAAATAGTCTTTTTTCTCCTTAACCTCTTGCTGTTCCTGTCGCTTAAAAATAGAATAGCAAAAAACTGATGTGACAAGCCATCAGAACCGAAAACCGTGGTTAAAAACCAAGGTATGTATTGAACCGTGGACTTACTGTATTGTTGCATCCCTAGTAAAAATCACACTAACAATATAAGTACACCTGAGGAAACATTATAAAATAATAAAAAAAATCCACACCATGGGATCTCTGCAGTTTTTACAACCAGAGGCTGCGCAATGCTGTAGCATCTTGGAAATGTAAATTGACGAGTGCAAAACTTAGTAAATCATTTGTGATTTATTTAAATACTCTCCAGCCATTCATTTTACATCCAAAAGGGAACCTTGTACAAATGCACATGCAATAAGGTAATCTGCAAAAATAATTGTCAACTCCTTTTCAGCGCAAATTTTTCACTGCAGTGGGTTTGCACTGGTGCAAGCTCTTAGTAAATCTGTCCCTTTGTGTTCCGTTGAAGAAGTTAAGTCATAAAAGTTTGGAACAACAAAGATAAAAAAGTTTTCATTTTGGGGTTAACTTTTCATTTAAGTAGAAGCTTGTGCACACAGACACGCTCTGGTAGGTTATGGAATGAAATTATCATATCTGCATTATGAGCAGGTCAGATGAAGGCTTGCGATGATGAATACAGACTGTCTTTGCCGTTAGCATGATGCTGACTGTCATTGCAAAGCACTTGATGCCTTCTGACAGCCTCTCGAAGAGTAAGACATGATTGCAGAGAAAGAGCAAGGCATTAACATTAGGATGGAATTTAAATGAAACCGTAATAGACTTCACTCAAAATTGAAAATGTACTCGTAACTGTGGCGTTTCTTCAACCAGGGGCACTTTTAGCCATGTGAAGTTGAATAAAAAAAAAACCTGTTCAAAAGTCACGCAACACAGTCTCATACGTTTAAATAATTTGTCTAGTATTAAGGTCTGTAGAGGACAAACTTAGATTACAAGAGAAATGCAATGAACCGACCTGCAATGAACAAATGTCATTTCCACCACATCTCAAAATACAGCTATTATTTAAAAATATAATAACTTATGCCACTCAAGAATTGTCTAAGACCTCCTGGGAAAACCAGGTTGCTGCTGGTAGAGGTGTTAGTGAGGCCAGCAGGGGGCGCTCACCCTGTGGTCTGTGTGGGTCCTTATGCCCCAGTATAGTGATGGGGACACTATACTGTCAATAAGCACCGTCCTTCAGATGAGACGTTAAACCAGGGCCTGACTCTCTGTTGTCATTAAAAATCCCCGGCGTTCTGCGCAATATGGCTGCCGTCTCATCATCCAGGTGGTGCTGCACATTGGTGGTGGTTGAGGAGATTCCCTCCTTCCATGTAAAAGCGCTTTGAATGCTCAGAAAAGCGCTATATAAATGTAACATTATTATTAAGGTTGTGTCCTAAATCACCCCTTATACCCTCATTCACTATTCCCTACATTAGTCCACTAATATAATTTACTTGAGGAAGCGAATGAAAACGTTTGAGTGAATCCGGCCACTGAGTGCCGCTTTTGCATAGTTTGTGTTTGCTATTTAAAGTCCTTGTGAAATCAAAATTGATCATATTTACTTTGTTAGCGCAAATTGCTAGTTTTGTGGTGAACATCCATCCGTGCAAGTCAATCCGCATCAAAAAATTATTTGGCTTCGTAATCTTTAATCAAAATCTGAAAATGCTCCTCCCATCTACATTGGTAGGCCTTTTTTGATGACGTCTGTTTGACGGCTTGGGCTTCGACACCGACATGCCATCATTAAACACGCCCATCCAACTGCCCGCGAGCTAATAAACAGAGATGGCGAGGAGGTGCGTTTTTTGAATGAAACGCCTACGTTTCTATATCCAATCAGGTCACAGGGAGGAAAAAACAAACCACGCCCTCTGTTCTGCTCATTTAGTATTCCGTTTCTCTCGGAAATACGTCAAATCACTGAAATAAAGTCGGTTGCAACTTCCGGTTCACTGGGACTTTAATGATTATTTGACTAAACTTAGCAAACTGGCAGCTCCAGTAGTAATGAAAAGATTTATCTTGAACTCTGTCATGGAAACGATGTATAAACCATAATTAAACAATTGAATTTATACCTGTATGATATTACGCTGTAGCCACATTGGACCAGCGGTTTGGAAAAATAATAAATGGATGATTCAACTGCGGGCGCCATCTTCTGGTCAGACACGGGAATTCACTTTCATTCACAAAAAAAATCAAAATAACACCTTTTTCCAACTTGTTACTGCCTTCCGTGTGTGCCTCCACGACGCATGCGCGAGAATATGACGCAGATCCGGCGTTCGGACAGATGACCCAGAAGTGATTTGTTTACAAGCAGAGGAAGACGCGCGTATCTCAGCTGTTGGATTCTACATTGATCGTGCTTTAGGTCTCGGCGTAGTGCTCAAAATGGGGCTTAAGTGTGCACTTCATGGATTCCCAAACCCCGGCGCTACGTCATATTCTCGCGCATGCGTCGTGGAGGCACACGCGGAAGGCAATAACAAGCTGGATAAAGGTGTTATTTTGATTTTTTTTTGCGCACAAAAACTATTGTCGTCGCATCGTAAGATTATTGTAGAGTCACTGTGGTGAGATGGACTTTGTAACGACATTATAAGTGCCTTTTATCGGTCTTGGGAGTGTAAATGTACTGAATGCCAATGGAGGCCTATCTGAAGCCTTTCTCAGCCATCAGCTTTCAACAAAAATATCTTCATTTGTGTTCCGAATATGAACGGAGGTCTTACGGGTCTCGAACGACATAAGGGTGAGTAATTAATGACAGAATTTTCATTTTTGGGTGAACTAACCCTTTAAGGGGTGTCCTTTGTGGTCATTCAGACAGTGCATGTGCCCTTTTGGTTGCACCCCAGTCATCAGTGAAGCTAGAATGAAGGCAAGATGTGAAAGAACAAAATATGGAGAGCTATTTTACAGCTGAAAGACTTATGATAATTGAGAAAAGAGAATAATGCATGGACAAACAGACCGAGAAATGAGTTTGAGCTTTTCTTCTGTAGCTTTTTGGTAGAGTTTGTGAAGTCTCTTTTCTCGTGTACTGCGTTGTCTCACTTTGCCTTACATTTTCTCTTCCTCTAAATGTCTGTGAGATGTTAATTACCAAATTGTCACGCAGCAAAGGGACAGAATCAGGCCGATAACAGTCAATTTGTACCTCAGTCATGCAAATAAATCTTATACGCATGCAGATATAGTAATGCCAGGCTTGTGGTGTTCAAGTATATATATACATATAAATACAAATACACTATATTGCCAAAAGTTTTGGGACGCCTGTCTTTACATGCACATGAACTTTAATGACATCCCATTCTTAATCCGTAGGGTTTCATATGGAGTTTCCCACTCTTTGCAGCTATAACAGCTTCAACTCTTCTGGGAAGGCTTTCCAAAAGGTTTAGGGGTGTGTTTATGGGAAATTTTGACCATTCTTCTAGAAGTGCATTTGTGAGGTCAGGCACTGATGTTGGACGAGAAGGCCTGGCTCACAGTCTCCGCTCTAATTCATCCCAAAGGTGTTCTATCAGGCTGAGGTCAGGACTCTGTGCAGGCCAGTCAAGTTCCTCCACACCAAACTTGCTCATTCATGTCTTTATGGACCGACGCTTTGTGCACTGGTGCGCAGTCATGTTGGAACAGGGGCGATCCCCAAACTGTTCCCACAAAGTTGGGAGCATGAAATAGTCCAAAATGTCTTGGTATGCTGAAGCATTAAGGGTTCCTTTCACTGAAACTAAGGGGCCAAGCCCAACCCCTGGAAAACAACCCCACACCATAAACCCCCCTCCACCAAACTGTACACTTGGCAAAATGCAGTCAGGCAAGTGTCGTTCTCCTGGCAACCGCCAAACCCAGATCGTCCATCAGATTGCCAGACAGAGAAGCGTGATTGGTCACTCCAGAGAAAACGTTGCCAGTGCTCTAGAGTCCAGTGGTGGCGTGCTTTACCCCACTGCATCTGACACTTTGCCTTGCACTTGGTGATGTAAGGCTTGGATGAGCTGCTCGGTCATGAAAACCCATTCCATGAAGCTCTACACTGTTCTTGAGCTAATCTGAAGGCCACACGAAGTTTGGAGGTCTAGCTATTTACTCTGCAGAAAGTTGACGACTGTGATTTTACGTGGCCTACCACTTTGTGGCTGAGATGCTGTTGTTCCCAATTGCTTCCACTTTTTTATAATACCACTAACAGTTGACCGTGAAATATTTAGTAATGAAGAAATTTCACGAATGGACTTATTGCACAGGTGAATTTGAATTCACTGGGCTCCTGAGAGCGACCCATTCTTTCACACATGTTTGTAGAAGCGTCTGCATGCCTAGGTGTTTGATTTTATACTGGAAGGGATTGAAACACCTAAATTCAGTGATTTGGAGGAGTGTCCCAATACTTTTGGCAATATAGTGTACATACATACATACACATATAGGCCTACAGATGCAGATAAAATAGGAAAACAAATTTTGGAAAACGAGTGGTGCTTACCACACAAATGTGACTGGTTCAGTGACAAACAAGAAGGTCCACAAAAGGTAAATATTTAAAAAAAACTAATTTAAAATACTAAAATTGTTATGATGGTCTAACCATCATGTAAAAAAGTAATACAATATTTTCCTTACACATTTAAAAACCTTAAAGGGGTGGTAAAACACATTCTTTTGAAGGCTTGACTGTGTTTGTGGGGTGCACTGTAACATGTGTTCATGCTTCGTTTAAAAAAAAATTGCCTTATTTTTCATATATTTGACCTTTATTCTACACTGCTCTGTCCCTCCTTGTAAAACGGTCTGATGCTTTCCGGGTTGTATGAAGCCAGTCCCTCAAAAATACGCAGTGGGCTCTGATTGGTTAGCTGGCCTAGTGTGTTCTGATTCGCTAACCGCAGTGCACGGTTGTCGGAAACGTCACGCCCCTTCCCTGGAGGCTGTGCTTTGGTCGGCGTCAATAAAACCATATGAGAACATTTGAGTGAAGATGATCGAGCAGAACCTGTTCAGTCCTCAAGTGTAAAGACTGCGGATCTATAATGATCGCTACTGAATGGCACTGTTACTTTTGTATTTTTAGAACGATTATAGCCAAATATCTGTCGCAAGAACTATTAACCCAAAACGAACACTAAGCACTGGCTTTACTAGTAAGTTAGCCAAATCACACACAGAACCATGTTTAGCATGCCTGAAGATAAACAATACATAAAAGCTCTAATCAAAGAATCATTTACACTAATGCCAGGTTCGCTGTTGAGATTTTAACGTTAGTGTTTGTAATGTCAGGTGTTCGTCGGATAACGTTAAGTATGAATGAGCTTTTAACAGACTGGTTTGCAGAACAGCGTTGTCATCTGTTTACTTCCTTGCTACAACCTATTACAGGAAAACACATCGATGAAAAATAAATCAGACTTACAGGTTGTGGCCCGTAAACAGCTTCTGTTTGTAAATCCAGCTTTCAGGACAAGCCGTTGTGCATATCCTGTATTGAACTCGCGAAGTTTGTGGAAGTTTGTGTTGTCCTCCGTGAAATGTGCAGCGCGCGCGTCGTGCATCCACGCACCGGCAGTGTTTTTTTCACGCAGCTGACGTTGTGCAAATCCGGCATTGAAATTGCGAAGACGGTGGATGTTCTCCTCTGTTAGATGTGCTGCAGAGAGCCCTGCGCGCCTGATTCCCCGCTGACTCAAACACACGTGCATCTAACATGCTGTGTGTTAAACGCTCTGCAACGCACCCCCGTCCCAAGGAAGGCTGAACAGAGCAAGTACCCCAGACCTGCAATCCGGATGGAAATAACAGCGTTTCCTCGGCATCGCGGCAACAACACTCCAGCCTAACTAACTTATACCACAACAGCGCCGCGATACAAAATGGCCTCACCCTCCCTTATTTAATATTCTCGGAGGAGGGGTTTATGTAAATATTGAGCCTGGTGATGTCACCAACCCTGGAGGAATGTGTGTAGTCGCCTACTGGCCGTTTGCTGTAGTTCTTAGAAACTGATTTCTTTAAAAGCATTTGCTTTAAACTTTGAACGTTGTAACTTTGCAGATGTTGTTTATGCTCAAGCAGCAACATTACACGCTAGCTTAAGTTAGAATAGTGAAATCGTGGTTTACCACCCCTTTAAGTATTTTGATGATAATAATGATATAGAAATGATAATAGAAAAATTGCCAAACTATTTAAGGTTTTATTTTCAAGAATGTAATTATTACTATTATTATTTTTAATCAGGACATGTCTTCCTGACATTTTTGACATAAGGCCACAAATATTATATTTTATATTAGATTACATTCAACTCCGTTTCACCAATGCCCAACAAAGCCGCATTTATTTAATCAAAAACAGAACTAACAGAAGTATTTCAAAATATAATTATAAATTAAAATAGCTGTTTTCTATTTCAATATATATATATTAATTTGATTTATTTCTGTGATGCAAAGCTGAAATTTCAGCATCATTACTCCAGTCTTCAGTGTAACTTGATCCTTTAGAAATCATTCGAACATGCCGATTCGCTGCTCAGGTATCATTGTTTTCTCAAAAAAAAAATGTTAAGCAGCAAAAACTGTTTTGTGAAATTTACTTCAGAAATCAACAACATGAATGAATTTCAAAATGAAAAGTAAAAACACAACCAGCAAAAATATAGTTCCGATCAGTAATAGTGATGCTTGCTAGCAAACACCACTAATAAGCCATTCTTCCACAGGACTGACCGACTGCCATTCTGACACAGAACCACAGCGGAGGAGAAAGGTCAGGTTACAGTACTGGCATCAAGGTTGCTTTGTGGAGGGTTAAATCACTGTCCATTAGGTATATTTGTTAAGGATTGTTAAGATTCATTAATTCTCAGTGCATGTGACACACTTGCACCTCAGGCATCTGCGCTTTCAAGCACATGGGTCTTCTTTTAGCTCCTGAAGCCAACATTATTTAAAGGTTGTGTGTATGTTTGGACACATAAGGAGAATGTGCTGTCGGCTTAACTGCCCTGAAGCTGAAGATTTGACCTTTTTATGCACACAATGTAACGTATAAAAGGCAACATACAAAAATCTAAAATCAAATAATCTATTTTTATGTATACTTTTATGTCATTAAACACATTTAATGACAATTTGCATGTCTGAAGGGTACAAAATTTCCTTTTCCATATTACAGTTATAAAAAATAAATACATTTATATGACTTTTAAACAAAACAAACTAATACAAAAGACTGATTTCTTTTCCCACAAAATGTGTTGTACATCAATGTTCAATAAAAATAAAAATAAATCTGCGATCATACTTTAAGGTGTGCCTGTAATGTTAACCACAGATCTTTTACTCGTAAATTGAAAACATCAATAATAATAAAAAAACACAGGAAATTTCAGAGTGAAGTCATGTTGAATTATAATTCAATTATAGTTTTCCAGGTTGGTCTACAAACTGCCATCATGACTGAACAGCTTTATTTCGTTTAGTCCACACCAGCTTTGACATGATGTCAACTTATGCTTCTCATGGAGGTCAGATATTGATCGACCTGTTCTGAGTTTGCTACACAGTCTAATTTTAATCTGATGTTATTGAGTGCTGTGAAGCCAAATTCTGTGTTTCCTGTTAAAAATCTGATTTTTTATTTTGCTGGAAAATACATGACCATTATATATATATATATATATATATATATATATATATATATATATATATATATATATATATATATATATATATATATATATATATATATATATATATATATATATATATATATATATAGTCAGTGAATGGATTTAGAAGACAGGGAGATGAACAAAAATATTTTATTGTTAGCTATCAAAGGTTCGAGTCGTTGGTTCAAGTCCCCATACACTGAAAAAACAGGAAAACACATATTGTCCAATTTACTTAATCAGATTATTTGCGATCTATGCATCAAAATTGTGTTTCTCTTCTAAACATGATTTCTTTGCTTTCGATTAATGTAGTTCTCTAAAATGTGCAATCTACTAGATTCAATTATTTGGGGTGAATGTGAACCAATTGAGTACTCGAAAATGATTTTTTCTGAAACTGTAGTTCCCAGCATGCTTTGCTTGGGACTTGACGACTAGAGTAAAATTGTTGAAATGAAGTGTTATTTTATGTGTTTTTGAGCAAAATGAGAAAAGGGGGAGACTTTATATTGTTTATTAGTGTTTTATGTTTAATTATGTTGAAATTATTAGAAACGTTTAAATTAAACTGGGTTACCATAGTGAATAAGAGCAGAGAAAGCACATGTCATTAAAGAGCATTTCATACTTGGCACTTGGCATGTTCATTATGTGATATTGCTGGCTAAAAGAATGAAAGCTAGTTAATACAGCGTTATAGATTGTGATGGCTATGGCCACACAGGGTAACATCACCTCAGTTCTAAACATTTGATTACCGTTTTATTATTTCACCTCTTTAGTTTATTGTACTGATTATTATTTACAGTCATCTAAACTAGGATAGCTAAATAACGAACACAATACAGTCTTTTGATTTTGTTTATTTGGTATTACATTTTACATTGATTTATAGGGAGTGCACTAATCACATGTTTCTTTGTGTTGAGTTACCTGGACTGTTGGGGGCAGTCCCTTCCTGGTTGGGCAAAAGGAGTGGCTAAGGGCTGAGGAGACCTATATCCGGGAGCCAGCTCATTAGGCCATACCATGTCTCACCATGTGCCAGGGCGGATTTTGTCCTTAGTTACTTCTTGAGATCTCAAGTGTTAGTTTGTTTACCCCTTCAATGTTATTTGGTTTTGTCAAGCCATTATATAAGCTCCCTTCTGTTTTTGTGGAGAGGTCAGTTTTTGTTTAGGTAACCTTGTGTTATGAGTTTATTTATTTGAGTTCATATTCAGTTACTTCACTTACTGTTAAGGCCTAGTTATTAATTTTGGTCCTTATGTAACTTCTTCATATTTTTGGGTAATAAAACCCCACTTTTGAAAAACAGCTTCATGTGTCCTCCCACTGCCTTGGTCCCTAACATAGATCAATCAAGTGACAAAAAAAATATACAAAAATAAAATAAACTTGTGTTTTGTGATTTGATTAAAGAGGCAGGGTCTCAAGGTGCACATCACTGTTGTTAGGGAGCCATTTTAAAATCATTGTGGGACTACTCAATTCGGTTACTTAAAAATTACTTGATTCTATGATGTTGAAATTCTGTGAACAAATTATGTTTGATTAACTTAAATGATTCAAGTGGAACCGATGTACATGATTAAATCATGTATATCCAACACACTTTTTTCAGTGTAGGCTGAATGCAGAAACAGAAATGATTAGTTCTTCTCTCCAGTGTTGTAGTCGAGACCAGCTCATTCGAGTCCGAGTCGAGACCCGAGTTCAGAGAGGGTTGAGTCCGAGTCAAGACCAAGATCAGAGAGGGTTTAGTCCGAGTCAACACCGAGTTCAGAGAGGGTTGAGTCCGAGTCAAGACCGAGTTCAGAGAGGGTTGAGTCCGAGTCGAGACTGAGTTCAGAGAGGGTTGAGTCCGAGTCAAGACAGAGTTCAGAGAGGGTTGAGTCCGAGTCGAGACCGAGATCAGAGAGGGTTGAGTCAGAGTCGATACCGAGTTCAGAGAGGGTTGAGTCAGAGTCGATACCGAGTTCAGAGAGGGTTGAGTCTAAGTCAAGACCGAGTTCAGAGAGGGTTGAGTCCGAGTCAACACCGAGTTCAGAGAGGGTTGAGTGCGAGTCGAGACCGAGTTCAGAGAGGGTTGAGTCCGAGTCGAGACCGAGTTCAGAGAGGGTTGAGTCCGAGTCAAGACCGAGTTCAGAGAGGGTTGAGTCCGAGTCAAGACCGAGATCAGAGAGGTTTGAGTCCGAGTCGAGACCGAGTTCAGAGAGGGTTGAGTCCGGGTTGAGAACGAGTTCAGAGAGGGTTGAGTCAGAGTCGAGACCGAGTTCAGAGAGGGTTGAGTCCGAGTCAAGACCGAGATCAGAGAGGGTTGAGTCCGAGTCAAAACCGAGATCAGAGAGGGTTGAGTCCGAGTCAAGACCGAGTTCAGAGAGGGTTGAGTCCGAGTCGAGACCGAGTTCAGGGAGGGTTGAGTCCGAGTCGAGACCGAGTTCAGAGAGGGTTGAGTCCGAGTCAAGACCGAGTTCAGAGAGGGTTGAGTCCGAGTCAAGACCGAGTTCAGAGAGGGTTGAGTCCGAGTCGAGACCAAGTTCAGAGAGGGTTGAGTGCGAGTCGAGACCGAGTTCAGAGAGGGTTGAGTCCGAGTCGAGACCGAGTTCAGAGAGGGTTGAGTCCGAGTCAAGACCGAGTTCAGAGAGGGTTGAGTCCGAGTCGAGACCTAGTTCAGAGAGGGTTGAGTCCGAGTTGAGACCTAGTTCAGAGAGGGTTGAGTCCGAGTTAAGAACGAGTTCAGAGAGGGTTGAGTCCGAGTTGAGACTGAGTTCAGAGAGGGTTGAGTCCGAGTTGAGATTGAGTTCAGAGAGGGTTGAGTCCGAGTTGAGACTGAGTTCAGAGAGGGTAGAGTCCGAGTTGAGATTGAGTTCAGAGAGGGTTGAGTCCGAGTCGAGACCGAGTTCAGAGAGGGTTGAGTCTAAGTCAAGACCGAGTTCAGAGAGGGTTGAGTCCGAGTCAACACCGAGTTCAGAGAGGGTTGAGTGCGAGTCGAGACCGAGTTCAGAGAGGGTTGAGTCCGAGTCAAGACCGAGTTCAGAGAGGGTTGAGTCCGAGTCGAGACCGAGTTCAGAGAGGGTTGAGTCCGAGTCAAGACCGAGTTCAGAGAGGGTTGAGTCCGAGTCGAGACCTAGTTCAGAGAGGGTTGAGTCCGAGTCAAGACCGAGTTCAGAGAGGGTTGAGTCCGAGTCAACACCGAGTTCAGAGAGGGTTGAGTCCGAGTCAAGACCGAGTTCAGAGAGGGTTGAGTCCGAGTCAACACCGAGTTCAGAGAGGGTTGAGTGCGAGTCGAGACCGAGTTCAGAGAGGGTTGAGTCCGAGTCGAGACCGAGTTCAGAGAGGGTTGAGTCCGAGTCAAGACCGAGTTCAGAGAGGGTTGAGTCAGAGTCGAGACCTAGTTCAGAGAGGGTTGAGTCCGAGTTGAGACCTAGTTCAGAGAGGGTTGAGTCCGAGTTAAGAACGAGTTCAGAGAGGGTTGAGTCCGAGTTGAGACTGAGTTCAGAGAGGGTTGAGTCCGAGTTGAGACTGAGTTCAGAGAGGGTTGAGTCCGAGTTGAGATTGAGTTCAGAGAGGGTTGAGTCCGAGTCGAGACCGAGTTCAGAGAGGGTTGAGTCCGAGTCGAGACCAAGTTCAAAGAGGGTTGAGTCCGAGTTGAGATTGAGTTCAGAGAGGGTTGAGTCCGAGTTGAGAACGAGTTCAGAGAGGGTTGAATCCGAGTCGAGACCGAGTTCAGAGAGCGTTGAGTCCGAGTCGAGACAGAGTTCAGAGAGGGTTGAGTCCGAGTTGAGACTGAGTTCAGAGAGGGTTGAGTCCGAGTCGAGACCGAGTTCAGAGAGGGTTGAGTCTGAGTCGAGACCGAGTTCAGTGAGGGTTGAGTCCGATTCGAGACCGAGTTCAGAGAGGGTTGAGTCTGAGTCGAGACCGAGTTCAGAGAGGGTTGAGTCTGAGTCGAGACCGAGTTCAGTGAGGGTTGAGTCCGAGTCGAGACCGAGTTCAGAGAGGGTTGAGTCCGAGTCGAGACCGAGTTCAGAGAGGGTTGAGTCCGAGTCGAGACCGAGTTCAGAGAGGGTTGAGTCCGAGTCGAGACCGAGTTCAGAGAGGGTTGAGTCCGAGTCGAGACCGAGTTCAGTGAGGGTTGAGTCCGAGTCGAGACCGAGTTCAGAGAGGGTTGAGTCTTTTCAAGAAGACTTTTTATTTTTGGGTGAACTATGCCTTTAAGGTTTTAGGGAGTCACACTATATGACCTTCTCCAACCTGAACTAATTAGCTTTTCATAAAAAAATTACATTTTGTGATAGGGTCTGCATGGGTCCTCTCAATGATATCAATGATTTTAAGTTGTTTTCTTCTTGTTTGGTGCCCGGATTTGGTGGCCAAATTTTTTCAAACATTAAAAAAAGTTAATGTTTTAAGTGTATTGTGGCAAGCAGGACAGCGCCGAGAGCATTGGGAGCAAGGCCAGTGGTGCGAGTGTTAATGAGCGTGCCACATCGGTCTCGAGTCCCACAGAGAAGCTCTACAGGCATAAAATGAGGACAGTGAAGGAAGAGAGAGGACCAGGCCTAGACTTGATGTTGTTGTTTGTCATTAAAGTTACATTGATTGTTTGCCGGTTCCCACCCTCTTCTTCCCTTATCAACAAACCTTTGTTGCATTGGTGCCAAAACCCAGACTGTCCAAGAGCCCTCGCCGCTGTGGGAAATCAGCGGTGCCATGGAGCATGGCTGAGTCTGCAGCCAGATGCTTGAGGTGGTGGGCTGGAGTGACTTGTCGGGGGGGGGCAAATGGACTCGCTGCTATCCACCTGGGTTGTGGAGGAGTGGCTGCCATCCAAGAGGGGACGGAGTCGCCGCTGCCATTTGCCTGAGGCCGGAGCCTGCTGCCGTCCGCCATGATGGGGAGGAGCAGGGAATGGTGGATTCACTGACAGATGCCCGAAGCCGCAGGAGCCTTTGCCGTCCACTTAGGGGTATCCAGAGCTCATTAGTACTCGCGCCACTGGCCTCACTCCATTCCCACGGCTCTTTGCCCCACCGTGCTTGCCACATGCATGTTTTCTCAGTCTCAGTATTTTCTATGTTTTTCTATTTGGATAAAAAAATTACCTTTTTGTTTCCCCCCCAAAAAAAGATTTCACATACAGCCCAATGTTGTCCTACAAACAATGTAACAACAACATTGCAATCTAAAAACTAAAAAATATGCTTTTTAAAGAAGTTAAAATAAAATAAATAAATAAAAACAAAAGCACAGACTAAATGTTTGTGTTTATTAGCCTACATTTACCCCTTTACAATAGTCACTTTACAGTTAATGCTATCATAATCACATTTTCTTTGTAGAATTAAAATTCTACATATGACACATTTCATGTCCAACAAAAACTATTTTAGCAAAATGTATATTTTGGTCATAATTATTTTGCTCCGTCTGTGCGGTGGCGCTCATTTACTGAAGTCTGTTAAGTTCAGCGGAGACCCGCTTGCATCAGGCTCGTCCACTTCTGACAGCAAAATGCAAGGCGCAATGCGCCATATTGGGTGGTGGAGATTAGGATGATTTTAAGGGCCCTGGTCAGACCCTTTCGGTGCTATCAGGGACCTGCTCCCTCACCCCCCTCATCCCATAGCTAGGGGGCTCAGGAACTCCAGCATCGCCTCTGGCAAAATAGAAATATTTGCATGACCTCTAAATGAAATGTGAGTTATGCACTGAGGAAAACACCAATCCTCAAATGCATTAAACGGCACACGTATCTATCAGAGCATCCGACAAGGCAAGCCACGTTAAACTATGCACGTTAACTTATTTTGAAGACCTTAATATGAAGCATGTCTCATGTTCAGGACAAACTGGATTATGCACTTTCCCCACAACCGCTCACTCCACTATTTTTCAGATGTGCTTGCAATATCAAACTACTGTATATCGATATAAAGGTATTGCCTTATCCTATATCATTAAAAAATATATATCGATATATCCTAAAAACTTGATATACCACCCAGCCCAATGTCTCAGTAAGCAGACGTTACGGTTACACCCAATGAGTGACAGGAAGATTGAGTGGCATTTTATTGATATGAGATTGTTATTTTTACAGACTGTCGAAGGCTACAGAAAATAGAAGCAAAATGTATTGCTGCAATTCACAGAAACAACTGGAATCCAGGCAGCTGCAATTTTGTGTCATGCATGTTGAATGTTGGGGTAAAATCATACCCTAGGTTATGTATTGAGTTGTTGACTACTCATCAATTGGATATTTGGCATATTATATTCTGAGCCTTGTGTTCTACAAAGGAAGATTGCTTGTTAGCCAAGACAATATCAGGTTTAGATAGATGTAGTCGTCATTCCCGCTGTTAAATTATATACTACATTACACATAAAGAAGCCTTTAACGTGCATGTGAGAAATCATAATGGGGAAAAGCCTCTCACCTGCTCTCAGTGTGTTTCAAAGAGAAAATAACCCTCAAGAGTCACAAGAGAGTTCACACTGGAGAGAAACCTTTCACTTGCACTCAGTGTGGAAACAGATTCACAGAGAAAGGATGCCTTAAGATTCACATTACCTTTTGAATGCTCACATTGTGGGAAGCGTTTAAGATGTAAAGGAAATGAGCACGTGAGAATTCACACCGGATAAAAGCCTAACACTTGCCACCAGTGTGGAAAGAGTTTCGCTCTTAAAGGAGGGTATAATTTGCAAATGAGAACACACACTGAACCCTACCCTTGCAGTGTGTATGGGAAGAGTTTCATACTTAAATCAATACTTAAAGGCTTAGTTCACCCAAAAATGAAAATTAGCTCATGATTTACTCACCCTCAACATGATTTCCTTAAATTTCAAGAGTGTTTCAAGAATACTAATCTTGTCACATACTGTTTTTAGCCTGCTACAAGAAGTTTCAGGCAATTTCAGGTCCAGCCAGCGTGATTTCTTAGAACTTGACATACATTTTAAAGTAGTTTTTTGAAAGATTATCTTAACATTTTGTTTGTCATTTATCATATCACAGCAATCATTGTTAATTAAAAATAATTATGTGTTTAATTTATATAGCGCCTTTCCCAGGCTCAAGGATGCTTCACAAAAACAATGGAACAACAGTTATTTCAAAACATAAGCAGTTAAATGGACGGTAGACATTTGCCAAGTCCAAGACATTGCAATTGCATATCGCAATAACAGTGCAAACAGTAGAATACAAACAGAACCATAACACAGTATTACAGACAGCATAGAAAAGTGGGCAGTTGAAGCGTAAGCCAGGTGCATATGACTAATGGTACTTAAGGTAGCATTATGGCTGGTATACAGAGTTATGGAAGAATGTAATTCTCATTAGAGTTTCGTCTGTTCCTAGCGAATGATGCTCTTTTACAGTGTTCACATGGTTAAATGTGATGTATTTTTTTCAGGTTTGGAAAGGACTCACAAATCAGTTATCTAAGTGTGAGTTTCTAGATTAGAGCACAGTGTGGAAATATTATACATTTTCATTGTCAGTCAACTAAACTACAAAATCTGATTTAGGGTATGTTTACACTTGTGTAATTCGTGTAATCTTTGGTCCAGTCCAAAATAGAAAATTATACTTTTAGTCCTGGTTTTCTAAGCATTCACAATGCTATTTTTAACACCAAAGATAAAGATACAAAACAAAACATTAGGTAAATTCTGCGATGGAACTTGTCGAACATCCAAAATAATGCTGTGTGCTGGGCCAAATGCACTCGCTGTATGTACATATAATGATATATGACGGAGCTGACTAGCCTGGTCTTACCAGACTCTCGTACATTTCATTTGTATAGAGAGTCTGGCCACTCTCCATTGACAAGCGTTTACTTCCTTGAAAGCGGGTAATCTGTTGAAGTTTAAAACTATTGGATCTGCCCAGAGCCACTGTTTCTCACATGGAAGTCCGTAAAAATAACTGGAGATTGTGCACGCCACCTCAGTGATAAAAGCTAAAACTTGTGCATTCGGATTGTGATTTATTCACGGTGGAGGGGAGAGTTTTGTGATCGGGAACGCGCTGCTCACGTGGTCCGTAACATGATTGTATGCTGTAAATAAAATGTCATATGCTTGGTATGATACGAATAAATGATGCCGTAAATAATGGCCCAATTCAAATGTTTACGTGGTTTTATTCTTTTTATTTTTTGAGCGGTGATTAAATATATTGCTCTTGTAAATACTTGCCAGCATTTAAAGAAATACAAGTCTAGAAATGCATCCAAATCACAGCGAAGCGCAACCACACGGTGCTCTGCAGTGGTCAAAAAGGATATAAACAGTGAATTTTGAAATTCTATATTCTTGAAAACTCAGAGATGTGAATTCGGACAGAAATTAAATTACCACACGACCTGGTGTTTGTCTAAAACAGTAGGTAATTCGGCCAGGAATTTTTACGTGGGTGGGAGACGGACGGTAATAAAATCACTGACTAGCCCCTGTAAATGAAGACATTACCTTCCGACCGCACGAGAAACAATTACCTTCCGAATAGGGCTTCAACAAACTCCTTCACTCTAACGGAGCGAGCTAGAAAATCAAACTTTTCCCGAACCCTTTGGGGAGGAGGGCCACAACATCATGGCCACCAACAAAACTCAGCAAAGGTTGTTCTTCTGGATATTTGCCAGCGGTGCAACAACGGAATGAATGGCTTTGCTCGCATCTTTCTCCGCCGCCATTACTGAACTACAACTCAAACTAGCGCACGACATCAACCTCATCGTTCTCAGCCACTCCCTCTGTTCGCTGATTGGACCGGTAAAAATTTGTTCGGAGAAAACCTAAGAATATACCGCAATCCCAGACGGAGTACTGAAGGAAAATGAAAATTGAGCGTAGGAGATGTAGGAGGGCGGAGCCAGGCTAGGAGCTGACAGCTCACTTGGACCCTAGTTTTTTTGTGACAGTGCCATCTAGCCAACTGTACCCAACAGAGGAGACCTGTTTCAAACTTTTTCCACCTTATTTTTAACATACAGGCACGGCCATTATAAACAGTGGTGTCAAAAGTATTCACATTCCTTACTCAGATAAAAGTATAGATACTAGGGTTTAAAAAGACTTCTGTAAAAAAGCTTTTTACTCAAATAAAAGTGTAAAAGTACTGGTTTCAAAACTACTTAAAGTATAAAAGTAAAAGTAATGTTAAGAAAAAATGCCATTAAAGGTCCCATGGCATTAAATTTTCATTTTATGAGGTTTTTCAACATTAATATGAGATCCCCTAGCCTGAATATTGTCCCCAAGTGGATAGAAATGTTGATCGGTGTAAAACCGAGTTCTGGCTGTCTCTCTCTGCCTTTGAGAAAATGACAGGCCAGACGAGCCAATCCTGAAGTCTCCTGGTTTGACGTCCAAGCAGGAACGGTTAACTCCCTTTCCCCCGCCCAGAGAATCTGGCACGCCCATGCAAACGCTGGAGAGATCATTGATCATTGCTTGTGAATGAGTGAACGCTGGCAGTTTCTCAGTGTTTGGATGTACAAATGAAAACAGAAGTCTTTTTTCAGTTCCTTCTGATCTGTGATCAGTGATTTCTGGTGTGTAGCTAATTATTTATTATTCGTGCACACGCAGCTCTCTCTCTCCAGACAGAACGGTGTTTTCTATCTTGTGAGTCAGTGTTTTTGTACGTCCTCGTCGCGTCTATCTGTTCTAAAATGTGCATACAGTCATGAGTTTCTGCTCAACATCGGCAGAGTCAGATCTTTAGAGATAAACTTCACACACGCCGAAGCTCGGGCTGCACTGGCCGGTGGCCTTCAACATCCCCGACCCCCAGTACTGCATCTGGCCCACAGCGGAGGCACCAAACGCGGCGTGAGATTAAGCAGAAGGGGGGTAAGCGTGAGCATATCCGGGCTAGCCAGCCTAGCCCCACAATAAACTGGATTACATTCGATTACTGCTGTTGTGTCTTTGTTTGCGCTGTGTACTCAACGCGCGTCACTGACGCTTTTATTTTATTTTAAAAATAATGCTATTATCAACACTTACTTTTAACTCGTTCATCTCGCTGTAATGGTACATTGCATGTGTTACAAAGTTGGTAATAATGATGAAGACGGACTCGGTGTGACTGGGACTCGTGTTTATTCAGAACTCTCAGATACAAACACAATAAACTCGCGCTGACTGACAGTGCTCTCATAACTCAGTAGTTACTATAAATAACTTTGTTAGCAATCGCTGAGCTCCGTCTCTGGTACATTAGTGATGTCCGGTTCGCGAACGATCTTTCTTTTGAACCGGTTCTTTTTAGTGAACCGAATCAGTTCACCAAATCGGACTGAATCGTTCTAAACGTTCCGCGTCTCCAGTCAGCGCTGATCCATAATTTACTAAAGTTACTAACTTTCTGACATGAGTGACAGTCCCTCCGACTAGAAATAGACTAATAACCTGAAGTATATGCTGTAACTACAACAGTTCAGACATGCTGAGAACTGATGTGAAGTGAACTCAGGTCCATCCGTCTCTCTGGCAGCAGCTCGTGCCTCGTAGACCTCGTTAAACCACGCCCCCTCCGCTCATTTAAAATGCAAAGATGTCAGCCAATCACAACAGTGGGCGTTTTTACTGAAGTCTCACAGCAGACACGCCTCTTGAAGCAGGGCATTCAGCCACAGGGCAAACAGCAGTATAGAAAAAATGCCTTTTATTTCTAAATTATGACATTTTATGATGTAAAAGTCATACTAACAATATAAGTACACCTCAGGAAACATTATAAAATAATAGAAAAATGCCATGCCATGGGACCTTTAAGGACAAAAGCTTAGGCCGCGCCACAGAGGCCCTATAGTGCGCTACCCAACCTCCTCAGAAAAAACTAAAGGCCATGGCCATTTTTCTAAAGGCCATGGCATAATGACTATAATGTTATATTAAAATGTTGCTGTTGAAAAATTTGGGATGCACTTAGGCTACGTGTTTCAGCCGTATATATGCCCATTGAAAATTAATGCATTTTAGTACAATACAAATACATGAAAGAACCATATATGTGTACTACTGAGCATTACGTGATTTGTGACATGTGCAGGTGCGATGGATCGCGTACAAACCAATAGGGTGTCGGAATGGTATATGTTTATACTTCTCATCCAACCACAATCAAATACACTCTATCCGGATCGCGAATTATCTGGATAGTTTTTTATTTTTTTTACGATGACAAGCCGGAATGAAAACAAGCCGAAACGAAATAGGCGTAATGAGGCTATTTTTAAAATGTAAGGAGTAGAAGTAAAAAGTCGGCTGAAAAATAATTACTCCAGTAAAGTATAGATACCCAAAATTTCTACTTAAGTAAGGTAACAAAGTATTTGTACTTTGTTACTTGACACCTCTTTTTAAACCTAATTACTTAAATTAGTTGAAATATTTCAACAGGGCTACCAATGGGTAGGGGTTGGTTATGACAATATATCTATTAAACTTAAAGGGGTGGTAAAACACATTCTTATGAAGGCTTGATTGTGTTTGTGGGGTGCACTGTAACATGTGTTCATGCTTCGTTTAAAAAAAAATTGCATTATTTTTCATATATTTGACCTTTATTCTACATTGCTCGGTCCCTCCTTGTAAAACGGTCTGATGCTTTCCGGGTTGTATGAAGCCAGTCGCTCAAAAATACGCGATGGGCTCAGATTGGTTAGCTGGCCTAGTGTGTTGTGATTCGCTAACCAGTGCTTTATCGGAAAAGCAGTGCACGTTTATCGGAAAAGCCTTGCCCCTAACCTGGAGGCTGTGCTTTGGTCAGTATTAGAAACAATGGCGTCAATAAAACCACACCAATCTGAGCCCGAATCAGACCCAGAACATTTTAGTGAAGATGATCGAGCATAACCTGTTCATTCCTCAAGAGTAAAGACTGCGGATCTATAGTGATCGCTACTGAATGGCACTGTTGCTTTTGTATTTTTAGAACGATTATAGCCAAATATCTGTCGCAAGAACTAACCCAAAACGAACACTAAACATTGGCTTTTTATGAATGAGCATTTAACAGACTGGTTTGCAGAACAGCGTTGTCATCTGTTTACTTCCTTGCTACAACCTATTACAGGAAAACACATCGATGAAAAATAAATCAGACTTACAGGTTGTGGCCCGTAAACAGCTTCTGTTTGTAAATCCAGCTTTCAGGACAAGCCGAGGTGCAAATCCTGTATTGAACTCGCGAAGTTTGTGGAAGTTTTCCTCCGTGAAATCTGCTGCGGGAGCCCCGCACGCGTCGTGCATGATCCACACTGGCCGTGTTTCTCTCACGCAGCTGACGTTGTGCGATCCTGTATTGAACTCGCAAAGTTTGTGGAAGTTTTCCTCCGTGAGATGTGCAGCGGAAGCCCCGCGCGCGCCTGTTCCCCTCCGTCTCAAACACACATGTGCATAACATGTTGTATGTTAAACGCTCTGCAACGCACCCCCATCCCTATGAAGGCTGAACAAAGCAAGTACCCCAGACCTGCAATCCGGATGAAAATAACAGCGTTTCGTCGGCATTGCAGCGACACCACTCCAGCCTAACTATACCACAACAGCGCCGCGATACAAAATGGCCTCACCCCCCAAATGTAATATTCTCGGAGGAGGGGTTTATGTAAATATTGAGCCTGTTGATGTCACCAACCCTGGAGGAATGTGTGTAGTCGCCTGCTGGCCGTTTGCTGTAGTCCTTAGAAATTGATTTCTTTAAAAGCAAATATCTCCCTTTGCTTTAAACTTTGAACGTTGTAACTTTGCAGATGGTGTTTATGCTCAAGCAGCAACATTACACGCTAGCTAAAGTTAGAATAGTGAAATCGTGGTTTACCACCCCTTTAATCATTGCTAGGGTCCTACAACTGCAGTCCTAGAAATGTGGCCCTGAAAATGCAGCCTCCGGGTTTGCAGGCAGATGCTACTCCTTTTAGGGTTGCATCTTGTGACATCATGCCCTGTTTCTGGTTCCTTTGCATGTCTTTGGTCCATGTTGCGTTCACATTTCAGTCGAACCGCACCAGGGTTTGTTTGGAAGCGGAGCGAGACGCATCTTTTCAGCGGTCTTGGTCCGCTTGTTTGGTGCGCCTCAGGGTTCGGATTGCAGCGTTCACACTTATTCAAATGAACTGCACTAACATAGCAATCGCAGCAGAGTTCGTTTAATTTGAACCAAATCTGCCTCATATGAACACACCCTAATTTCTGATATTTGTAATATATGTAAATGTATGTAATAATGTACATACTGTAGCTATATATACCGGTTCTAATATAAACAATTCAATTATAGAACAAGTAACAAACATAGCATAACATTTAGTAGTACAAAACAATGTGTGGCATTACTTGGCTGCAGGGGATCCGAAAATTATATCATATTTTAAACATGTTCATGACTTTTTGTTTTTTTTTACAATTTCAGAGAAGACACAAAACAGTCAAATTCCACTATAAACACCTGAATTTACATAAGTTTGTTTCCTATAAATAAATAAATTTAATGTATTCAAGACCTTTGTTAACATTGTTTTCATAATATAACATATTTTCATATAAAATAGTAGCCTATTTAATCCTTACTAAATAAATTCTGCCAATTCCCTGCAAAAACTATATATAATTTTACATTCGCAAAACAAAAAGAGCATAAATCATCAATATCAGAGTATCTTGAAACTAATTATTTAACAGGGTAGATGGTATTAAACATTTTAAACTGTATTTCTTTAGTTGTATTATTAATACAATATTTAAAGGCAATTAACCAAGCTGTCTTCCTATTAATATTATTAATAATAGAGTTCCAGAAAATACCACGCCTTCGATATGACGCATCGCCAACGTGGCGTGACGTCATTAAAACATGGCGGCAGAGATGCTAAACATTCCAGCCGGAGATACAAGTAGGAAAATCAAGTTTCTGACTTTGAATGGAACTCTTCTTTATTCTATACTCTAAAGTGCGTACGTTATTTTAACTGCGCTATTACTTGTAGTGCCTAGTATTAGTATGCGAGTTGAAAGTCAGGCGTATGAACGGCAATATTCTTACTCTGAACGTAAACACACGCTTCGAAACAAACAGAAGCTGAAATCTGTGACATACTATTAAAATATGGCGTTTATTAAAGAGGAGATTCAAATCACAAGTTACCCAGAAGCAAGCAAAATGAAAAATGAAGATTCAAGGGATAAAATAGGTTGGTGACCGTTATTGATTCTTCATTAACGATTCCTGGTTATTATGAATATTAATGCTGCCTTCACGTGCTATCGGAAATTTGATAATTCCGATTTCTGAAGTCGTGATTACTCTGATTACTTATAGCTCATAGCATTCAAGTTTCAAAATGTGAGGGCGTTCATGTGCAATATTTACCTAGGAAACTCGTATTTACGATAATTCCGAGAGCACGTGAAAGCAGCATAAGTATGTAACAAAGTTTCAGGGAACTTGTGTCACTCAGTATGGGCTTGTTTGGGACCAAGTGATTGTCTATTGTTCATTAATTTAGCCTATATTTACCATAAATAGAGTATCAAATATTTGTTTCTTACAATAGCTTGTAACAGGTTTTAAGTTTAAAGATGATAGAATGGTAATTACTAGTGCTGTAGAAATTTCAAACCGTGTTACTTCTTGGGTTTCAACAATATTAAGGAATATATATAGGCCTATATAAAAAAAAAAAATATATATATATATATATATATGCGGTTGCAGCACAACATATGGGATGTAGCATAATATTAGGTTTTTGGAAATTAAAGTAGTTTTTTTAATTGTTAAATTGTACTTAAACATTTAGAATAGACAGACCAATATTAACGGGGTGGTATATGACAGGGGTTTTCAAACTTTATGATGCCAAGGACCCACAATATGATGAACCTTTTATGAGGGACCACCTTCCTAAAATCAATTTATATATTTTTATGTATGGAAAAACATTAAAAACTACTGTTCTATAAATAGTGTGACATTATAAATACTACATATTGTTTCCAAACTTAAATTGGCTATATTTTAAGGGATAGTTGACTCAAAAATGAAAATTATCCCATAATTTACTCACACTCAAGTCATCTTAGGTGTATATGACATTCTTCTTTCAGACGAATACAATCAGACTTGTAAAAAAAAATGTCCTGGCTCTCCCAAGCTTTATAATGGCAGTGAATTTGAAGCCCAAAAAAGTGCATCCATCCATCATAAAAGTGCCCCACACGGCTCCGGGGGTTAATAAAGGCATTCTGAAGTGAATCGATGGGTGTGTGTAAGAAAAATATCCATAATATTTAAAAATTCTGGAAAGTTTGTATACAGCAAGACACATTTAGATATGAAACAGTTAGAATGTTTGTTAGACTTTAACCATTTTTGTTTTATCTTTTTTATTCTCTGGAATTTTCTGGGGACCCCTTAGAACCTTCTGTTTGAAAACCCCTGGTATAAGACATAATGATGTATATATTGTTAATAACAGTTTTATGTCAGATAATAGTTTATCAAACATATCTGGGTCAATGACAAATAAGAGTGTCTAATGAAAAGGACATGTGTGCCAAGTTCTTGTGTTCGTATGTCCATTCTACAGGATTGGTTTCAAAGTCAGAGTCGCACACGCAAAAAAAAAAATATTTTTCCACAATTTTTGTATGTATGCAAATTGTATAATATCCAAGGTACACAGTAATTGTGCAGTTAATTCTCATATTGTTTTTTCAGAACGCTTTGGAATCTTTTTCCACTCCCCAAATTTGTCACTACCGAAACGCAATAATATATAATTTAATAAGAAGGGTTGTATTGACCTATTAAGATTTTGTTTACATTTACCTTGTTTTCACATGTAAATTAACTATTACAATTTTAACAATATTTCAAGTTTAATTTATGAGATTTATGAGACTGTTTCGGTAGTGACAATTTTAGATACTTTTGAGGCATGCTCTAAGATGCTAAGCAGCACATGGTTACCTTGCACAATTCTGAAGAGCTGCCCACACATTCAAACTCAATTTTATGGAAAAACGCCCCAAAAAGTTTGCTTAATTCCAGAAAAAAATGTGTTTGGTATATTTACCTCAATATGATTGGACCTTTCTATACTCACCATGTGCAAAAATTATTTCAATATTTTCACAAGTTGAAATTTAGAAGGGGGTTAGGGTTCGTGACAGCCACCTCCCATTTGAAAGTACCCATAATGATGATTTTATTTATATTTATTTATATATATATATATAGGCATGTGATGGTATCAAATTTTCATGTTGCGACTAATTGCTGAAGCTTTTATCATGGTATACGGTATTATCATGATATTGAAATAAGTTGAAATAATTAACTTAAAAGAACCGAACATTTAAATACAATAAAGCAATACACAAATATGTATAAAGTTAACAAATATTTAAAACAGAATAAAGTGCAAAAGAATTATAAAGAACAATAGGTAACACTTTACAATAAGGTCTCAATAGTTAATGCATTAACATTAACAAAGAGCGAATAGCTAAATTTTTACAGAAGTTATTATTCTTTGAAAACATTAGTTAAAAAAAGCAACTGTTAAGGCTGATTTATACTTCTGCGTCGGACCTACACCGTGTCCTCTTCGGCGCAAGTTACGCGTTGGTTTTCATTTATACTTCTGCGTTGTTGTCTGCGTCAATGTGCAATTCCACATGCAGACCGCTAGTAGGCAGTGTCCACGGGCATGTTGATGGTGTAACTCACAGTATCAAGGCAAAAGCCGAAGAAGAAGCAGCTTTTTTACATTGTCGGAGTATCAGCAGCCGTCATAGCGTCAGATAGCGGCTTTTCTTGCAGCTTGAGTTATTATTCTTTGAAAACATTAGTTAAAAAAAGCAACTGTTAAGGCTGATTTATACTTCTGCGTCGGACCTACGCCGTGTCCTCTTCGGCGCAAGTTACGCGTTGGTTTTCATTTATACTTCATTTATACTTCTGCGGAAACTAATATATATATAAGCTTACTGATATTTTAAATATTATTGTGGTTTTAAATAGATAATAGAAGGATCTTAGTAAACATCTAAGATTTGAATACTTAAAGGTCCCGTTTTTCGTGTTTTTTTGAAGCTTTGATTGTGTTTACAGTGTGCAATATAACATGTGTTCATGTTTCGCGTGTAAAAAAACACAGTATTTTTCACACAATTTACTTATCTGTATACCGCTGTTTTCACTGTCCTCAAAACGGCTTGAAAGATTTCCCTGTTCTATGAAGTCCCTCCTTCAGAAATACGTAACGAGTTCTGATTGTTCCAGCGGTTCCCGGGTTGTGATTCAACAGCAGCTTAGCGCACGCAGAGCGCACGTTACCGGAAAGGTCACGCCTCTTACCATAACGGGGATGCATGCGCTCAATGATCTCTTAAGTACAGCGTCCCTGGGAAAGCCAAACAAAGGTGACTTGACTCCGGGATGAAAATAACAGCGTCTCGACGACATGGCGACAAACAAACTATACGAACGCAACACTTACTATTCTCCACGCGGGAGCAACAAGACCACGCCCCCTTTTTCGTGTGTTCTTGTGGGCGGAGGTTAGTCGACATACTGCTCTACTGACGTAATTAAAGCAGGAAATACCAGGATGTAGTCCCAACCGGCCGTTCGCTGTAGGCTTTGAAAGGGAACTTCTGTTAAACAAAATATCTCGCTTGGCATTGAACTTTGAGCTTTATAATTTTACAGGTATTATAAATGCTCTAACAGCAACATTACACACTAACTAAAGTTTGAAAAATGGGATCACGAAGAACAGGACCTTTAAATGCTTTTTAAATGTGTTTTTGTTGTGGGACAGCAGTTTGCACCAGTTCTGTAGAATGGCCCATATAAAAATAGATACCGGGCTAATTTAATTTAAAATTTACTTTAAATTATATTTACAAGTTTATTTATTTCTTTATTTTTTAGATCTAATGGAACTCAGAGAGGAACGTCAAGAACTGAATGAAGTGGGGGAGAAGCATCAGGATCAGAAACCTCATCATTTCACAAGTGGAGAAAATGATACGAGCTGCTCGCAAACCGAACAGGATTCCTCCCAAACAATAACAGAAGCCAACAAATCTTTCGCCTGCCCTCAGTGTGGAAAGAGACTCACTACTAAAGGAAACCTGAAGGCACACGTGAGAATTCACACTGGAGGAAATCCTTTCAACTGCACTCAGTGTGAGAAGAGTTTCCAATTTAAAGGAAGACTTGAAATGCACATGAGAAGCCACACTGGAGAAAAGCCATTCACCTGCCCCCAGTGTGGAAACAGTTACCAATGCAAAACATACCTTAATAGGCACATGAGAATTCACGATGAAGAGAACCCTTTCACCTGTGTGCAGTGTGGAAAGAGTTTTACTGCAAGACAAAACTTTAGACGTCACATGAGAATTCACACCGGAGAAAGGCCTTTCACGTGCTCTCATTGTAGGAAGAGTTTCTCATGTGAACAATATCTTAAAAGGCACATGAAATTTCACAATGCAGAAAAGCCTTTCGCATGCTCCCAGTGTGGACAGAGTTTCACAGTGAAAGCGAGCCTCAAGTATCACATGTCGATCCACACTGGAGAGAAACCGTTCACGTGCCCTCAGTGTGGGAAGAGTTTTACACGTAGAGAAGCCTTCAAGACGCACTTGAGAATACATACTGGAGAAAAGCCGTACACATGCCATCACTGCGAGGAGGGTTTCATACATAAAGGAAGACTTGAGACGCACATGAGAATCCACACTGGAAAAAAGCCTTTCACGTGCCTCCATTGCGGGAATGGTTTCACGCGCAAAAGAACCTTTACTGCGCACATGAGAATTCATACAGGAGAGAAGCCGTTCATATGCCAACATTGTGGAGAGAGTTTCACACATAAAATAAGACTCAATACTCACATCAGAATCCACTCTGGAGAAAAGCCTTTCTCGTGCCAGCAGTGTAAGAAGAGTTTCACACAGGCGAGAGGTCTAAAAAAACACGTGTGCGCTCACTCGGTCTTGAATTATAATCAGATACCCCTTTACCACCAAGGCAGTTTGAGTGCTGGTTCGGAGCAGAGCCTAGTTTCAAATCGGTTCGTTGTCTTTCGACACCCAAAGCACCAGCTCTGAACCAGGAAAACTGGTTCTTAAGTAGCACCAAACATTGCTGGTCTTGAAGTAAGAACCGCTTGCGTCAGGGGCTGTGGGCGGGGTTACCGTGACCAACAAGATGAACATTAATTTGTGTCCACCATTTTTGAAATAGCAGCTAATCGAGCTAATAGCTGCTCGTTTGTAATTTCCATCTATACAAATTATGGCGAGCTGCACGAATGCGTTGGATTCGCTGTGTTTTGATGCCGAAGGATCGTAAAGCCACGTGCATCAATAGTTACGCAACGTTCGCCGTTGTTGATGGAAGGCTTGTTCGAGATGCTTTGTCGCTGTGCAGACCGATCGTCGTATGACATCAAAGTACAGCAAGAGCATGACTCCTGATGCTTTTGAATCTATCTTGCGGTACTTTGATATCATACGCTGAACGGTCTGCGCAGCCCCCGATGCATCTCGAACAAGCCGTGTGTGTTTCCCGCTTCCTCGCTAGTGTTGCTGAGAAAGATGAGACGTATACAGTGACGTAAGACTTGGCTCTGTGGTGGCTCTCTAGCATGTGGAAAGGCAAACCAGTTCTTAGAAGGCTCGTCAGTCGAACCAAGCACTGGCTCTGAACTAGCACCCGGTTCATGATGGTGGAAAAGGGGTAAGAGTGGCACGAATTTTGCTTTAGCGCCAGCCCTACAAACACACAGCTATTTTCATGAAAACGAGCCGTACTCGTGTTCACTTTGGGGAAAATAGTCCTAAAAACCATCAGAAAGCACATATTTGTGCTCATGTCTGCTTGGAATGCGGGATGGCCTTTTCTGCCACCAGTGATTTGGAACGGCACCAAAGAATCCATAAGGGAGAAAGACCTTTCAAGTGTTCATATTGTGAAAAGTGTTTCACACAGGCGGGAAGCCTGATAACAAGAGAGGCTGCATACCGGAGAGAAGCCATTCCACTGCACATCATGTGGCAAGAGTTTCAATCAGTCATGTACTCTAAAGATTCATGGAAAAATGCATTGCTCAGATTTGTCGCAGTGAGAAGATTGCATGTCGTCTGAGACGACATGTTGTGAATATGTTTGCTGTTGGGGATTACATTCATTCCCCCCTCAACAGTGATCAGTGGATGAATATTTGAATGCTACCGATCCCAATTCTGACGTGATGCTGCTTGAGTCATAGTCACATCGTGTGCGTTCATTGGCCGGAGGACAACTGGCCCCCTGACTGAGCCTGGTTTTTCCCCAAGGTTTTTTTTTTTTTCTCCATTTTGTCACCAGTTTGGATTCCTTGCCACTGTCGACTCTCATTTGCTTAGTTGGGGACACTTAAAGGGTAAGTTCACACAAAGATTAAAACTGTCATTAATTCCTCACCCTCATGTCGTTCCAAACCTGTAAGACCTTCATTCTTGTCTGGCTATCACCAGCCCAAGCTCAATCTTTTAAGATTAAACATTGGTCTGGGGAGTCTGCTCTGTATTTTCTACTGCACAAGAGCCGTGATCAACGGGCATAGTTCAAGTGACTCTGTATGCAATGTGATAGTCCTTCAACCAATCAGACCAATGATCCATTGCTTCGCTATCTGTCATCGTGTTAAACCCGCCAATAGCGCGCCAGGTGGATAAGCCAGTTTGTGATTGGTTCCTGCAAATTTGTAACAGAAGCATGATATAAATATGTACAGGTTTCCAGCCTGAGCTGCAGGGCGAAGTCAAATCGCCGGCAGATCGGGCTGGGTTTACCCAGTCTACCTTCGTTCATCTTCGCAACACAAAGATATTTTTTATGAAATCTGAGAGCTTTCTGACCCCTTTCCATAGAGAGCAATTTATTTACACTTTTAAGACACAGAAAGGTTGTAAAGACATCGTTAAAATAGTCCATGTGACTTAGGGCTGCTCGATTATGGAAAAAATCATAATCACGATTATTTTGGTCAATATTGAAATCACGATTATGTAACACGATTATTTCACATGACTTTGGGAATGTGTTGTATTTATTAAAAATACACCTTTCAACAATTCAATTGAAATTGTAACATTTGTTGTACTTTTTGAACTATTAAAATAAATAATATAACATATATTCGAATCAAAGTATAAAAGTATTCACGTAAAAATGATAACCACAAATAAATAAGATCAACAATATGGTTCGGCTATGCTTTTCATGTACGTCTAACATTAGTTTTACGGTACAGAAATGTATCAAATGTAAAATAACATTGCATATTTGAGTGCATAAATTAAAGATTAATCCTATTAAACTTCCAAAAGCTATTCAATCAAGAGCGGTGAGTGATGTCCTTGTCTTTTGTTGTTTGACATTAAACAGACAGCAGTAAAGGCTACTGCCCCTTTAAGACCTCGCATCTTCTTTATCGACTGTATAAAGTTCACTTAAGGCATATACAGACTATGTCTGCTAAGATACTCATCAAGATGGACATGTTGACATACGTTTTGTGTGAGTTTGTCCGTTTAAGAGCAAGACTTGAAAGAGAACTCAATATTTGCGCGCTGTGAGACGTGTGCGCGCTCTCGGATGAACGCACAGAGACACATTTTCTCACAGCGCGCGCGGCTTCTCATTCTAAACCTAAACCCTAAAGCACTAAACCCGGGTGATGACGGTGAAAACGACTGGTCATATTCGAAAATATGGCAGCACTCGCAATCTCGCATGCATTGAACAAAGTTTACAAAGAGAGAATTATTTGAAAAATATTAGGGGGAAAAAGGACGTTTACACGGCACCCCTGCTCTCGTCAGTTTTTGTTTCTTTATTAGATTGTCATAGGTCACTCTGTTTAATTTTCAAGTGGTTAAACAAATTCGTGGTGTTCCCTTGCGTTGCAGCCACTACCATGTAGGAAATCTTAGCATGTTTCTGCTCGTCGTCTGATTCCTCGAAGCCAAACTGTTCCCAGACAACGGAGTTGGTTTTGCCTTTTTTGCTCACCAAACGCTGCTGTAACTGCCCTCCTTCTGCCATCTTTACTCGCGCCGAGTTTTTAAATTCCAGCGGATGATATGCACACGACACTCACGATCTGAGAAAGTTTGTGGCTTCGGGAGGGGCGGATGTGCGCGTGCGCGTTTCATTCAGAACGCAAGGCAAAATAATCGTTTTTTCTCGATTGTACTATTTTGGTGATCGTTGGGAGGCAATATCGAAATCGAAATCGAAATTCGATTAATTGCACAGCCCTAATGTGACTGCATGATGTAGTGTAACAGTGCAGCACTTACCATTGGCCAACACTGTTCACATGAGCACCACGATGCATGCGCACGAGTCGCTCTCCTGTAGAAGCGCTGCACTGTAGTTAGAACACGGTGTTAGAGTCTGACACAGGCTAGAAGAAATCGTTAAAAAGTCGTTATTTTTGTTTGTTTTTGGCGCACAAAAAGTATTCTCGTCGCTTCATAACATTAAGGTTGAACCACTGTAGTCACATGGACTATTTTAACACTATTTTAAGATAATGTCTTTACTACTTTTCTGGGCCTTAATAGTGTTAATTAAATTGCTGTTTATGGAGGGGTCAGAAAGCTCTCAGATTTCATCAAAAAATATCTTAATTTGTGTCACAAAGATGAACGAAGGTCTTATGGGTTTGGAACGACATGAGGGTGAGGAATTAATGACAAAATATTTATTTTTGGGTGAACTAACCCTTTAATATTCAACAATATTATTGATCTGACTGTACTGACGTTGTTGTATCTGAACTGATCTAGGCGATGACATGATTTTTTGCAGAACTTCTTTATAGATGAAATGAAATAATTTAATAATTGATGATCTTTACAATGGAACTGACTTCAGCTGAACAACAGCCGAAATGCATCATTTTCCTGTTATCACTGTAAAGCTGCTTTGAAACAGTCTGTATTACATAACATGCTATATGAATAAAGGTGACTTGACTACTTCAGATCATATAAAATCTCTACAGCTAGCCAAATTAAAGACATGTGAAAATGATTCAGATCAGCATATCATATTTTACAGGACCCTCACAAAATTCCTAGAAATATTACAACTGAGAAAGAGAGGTGAATTCCCATGTTGACTCGAGCGTTGTGAGGCATGTAGTATGGTTTGTTTACGGCAAATTGTGCTATTGCGTTTTGTGATTATTTTGTATGAAATATTGAAGTTTATGCCAAGTGGCACTATGCATTGCTCTAAAAACGGGTTTTGTTCTGGCATGTTAAATAAATTAGCGTTTGACGAACACTCCGTGATTGTTTTTTTCTCATAGCAGCAGAACTTAAAATAATATTTGTCTTTTTTAGTTATATAGATATAATTAAGTGTAAAGCATACACACACAATAACAACAAAATGTTGTACTTTTGTAAAATAAAGAAAACAAAAATGCGCTTTCTGCCGTCTCTGTCTCATTTCTGGAGCGTGTTACAAAAATGAACCAAAACTTAACATATACATGCCTCAGCCACGATAAGAATGATAAATATTGAATGCTTCAAATGTGAAATTTAAATGAACCAATTCAAATAAAAACAAATATTCTTTATGTAATCCATATGAAACCAACAAGATGAAACGTTGATAGTGTGTGATGGATTCCCTATGAGGAAAGGACAAAGCATAAGAGTGAAATCTTACTCTATTGATGAATTGAAATTTTTCAAAATGTTCAGAATTTTGTACATTTTCATTTAAAGTTCATAATTATTCTATAAATGTTAGTTTAATAGCTGCATGAAATACCCATTGTGGTTCGTGATTTATTTTCATGAATAAAAAAAGGGTCAAATACTTTTTTCAGAAATGGCACACTGCTTGACACAAGGCGTTTCTCAATGTCAAGGAAGGATCCTCGGAAGCCAGAATTCCGAGGATGCTACGTCATCGACGTCCGTCGAAGGGCTGTTCCAATGTCGAGGATCCTCGGAATTTCAACCAAGGTCTGAGTCCTTCGTTCGAAAAATATGCCATATACAGGAAAGGATGCATACGAGTAGACTTCGCGCACTTAGCGTTCTCAAATCACCCACAATCCTATGCGCGCAGCTTTGCTATCTTGTTCAAAAAATACAAATTATCGGACGTTGGCAGAGTCGGAGCGTTAACGGGGCAATATGCTTTCAAGTGTAAGTATTTACGTTACCAAACATTTGTTATAACCGTAGTAAATATAAGTAAAGTTTAACTTGTAAATGCCAGTACAAATTACAACCGTATACAAATGACGTTATTGATGGCTAACGGACCTTTTCACTGACGTAATGAGGCTGACGTGCACTTGCTAGCCTGTTCCATTTGCCTGTTCTCCGAATGCTAAAGAGGAGCCTCGCCTCGCCTCTGAAGGAAGTGACTTGGAAGGATCAGTCCTGCAGAGGAAGGATCCTTGACATTGAGAAACACCTACAGTCTATGATATTATTTGCTGTTTTGTTGTTTGTTGAATTTTATGTAGCACATGTTTTTTTTTTTTTTTTAATTTCCCAAAAAAATCCCCCAAATAAAAGATTATGCCAAACACAGATTATACTACACAAATCTCATTATTTTAATGATATCTGGACAGTCGTATCATCCATTGAGTTTTTGACCTTATGCCCCCTAAAAGTTTAGAATTAAGTTTGGGGGGGGGGGGTGGGGTCAAATGATGAAATAACTGTTTTTCTCAACAACAACAAAAAAACAAAACATTTATAATGGGGCAGGGGGATGCTTTTTTTGGTGTGTGTTTTGTTCTCCTGGACTCTCAGTAGCTAATTGTTTCCTGTGTTTTCTTTCTGTTTTTTAAAGCATGTTTATATTTGTTGCCATAGTTACCCAAACTGCGTTACATCATGCTCTCATTGTTTCATTGTGTGGATCCACCTGCTTCTTGTTTAGCTCTCTAGTTACTCTGTGTATTTTTAACCCTCATTTGAGTTGTTCTCTGTCCGTTCGCATCAATGTTTAGTTGGTTGTAATTCCCCTGTTGTTTTTGCATTCTCCTGTGCTACTGCATGTTTTTATTTTATCTGAATTGTTAATAAAAGTTACTGCTTAGATCCTGCCTATGCAATAGTTCATTTAATAATGTATAGCCGTTATCAAAGGAAATCTCATGGGGCGACCTTTATCACCTATTAGAATGGCCAAGTCGCATTTCATATTGACAGAGGAATACGTGCTGGACATTCTCAGCCTCTGGCCAGCGGTGATAGCAGTATGAGTGAGGCATGTTCTAGTGACAATCATGACAGTAGCATTACAGGCTATAATTTGATCAGTTTGACTAAGAAAAATAAAGTTTGAATCTTATCAATGAGACCGAGTTTATTTACATACTAGCAAGCAAACTAATCTGTGAAGAACTAGATTGAAGCTCTCCACAGTTTAGTTCCAATGTCGTACACTGTAAAATCTAATAGCTTTCCTGACTCACATATACTTAGTAAACTTTACTCACTAATATAGAATACATACTTCTTACTAGGTTTTGTTGAGTTACAGTCAATTGCAGGGTGAAAATAACAGTTTACTCAATTGTTTGAGTGACGCTTACTTGAAACAAGCAAGTAGCAACAAAGGATGCAATGACGTTACTATACCAGTGAGAGGCAGCAGTGCATTAAAGCGTGCCTAATGTGCAGAAAAAACGAAGAAGAAGAAGTGGCACTTGTAAGAGCATGCGCAATAGAATCTGTACGTATCTCGGCCATCTCAGCGCCAATTTGAATTTTGCAGATGTGGAAAGACGTTGACAGGCTGCCTACGTTTTTATCCGGAGCTTTGTTGCAGTTTTGGGAGAAGATTAACAATAAGGTAAGTAATCAAGCGTGCAACTTTTGTGTGAATGTTTTTTTTTACTGTCTGTCGCTAATTTTTGCTGATATTCTTAATGTGTACCAAATAATTTTGATATTATTCATAAATGGTTTGACCTATTTTTTGCACATAAATCTATCAGGTGCCACAACGGTTCTTGTATTGTCTGAAAACTTATTTTAACTGTCCCAAATATAATATGTATTATGGTTTTCTATTTTACCATTTTCCCTAATGCATTATCCTCTGTTGGCATTGGTTTATAAATTATTAACATTACACATCTGTTGAAATGGCGCACATTTAAAGTTATATGTAACCTGCAGCTTATAGAGATTAAGTTTGTGATTATTTTTGACAATATTTGTGATTTCACTGTAGCACTATACTATTATTTTTGTGAGACAGCTTCTGGTTGAAGAAATGAGGAAAGTGAACCCTAGTGGAGCACTCATTGCATCAAAGATGGACCAGACCTTTTCAATGTGAAGACATGAGATTTGTGGATGCAGAAACTTCTGTGAAAACATTGATAGACTTTTACAGAGAGACAAGTAAGTACTTATTCCTTTTTCCACCATGAGAAACCGCATTCTCTTTAGGTTTGGCTTTAGAATTGGCCTGTAAGCCTTACCATGCATTAACAAATGTCCACACTGTCCCAAGTTGTTGTTTTTTCATGTGTTGTAGGTGTTTGCGGAGTTTAACAGGATAGTCACCACAGATCTGCAGAGTAAGTTTTATGGTGCTGTGGATCGCTACACACCACGCTTTGTCACAATGTTTAAGTCCAAGAAAGGAAGAGTTGGAGAGAAATTGGATGAGCTCATGCAGCAAATGAATACAGGGGTGAGTTTACTGCAGCCTTCATTTTGTTTATTATTCTGTGACAGAATTAATATAATTAGTGACAGAATTGAAATAACCAAACTTATTTTTACTGTAGCTTAAATGTTTCATGATCTTGAACTTGATCTCTTTTTTTTTTTTCCATCTACTTCCAGAAACAAGCAGATGTGACAGCAATGCACACTCTTGTGCTCCGGGGCTTACCTATCCTGCTTAGTGATGATGCCAGTAACTTATACAACACCTGCAACGTAAGTTCTCATTGTAAAAAAAAAAATATAAGGGTTACGTCTCCCAAAATGTTTTAATTGTCATCAATTGCACTTCTGTGCTCCACTGAAAGTTATTCAGTGATGTAAACTTTTCTCCAAAGAAAATAGTGTAATTTTACAACTCATCTGTTCAGTGTTGACTTCATTACTTAATCGTAAAGATCATCAATTGTGAAAACGGTTTATTTGGCTATAAAGCAGCTCTGGAGAAAACTGTGATGTCCCGTTCAGTTATTATACTATTTAATGAATATACCTTGGATACGAGTCGGGATAAAAAAATAAAAAAAGATAAATACTTAATGGGACATGGATAAAAGGCAGTGTATGCAGGGCAGATAACTGACAATTAACCGATTTAATCCCAGAGATGACATGTATGAATTTGAATTGTATTTGTAAAGATATTAAACAATCAACGTCAATTAAGTAAGAAAAATATTGAAAAATCCATGAAAAAAAAAATAGATAGATAGATAGATAGATAGATAGATAGATAGATAGATAGATAGATAGATAGATAGATAGATAGATAGATAGATAGATAGATAGATAGATAGATAGATAGATAGATAGATTTTGACAAATTAACTTAACACAATGACGTCAAAGTTCTTTTAAGATGGCAGTACAATGAAATAAATGTATGTGGTCACATGACCAAACTACCCAATAATGGTAGACCTACCCAGAACTCATGTAGACATCTTAAATTTGCACTATAAATGGACATGTGCTTCATAATAATAGTTGCTTTTTAATACCACACTAAAATATGTGAGGTAAAACTGGATTTTCACATTCCCCTGTTGTAATATTTGTATTGTTCGGTTTTATTCAGGCATGTGATATTGATGGCTGGCCACAAGTGCCCGTTGGGGTGATGACTGTAATTGATGAAGAAGAACCTCTCATGCCAAATAAACTGTACCTTGACCCAATCATTGTGGAGGGAGGTATAGTACTGGATAATATGCAGAATCTGCCTCAAGCTATTTGCGCCTTGTTTGGTCTGTCTTATGCTTTAAATTTGAATTACCCAAAAGGCATGATTAACACTTTTAACTTCATTCAGAAAGTGATTCTTGGTTTGGGACAGAACAAACTGCCACCAAAAATTTCTGAAACTACAAATCTCCTGTTGAGTTAGGATGTAATCAAATTGTGCTGTAAAAGGTGTTTGTTTTAAAAATGTTTTACCCCAGTGCAAACTTGTGTGTACCATCCTTGTGTCAGTTGTTAAGAAAACAAATACAATAAATTTACCTTTGAACTGTATCATTGCCTTCAATTTATTTGTCCATATGTAAATGTTATCTTTGAAAAATTGTGTACCTATTCTCAATGATTTAGAATAGATGATTGTTAGCACTTAAGTTACTTGAGTAAAGCTAACTTGGTTTTTTCAAGGCAATCGGTTTGCATGGTTTTAACAAGTAAACTGGATTGCCTTTAAAGTAAAGTAAACTAGGTAATTCCAAGTAGTATGCAGAAAACATCACCTTAGCACAACTTGCATTAATGAGTTAGGAATACTCACAAAGTGTCTTTTACTTGAATATTTTTAGTTGTTAAAAATAGTAATTCTGAGTAGTCTATACTAAGACAAGTACATCTAAAGTAAATTATTAAGTTACTGGAACTCTCTTGTGAGTGTACAAAACTAGACAGGAATAGTATGTAGAACTAACAAGTGCCTATTTCACTTTACTTGGTTTTTTCAAGGCAATCGGTTTGCATGCTTTTTTTAAGTAAGGTTTACTAATTGGATTTTACAGTGTACTTTCGGCTATCCAGTGCTGAGCTTCGATGAAACTTCACAAGACTGGCGAGATACTTCCACAGTGTGGGAGATACGCGACGTGATTGACAGCTTTGACACCAAATGGATATACGTGAAAATCAGATGACATGATTTCACAACTTTTCATTGGCCATTTAGATATGTGAAGCATACTGTATACAGAAATGAATCCGTCGAAAAATCTCAAAATCTGCAAAATGGACGTGGTTTTCATCGGACAGCGACGATATATTCATTTGAACTAGACACAACAATTACACAACACCATACTGATGTAGAAGATGGTAAATGCTGGCATAATCAGGTAGTGATGTGTGTCAAGTCCATGTAAGTTCTTTTCTGTCACCAAGCTTAGCTTGTGACATTTCCCCTTCCTTCTCCGTCCGTGAGAGGTAGTCAGCAGTACAGTTTTGAGTGCCTGATCTATAAAGGACTTCAAAATCGAATGGTTGAATAGCTAAAACCATCGTTTAATTCTAGAATTAGTGTCTCTCATTTGACCCAACCAGGACAGAGCCCGATGATCAGTTTCCAGTCTAAATTTGCGGCCCAACTAATAATAACGGAGGGAGTCCAGGGCCCACTTGATAGCCAAACCCTCATTCTCCGCCGTAGAGTATCTAGACCCACGGGAAAGAAGCTTCCTACTAATGTAAGCAACCAGTTTTGGCTGTTCTGAATCTCCCTGCAACAAATCGGCTTAAATGCCATGCTCAGAAGCATATGTTTGTACAGTGTTCAAAATCAGCACTCTACAATATTGGCTCTTTACAGGGAGAGTCTTTTAAGTCGTGAAAAGCAAGTTCACATTCACCAGTCCATGCCACCTTGTTTGGGTTGTCCTTTTTGGTGAAGGGTGGTCAGCGCAGTAGCTCGTGCAGAAAAGTTTGGAATAAAATGTCTATACCACCCAATGAGCCCATGGAAGGACCGCACTTGTTTCTTAGTCTGTGGCCTTTCAGCAGCCTTAATAGCCTCAATTTTGCTGACTTGAGGCTGAATCACTCCATGACCCAGAACAAATCCCAGGTACTGTGTTTCTCGCTTGGCCAAAAAGCACTTGTCAGTGCGGAGGGTGAGGCCTGCTCTTTTAATCTTCCCTAGAACATCCTTCAGGTGAAGCAGATGTTCTCCCCATGACTGGCTATAGATGACAATGTCATCTAGATAAGCAGCTGCGTACCCCTGGGTACCTCATAGGAGCTGATCCATCATTCATTGGAAGGTGGACGGCGCTCCGTGGAGTCCAAAAGGTAGAACCCGGAAATGGAAGGGTCCAAACGGTGTTTGGAAAGCTGTCACTTCCTGACTCTCTGGGGATAACGGGGCCTGCCAATTAGTGTTAGACCGATATATCAGGCCGATATTTCTGCTTGTATTGACATCGGCCAATACAAGGCTGCTGCGTTTGCCGATATTTTTTTTCCCGGCATTATTTACAGACAGGCGTCCACAGGCAGCCCTGTGCTGCTGGAGACGCTGCAGTTCATGCACTGCCCCTCCCCCCACTAGCAGAGAGCTGGAATCTTCTCTTCAAGACAACGATACGTTTTAAACTTTCAAAGCATCTTTTAACTGTTTGACTGTTTAAATATTGCCATACACTTTGAAAGTGGAAACACATTGCTCTATATGTGCTTGGAACTATAGCTAAGCAAGTTTGTGCGTCCAAATGGAAAACGCAAATGCTGAATGCCTCGTCTATAAAGCGTGTTGTAGGCTATTCGTATGCATACGGTAGCTGTCACAAACACTGGTCATAGGATTAAGTAATGCCGACGTTGTACCGTGGTATTTGTGGGAGTTTTATTCAGCGACCACCTGGCTGCGGTTTGGATGCGTGTGGTGTGTATCTCTCCAGTGTTTCCCACACATAGACTAAGTCGCGGTGGTGCGCCACAGAATCAACACTGGCCGTCACATACTGCGTTTTTTGGCGGCTGCTAAAGCAAATTTTTATCCTGCTAAAGCCTTATTTGATCGGTGAGTCATGAGACTGACTGTTGCGCTTGTGACAGGTCGCATGTGTTGCTGAGAGAACGAGCAGAGAGCGCTCCACTCCTCCGGCCGCACGCGCGCATTTACCGTCTTCAAGCTGTCTTGCTCTCCCTCCCTTGCAATTGAGAATTGAAACGATGGTAAAAGGTCGGAAGACCGAAGTTTCACGTTGAGCATTGGGAGATTTTTTCCTGAATTACCGCTGGTGTTGCTCTTCAAGATATTAAGCTAAGTGCACCTAAGCATCAAATGACTAGGTTGTAACTAGGTCAAAATTAAGTATAGTACAGTCAGTGTGCACTTTATTATGCTGCTTGCTTGTTGCTACTGTGTGCAATAGTGTATTTATTTTATTTATGCTTAAATATTTATTTTCAGAATTTATTTTCATCACTGAACTCTTTTTTTCTTGTTCTACCTCACCTGTTTTTACTATTTGTCTTTTTTTTTTTTTTTTTTAGTTCAATAAATGTTCCTTTTTTTATTTTAAATTGTTATCATCATGATCATTGTGTCATTTTTATGATGTAAATTGAGGGAGCAAAAGCAGTATCGGCTCCAAATATCGGCTCAAGAAAATCGGCAGCCCGTATCGGTCATCGGCTAAGGCTGATGAAAAAAAATCGGTATCGGCACTAAAAAATCCATATCGGTTGATCCCTACTGCCAATAGCCCTTACATAGGTCTAGGGTACTGACGTACTTTGCTCACCCCAGTCGCTCAACAAAGTCATCTACCCTGGGCATGAGATAAGAGTCAAACTTACTGACGCGGTTTACTTTCTGGAAGTCCAGGCAGAAACGAAGGCTGCCATCCTTCTTGGGCACCAAAATGACTGGACTACTCCACTCACTGGCAGATGGCTCTATGACCCCCAGACTCTGCATGGTTTCTAACTCCTCTTTAAAAACAGGCAGCAGTCGTTCCGGTATTCTGTAAACAGGTTGGCGAATGTTTAGAACTGTGCAGAGTAATGTGGTGTGATACCATGTTGGTCAAACCAGGTGTCTATACGAATGTTACCATTATTCCCACAATACACAATTACACAACATTTTAAGTCGAAGAGGTGCTCTGTTGGTTTTCAACTGTGATGTGCACACTCACAGAATCAGACACTGCTGCTATTTATATAGCACATTTCCCATTATGAATTGTAATACCATTTGGTCCGCTGGGTTGGATTGTTTTCACACCTCAAGTGAACCGTCCCAGAGTTTGTTTGAAATCGGACCGGGACCACCTCGTTCAGGCGGTCTCAGAGCGATTGTTTTGGTGCGGATCCAAGTGTGATTGTCGTGTTCACATATGCCTAAACAAACCAAACCAAGGGAGAAAACGCACCAGGTTCCGAAACAAACGCTGTTTGTGCTGCCTTTACAATGTTAAGTTTATTCAACATGAAATGTGACAACTTGGATATTTGAGTTGACTAAACTTAAAATTGTAAGGCAGCATGAATGCTTACTTTTTGTAAGTTGAAACAACACTTTTTTTTTTACAGTGCAAGTTTGTTTTTCTTCTCTCTACTCTCTCCACCTAATCTAATCTAATGGAGTTTTTGTTCTTTGCCACTGTCGCCTTAGGCTCGCTCAGTTGGGATTTAAAAGGCAATTAATATGATAAACTGATGAACTTTGCGCTGTTATTTTACTGATCTGAATAATGACACTGTTGTCTTCTGTAGAGCTGCTTTTCAGCTGAAATTGAATTCATAATTTATTAATTTGAACAACATTAGTGCTGATATGTTCATGTTTATTATTACTGTGAAGCTGCTTTGAAAAAAATCTTTAAAGTGCTATATACTGTAAATATACATTTAAATATGCATACATATACCACTGTATTAACTGTAGTTTAAAACTTGTGAATTAGTTCATACTTTTTTTAATTGACTACTTTTAAAAAAAAGCTGCAATCCATAACTTTTTGCGCTCTAGCGGTTAATAAACATAACTGCATGCGTCTTGCGGAAGAACATTGCAGCCGGAGCTACTTCTCTCTGTTTATGTCTATGGCGAGTCATGCAGGGACTAAAATAGTCCCAATATAAAAACTTATTATAAGTGTACCATAAGGATTCAGGGTAAGACAACATCCATTGGAAAAATGGATGTTGTACATTCTCATTTTTGTCAATCTTAAACACAAAAAAAGTTACGGACAGCAGCTTTAAATACTTATTATTATGATTATTGAAAATACACTTTTTAAAACTTCAGTTTTCAATTATACAACTGAAATCTTCAAAACAGATTGAAGTATTTACTAAGGAATACCAACCCTTTCCCTGAAAGATTATTTCAATTATTTCGATTACTTAACATGATTAAAACTATTTCATAAATCTTATTTTTCCTGAGTGTAGACTAATGTGAGGCTGCAACATTTTAAAAATAATCAAGCGGTCTGAATACTTTCAGAATGTGCTGTATAACAGAAAGACAGAAAAAAAAAACATTATTTCCTTTCAGTGAACCACTTTTCTTAAAGGAAAGTCCTTTGAGAACGTTCCCAAAGAAAGGGTTTATCAGATTCAACTGCAGGCAATTTTGTTAATTTTTCTTCAGCAATTTATATGTTATAGATGTCAGAATCAGATTACTAACAGCACTCTCACATACAAGGAAATAAATAAACCCAAAATAGACATTTCCATGGCGACACAGAGTTTGGTTTAATGAACTGTCCCTAATAGCTTCCTGTTTATAACTAACCGATTTGTACATACAATTCCCTACCCAGCCTCAGACATCCGTTCTACCATCTCCCTCAGTGATCATCACCTTCCACATTACAGGCGTTGTCACTCTGCCACTGAAACCCCTAGTGCTGTGGGCATACTGTGAGCTTTTAAAGGCACTTGTGATGATGACGACCCATTGACAGGTCCTATTCTGGCAGTGAAGCACCAGCATCTGTCCTATACTTCCCTGGCAATATGAACTGTCTGTTTAAGAGTCAAGAGCTTTGTTCTGCACTCATCCCTGGCCGAGTGAAAGAGACAAATTCTTAAGAGTGGAGAGAGCGGTGTGTGTTTTTGTCTTTATTTACCACTGAAACAGTGATCCATGCACACTCAAGGCCTTGTATTACAGCTTTAACTGTCGTGAAATCATGACTTACTGCTTCTATGAAAAGGCGACATCAGTAATGTGACAAAAAACACCAATGTTCATGAAATATTTATATTTCTTATTAATTATACTTATTCTGACGTTGTCATACTCAGATTCTAGTCAGAATATGAGTCTGATACTGCTCCATTGGGCTGTGATGCGTGTGTATGAGTACAGCAGCGCTCTGTTTAGTCAAGCTTTATACCATTTTCTTCTTATTTAAACCTACACAGAAAGTAATCAGCCATATTGGATCTCGCTCACAGTGGAGCTGCATAAACACACGCAATAAGATTTCAGCACCAGCAGCACGGACAGCTCCTGCAGTAATTGATGGCAGCGCTCTTCCTTTACTCTCTCTCTCTCACTGCAGTCGATAGCGCTCATTGAGCGGCCTGAAATATAGACATCTCCCCCGGTCAAATCATAATTACGCCACTGATTATGGAAATCCTTCATAACAAATCTATAACGGCTTCCTGACATGTTTTGTTTCCCCGTTGTTACTGTTCAATCATTCATAACGCCAGGAGGCCAGGGCTGAAACCTTATTAATCTAAGCTTCGTAAATTTAGAGTGTTTCATATTTTTTCAGACAATAAGTCGCATTTGTTAGTTCTCCTAACTCCACAGCAAATGCTTTAAAGGTGGGGTATAATGCTATTTCATGCATTCTGAGTTTTTTACACTGTTAAAGACTTGGATTCCAACGCTAAACATGGCCAAAGTTTCAAAAAATAAGTTGGACGTTTGATGGAGTATTTCTGTGCCAAAAACACAGTTTCTCACAAGTTTCAGAACGGTTTTTTTTCTAGTATGGGCCTATGTGACGTCAACAAGGGTGGAATTTCCTTGTATGGGCACTTTTCCACGTGCACACACATTGACCAGAGCGAGAGAGCAAAAGCACGCCCATCAACGCGCTTTACTCGGCTATAGGGAAGTCGTCGGCTGTGCTGCAGTCACAGGACTTCACAAAATCAACAAAGTCACCAAAGAAATGTGTTTTTGGTTGTCAGGGCAAGACAACCCTGTTCAACTCCCCAAAGAACCCAGCGTTAAGGGGACAGTGGATGCAGTTTTTTTTTTCTTTTTTCGGAGCAGCAACGGAGTTGTGCAAGTGTTTTTGTTTGTTCCCTGCATTTTGGCAATGATTATAAACAAGGCCCATTTCAACTCCGGATTTGCAGATCGTCTAATGCCCAACGATAAAGGTTCACGTCATGTGGTGAGTAAAACTGCTTCAAATGTCTGTGTGTTCCGAACTGCGCTTCCCACATGTACACCTTTTAAAACGGGCAAAGAAAAAAAAATTACGACATAATGAATGTAGAAATGAGTGATATACACAAGCTGCTAAGTAAATATATACAGATACAATACATACCACATAAAGAACTCCTGCTGTAGTCTTTGATGCTGCTGCTCCTCTTCAATTTCATCCTCTGGATCAGATTCTGGGTCATGTATGCCTGAATCTGATTGATAGCCATCGTTTATAAAAAAAAATTCCACATTTTCTAAGGATGTCTCAGCTTTCAGACGCTCTCAACACAGTAGCTACACGTGCTCCTGACTCTTTAGCTCCGCCCACACGATACGCCTCCAGCTGCTCGGTTTTATTCGAAAAGACTCGGTACAGCGTATCTGTCTATTATACATATGATAAAACTAAAGACTTTTCGGAGAAATGAAGGATGCAATACTACTCTGTAGGTACTCAAGATTGACATGAGATTGACAGAAACCGTGTGTGATACCCCCCTTTAAAATTAATGGTATTTAGAAGAGGACAGGAATGATTATGAAAAATACAAGTAAAACATGAATGAAAAAAGTATGTTCTATATAGTGTTTGTAGTATGAATGTAATCCTGAGATAAATTCGCCATGTTGTCATTATCACATGACCTACCAGCGTCAGTTTTTTATGAGTACTATCTTTTATGAGTACTGTGTAATTGGACATAGTACATTTGTCACACTGTTTTTCACCTACTATATAGTAGAAAATACATAAAATACATCAGTAATATCCCCTTGTGCTTTTACTTGTCTTGAAAAAGGTTAACTTGTGGCTTAATGGGACTACAGAGGTTATAAATGTCATTAGACATAACTGAACAGGTTACTCTACTCACTGGCCCACTTTCACAGCCTCGTTGTGTTTATATCATGCTCTGCAAACTATTCTAACTTTCAGGGAAATGTTTTTTAAAGGTGTCATGAACTGGCTTTTTATTTTTTTTTATACTGTTGTCTGAGGTCAACTTATGACGTTTGTGTGGGTTTTACATTCAAAAACATCATAATGAATAAGTAATAGGCTATTTTCTGCCTTGGTTTTGAGGTTCTCTGAAAAACACTCGGATTTGATGGGCGTGCCGCACTGAAGACTTGGAAGTAAACGCCCACGGCTAGGATTGGATAAGATTGCATATTTAATGAGCTTCAGCTACCGTCTGTCCATATGGGTATTGTCTGGGGAAATGCTCAGAGGACTCGCAAAATATCAAACAAACACAATGATTAAATCACACAATTTAATTTAATCACTCGCGGACACACAAAACAGTTTTTGCTCACACCCCAATAGGTGCAAATTTGGTATTTTTTTTGTAAATTTGGTACATTTTGGTATTTTGAGCTGAAACTTCACAGACACATTCCATGGACACTAAAGATTTATATTACATATTGTGAAAAGGGGCATAATATGTCCCCTTTAACCACCCATAGACCCTCACCTCAAAGAAATCAGGACAGAAGTGATTGAAAGTGGACAAAGGAGACGGAATAAAACACCAGGTGTAAACGAAAATGTGTCTCCCTCGTCTACTTGTGATCCGATCGACACCAGCTGTAAACAGGGCCTGAAAGAGTTGTCAGAAGCTTAATGATGGTGATGTACGTTGAAGTCATGCAACCATGGTGTAGTTTATTAGCCTGACGTCATCATACTCAATTCTAGTCAGAATATGAGTCTGATACTGCTCCGTTGGGCTGTGATTATGGGGCGTGTTTCAACCGAACCAGGAAAGACCTCAATTGGATAGACCTACAACCAATCAGAGCAACGGAGCGACGCACAACGTTAGTTATCAAATGCCTTGTTTTTGGCTAGTTTTGAGGAACGTTAGCAATTGGGCGGGTTTTGTTGTAAAAACTTGGCAACCCTGTACCTGCACGCACGCTGGAATAAGTAGCCTAACGTTAGAAGAAAAATATGAGTGTAAACGATCTTTGCCAGTGTTGTAAAAAAAAGGATACACAGAGTACTTACCAACACGATCATCATTTCTGAGAGAAATAGTAAAGGTGAACGCATATACGAACAAGTTCTCTGTTTAGGATTAGAACAAACTCAACCCAAGCGCCTTTGATGACGTAGATGATTACGCTACTGTTTATCATCTGTCCATCATCATCTAAAGCCTGCCCTGACAATTTCATTGGACAAATTTTAATTTCATTTCATAATTACTCCTCTACCAATCAAGTCCAGACCGAACTGCCCGAGTAAAAATGTTGTGGGCGGGGCTAAGTTCGGCAGGCATCCAGGCTAGTAGTTTATAGCCTACATTCAGCTTTTTACTAATGATTGTTTTTTGATTACTAGGACCTTAGGGTCCTAAGGGTTAGGGCTTCACAATTCATAAAAGTTGTGTTTATCATTTGTAAAGATTATCATGATGAACAAAACATGTAAGAATCATAAACTTTTCTGCAATAATCCTAAAGCCAAAAGAAAAGGTTGAGGGAACCAGAGTGATGCCAACTTCCGGGTTGGCCTAAAACTGCAGCACTCTTTATATCCACTGTGAAATGAATGTATTTGGTGTTTTTTTAAGACCTTTGAGAGGGTTCAAGCCTTAATTAGAAAAGTCTGACGCTCCCAAACCCCCTATAATCCACAGTCCACACCCTGCCTTTCCTTCAGCCATTGTTGGTCAGACTCAGCAGATTGACAAATTACACGCCTGATTCAATCATTTTGTTTCGTGAATGGCACATTCATTCAATCACTTCATCCAGTCAATGTTATGCACCTTCACAGGCCGCACAGCAATTCGCTTATGCTGTAGTCAGACTTTTAAAGAGTGTGTTGCAAATACTCTTGAGCTATGAGCTTAGTCCTAAACTAAAATGGACGTTTGAGCTGTTTTAACTGAAAGCAACTTGCACTGACAGATCTTAAAATGTGTCAGTGCCATTGTTTTGTCTCAAGATGCACACCACCAAGGCACGTTTATAAAAGCTAATTAAATATCCTAATTGAACTAAGGCCTAATCCTGGCTTAATCTAAGCCCTGTCTGTGAAACCATGTACAAGAGTGTGAACACCAGTATCTCACTTCACAAAATCTCTCTGGCACATTCATCTTTGAATAAAATATGTGTGAATATAAAAGTGTGTGAGGAAAAAACATACTCCAATTTGCCTCCCTTTTAGTAATCATGCAAATTAGAGTGACTAATATGCACTAATACATTCTTAATGACTTAATGAATAATGCATTGGAAGATCCATGAATTGTAAAATTTTAATATAACAACAATTTACTTGTTAATATGTGATTATCAAACTTGTGCACATTTTAAAATGCCCTAAACGAGACTAGAGGGACTAAAATGGAACAAAAGGAAGGTGACTTGTCTAATTTTCCTTCAAGTTTGATGTTCAGAGACATGGACAAGCCATTTGTAGATTGACTTCCTCGTGAGTTCACTGCAACAATAGCTGCTTTTTACTAGTATAGGCTAGTTAAATTATATTTTGAGTTGCTTGTAGCTTGAGTGGCTCGGATCTGATTCTACTACAAACATGCAAAAGTGTAAAGCTTGAGCAATAAAAGGAAGTTATTGAGCTTGTTCAACAGATGTTTAGTCAGAGGACAGTTGTGAGTGTTGAGTTTGCTCTGCTGGAGTTTGAGCCATGTTGGTGTGAGTCGAGAAAAATCACACTGTTTCTGTCTATGGAAAGGCTGTTAGTCAGAAGAGCTGTCGAGTAAGTGAGTGTATGTGTGAGTGCGGTTCAACACAGCAGCTCAGCTTGATGGACACATTATCAAATGTCATCCCGTCGGCTCACAGTATGGTGGAAGAGCAGAGATAGACAAACAGAGAGAGCATAATGCCAACAGGCAAGACATGCAAGGAGAAAAAGATAAAAGTTTTTATCTTCAAAGATAAAAAAAGTCTTAAAGTAGAAGATGCGATTTGGCCATCTTTCAGTCATGACAACACTGTGCATCAGCCGTGCATTCTGGAGCCATGAAGATGAAATACAGAAGTCAAATACAGTAATGACAAACTGAGCTAAAGAAAGAGAGAAACTTTTTCTATGCTTATATTTTAAAGTCACATAACAGTCTCTTTGCAAAGCCTGAATTAAACTATGACAGATTCACAAAACAATCTGTGCTGAAATGTGCCACATAAAATGCACAGGATTCAATTCCAGCTCTCCTTTGCCCACTTAATCCTTATCCTAGATGGGAGGGCCAAGTTTTTGAACACTAAAAATGCATTGCCGGTGTGAAAATGTTAGGTATCATATGTATTTTTTGTATTTAAACTGGGTTGATTAAGTGGGGACCCTTGTGAAAAAGAAGTACTTTATCTTAATTGTATTGAATGTGCACTTGTAGTACTTCAAAATCGTCAAAATATTAAATAAATTGTACTTGCAGATAATATAAATGAAATAAATGTCCACTTAAGGGTTCATAAAGAGAGGACACTTTAATGGTTCGTAACACACTTAAAGGCACAATTAAAATATCCAAAAACACTAGAATAATGTTATATATTTTGTTGACTTGTGTACTTACATTATCGCAAATGTTTCCAACAATGTTTAAATCCAGAGAAATATGCCATTTTAACCAGGACACAGAACGTGTCTGTGCGTCGCCTATCATTGACATCATACCCGTGTTACCCTCGATTTCCTCAAAATCATAGAAACATTGTGTATTTTATTAGACAGGTGAGCAACTGTTTGGATACATTTATCGACAGAAAACGAATCATTGTTATATAGCTCAACACAGTTAGTCTTATTATTTATGTATGGTTTTCTTGATTTATAATTATAACATAACTTTCAACACACTCAAATGTATCTAATATGATAAAACAGCGCTGCGTTACCCCTCATACGCATGGCTGGAAGAAGCGGAAGCGCTTGTCTGTGGCATAATAGAAGCTCCACTGCTCTCGAGCCGTGTGTTGCGCTTTTCTCTCATTAACAATTGCGGCCTGGTTTCGCTCCAACGTCTTTTAGCCCCGCCCTGCTTCATACTACAGTAACTTTAATAAATCTTTAATACATTAGCTAATCCATGAATATGATTTCTGCCCGAGTCCCGTCGGATTCTTTTCCACCGGTTATAGGGGTGAAGACAACAACTCCCATGATTCTGCAAAATCAAGGCGTCATCAAGCTATTCCTTTGTTTTGAATAAGCGACCTTTAGCAGCGAAAATTACATACTGTGCCTTTAAGAACACTTTTAAAAAGTACACTTTCTACTAATATATATATGTAAGTTGCACTTAAGTTTGACTAATTGCATTTAATATAAATTTAAACAATAATAAAAGTTCATTTATTTGTAAATAACATGCTATTAAGTATCCTAAAACATCACATTCGGTTCAAACTTAAATAATATATTATTTTAAAGTATATCATTACTGTGTACTCTTTTTAAAAGTATGCTAAAGATTTTTTACAAGGGGAGGGATTTTACAGTATAAAGTTACAGTACTGGCTGGCTGTCCTACATCCTCAATAAACAAGCTACAAAGACCAAAATGTAGCTGCTTCTTACTTGGTCAAGAAAATATGATCACATAACACCAATTCTAACATCCCTACACTGGCTACCTGTTAAGTTTCGTATCAGTTATTAAGTATTGCTACTGACCTATAAGGCCCTAAACGGTTTAGCTCCCATGTATTTAACTGATCTTCTATTGCCTTATAACCCGTCACAATCTTAAAAGAGGTGATGAATTGGGAAATCAACTTACCTTTGAGCCTTTGATATATAAAAGTTCATCGTGATATAAGAATATCCTGTAAGTTTCAGAGCTGAAAACTTCCTTGTTAGTCATAGAAAAGCTTTTATTGACACCAGGCCCAGAAAACGAGAGCTCTCAGAATATGTCGACCCTTGACGTCATCGAATGCTGAAGCGCCGCCTCAAGCCCTCCCACCGACTCGTGGAGCTAAACGGGTCGCAACCGAGCAATAAACATGCCGGTTCCAGCTCATGTAAGACATTGCACGTTTGTTCGCTTCATTTCACCACAGAATCGATTGTAAACAAGATAGAGGTCGAGACTGGATATTCAGATATATTGAGATTAAAAACCAAATGCTGTGCCTTCTATATTGGATCCGACAGGAATGGTGCAACACACACTTATGTGAGTAAAACATGTTCTTTTTTATGTGTTAGTATTGCATTGTTACAGATCGTTTGATATCTATTGATTACATACCTTAGCACGCTGTCACAGGCTAGAAAATCCTTTATTTAAGGTGTTATTGGTTCATTCGTGATCAGACTCGGACTTGTAACGCCAGGGCTCGCAAAGTGTGCGCGCGTGTGTGTGTGTGTGAGTGTACGGTTTGTGGTTATATTCACTGATCGGGGCGGCCAAGTAATACAAAAATAATATTCCAAACAATTGCGAGTGGATGAGAGATGAATCATTGTGTTCTTTTGATAAAGATATTTTGCGAGTCCTGTGAGCGATTCTCCAGACGCTTTCAAAACAATTCCAAAATGTACTGAGGAAAGCTGAAGCTCATTAAATATGCAAATCTTATCCAATCCTAGCCGTGGGCGTTTACTTACAAGTCTTCAGTGCGGCACGCCCATCAAAACCGAGCGTTTTTCAGGGAACCTCAAAACCAGGGCAGAAAATAGCCTATTACTTATTCATTATGATGTTTCTGAATGTAAAAACCATGCGAACGTCATAAGTTGACCTCAGACAACAGTATAAAAAAATGTAAAGCCAGTTCATGACCCCTTTAAGATAACAACATGTATTCCTATTTCACTTATTTCTGTGACTTCATTTAATTATTATATTTATTAATAATACATTGTTAGCTAATCTGTGTTTCAAATCGCTTTAAATTGTAATGTAGATGGAGATGGTGGGTTAAACCACTTAACTGATATGCAAAAGGTTGCTGGTTCAATCCCAGCGGTCACCACCAGTGTGTCCTTGAGCAAGGCCCTTTACTCCATGTTGCTCCAGGGGGATTGTCCCTGTAATAAGTGCACTGTAAGTCACTTTGGATAAAAGCGTCTGCCAAATGCATAAATGTAAATGTAAATGTAGATGCATACATTTTCTGAGAAGCTGCTTTGAAACAATCTAATTGAATTATGTTTTCATAGTACAATGACATTTTTATCTCAAAAAGACCAAATACAATATGATTCATCATGAATAAACAAGTGAATTGTAAAGCAGTTCATGGAGTGACTTCACCCTGTGAATGTGTATGATCGTGTGTTTGTCCCTTTGGGTCTTTCAATAGAAAGTTCACAGCTTCAGTGAGGAAACACACTGTTCTGCCTCTGCTTTCACATTTGTATTAGTCATTTATATGTAGAACACACAAAAAAGGTTACAAAATCACCATGGATAGCAATGTGTTCACAATACTTTTGTCTGGTGAAAGGTTTGGATCAGATCTGAGACGGCAGACTATGAGAAGTGAGGTGTCCATTTGTCCCTTCCAATGTCGAGTCAAGTCAAGTTTTATTTATAGAACACAAGTTGAACACAACCGTAGTTGATCCAAAGGGCTTTACAATACAATAAAAATGAATCAATAAAATAAGATGAAGAGAAATAGAGTAGGAAAGAAAATAAGAAAATACATTACGAAGAACACCAGCTAATATAAAGTACATACACAGCATCACTTGAACGCTAGGGAGTAAAAATAAGTCTTTAAACTGGATTTAAAAGCATCTAGTGATGGAGAGACCCTGATGTTCAAAAGTAGACTATTCCAGAGCTTTGGGGCGACTACAGAAAAAGCTCGATCAGCTTTTGATTTACAACGTGGACGAGGGACAGATAAAAGTAACTGATCACAAGATCTTAGTGACCTAGAGGCTGTGTATGGTGTAATAAGATCACAAATATAATCCAGGGCCGAATTGTGCAGTGCCCTGGCCTGTGTGTGAAAAGAAGGATCTTAAAATCGACAAAATTTTATTGGTAGCCAATGCAGAGAGGCAAGGACAGGGGAGATATGATCTCTTTTCTAGGACAGGGGAGATATGATCCCTTTTCATGATAGACTACGTCTATCACATAGTTTCTCACTCATAAATATATTCATGTGCTCAGAAGTCGTATGATATATTTCCCGGCTCCACTTGAAGGGCACATAAATGAAACATCTCAGTAGCTCATGCAAGGCATTTCTGTTCTATCTTTATGCAATCAAAACATTTTACAGAACACAGAAGGTTTTAAAGGTTTATACACTCTCTGAAAAAAAGGTACAAAACTTGTCACTTGGACGGTACCTTTTTAAATGGTTCACTTTTGTACCTAAAGGGTGCATATTAGTACCTAAAGTGTACATATTAGTACCTAAAAGGAGCAAAAGTGTACCTTTTGAAAGGGTAGGGTACAATGGGGCTAAAAGGCTCCTTTGATTTTATTTTCCTCTGAACCACTAGATGGTACAATAACTTGCCTCAGCACTTTTCAAAACATCCGCTGATCAAGATGCATGTGGAAATTTGTCAGATCTTTGATGCGATCGCGGGCAGCAACGCAAAGTTGATTCTGCACTTATTTGATCTGATATTTGATGTTTTTAAAAATGTTGCAGATTAATTGTAGGCATTTGGGGTTAAAGGCACCCCTGATTAGCTGACTTTTCCATTTGTTGACATGGCATGGTTATATTCAGATGGTAAGTATCATCAGTGTTGGGGAAAGTTACTTTGAAAAGTAATGCATTACAATATTGCGTTACTCCCTTAAAAAGTAACTAATTGAGTAACTTAGTTACTTTTTAAGAAAAGTAATGCGTTACGTTACTTTTGCGTTTTTCTCACCTGGGCTGGGCTTGTTTTTGCTTTTGTTTATAACAAAAAAAATTATATTTTTGTGCAACGGTAAAGACCTCTTCATTCCAAAATTTAAATAATTAGCCCCAGGCTGAGGTAAAAATGCATATTCACGCATGAACAGTAGAGGGCGCAGCTCTGCTCTGCTGCCATTCTGGATAATGGTAGAATAGGATGCAGGAGAAAAAGTTTTACCAATAAAAACAAAAAATCTAGTCATTTTCATCATCAAAGGTCAGCAGCAAGACATTGGTAAATTAAATATAAAGGTAGATTATGCATAAAAATAGTTGTTTTATTTAACTTTTAATTATTGGAGGTTTGCATAGTACTCTGATTTTGCATTTGACTGATTTTATTAATTTTGAGGAGTACAGAATCTTTATTGTGCAAGTGAGATAAATAAATGCTCACATTTAGTCTAGAACTACGACAACCATCATGTTTACACACAACGCCTCTGCACTTATTTTTCTCAACATGGGGGCAGGAGAGCTGTCAGTCAAATTAATGTGAAAAAGTAACTTGCGTTACTTTTTTGAAAAAGTAACTCAGATATTTTGTTGTAAATTTGAAAAGTAATGCGTTACTTTACTAGTTACTTGGAAAAAGTAATATTATTACGTAACTTAAGTTACATGTAATGCGTTACCCCCAACACTGAGTATCATATATTAAGTTGGGTGTCAAATATGATATTAATCCGATCGGTAACACTTTACAATAAGGTTAATTAGCTAACATAGTTAACTAGTTAACATTAATGAACTGCACTTAAGGTATAAAGCATTTATTTATCTTTGTCAATCTTAGTTTCAACATTTACTAATGCATTATTAAAAATCTTGTAAGCATTAGTTAATGCACTGTTAACTAACATGAACAAACCATGAACAGCTGGATTTTTATGAACTAACGTTAACAAAGATTAACTGATGCTAAACAGAGGTGTTGTTCATGTTAGTTCATGATAACTAATGCATTAACTACACTCTTAAAAATAAAGGTTCTTTGGCGGGGTGTATGGTTCCATGAAGAACCGTTAATATCCAAAGAACCCTTCCATTGCACAAAATGATGTTTTATAAACAAAGTTCGGGAGGAGTACGTTCAGATAATTGACACAGGTGGAGAGCACTCAGCTAATCAACAGTAAGAGGTATATATACACGCAGCAGTCTTACCTCCATTCATTGAAAGTTTTCTAGCACGGACGGCAGTTCGCCCCGCCCACCCACGCTGTCTACACGGCTCGAAGCAACTCTACAATACTACAATACTTTTTCCTTACAAATTTATAAGCTATCTAAAAACCCCTTTCGGCCGCTTCCATAAGCATTCACGAGCCAACCGCAAGAGCAGTGCTCGGACTGATGTAAAGGAGTGCACACAGCACAGACTTGCAACAGGGAGACCTACAACAGTTCCTGTCTTAAGATAAAGTATTACAACTCTTTTACTTTTTCTTGCGATCTTTCCGCCTCTGTGTACTACAGTTCAGACAGATACTTTTCACACAGGAAAAGTGCGTTCATCATGTACGCGCACGCGGTCGCCGTGGTGATAAACGATCAATTTACTTGCAGCTGGTAAAGCGAGCAAACGTATTGTGAGGCTAAATCACTAAAATGCTGTCAATGCAACAGGGCATATTACGCCAAACAATCAGCTACCAGTTGGACTCAGCTGATAATCACCGCCTTGATTCAATACTTCTCAACTTGACGCTCACATAAGCTCGGTCACACAGGGCTCAACACAGTGCGACCATACTCGCTTTTGTGACTATAAATAGACGTGTGCGAACTGAACAATGTATTTGGGAGCACCCGCTTTCTTAAATGTAACATCAATACCTTTATAGTAGGGCAGGCTATCGTATAACAAGCATATCAATGATTGTTATAGCCTACCATCTTATTACAGAAGAAATTCAAAGGCTATGATTTCACTGAATTAACGTGAGCGATCACGTTTCAAAAACTGAATATGGCACCATTGTGCGTTCTACTGGATTGACGTTGCTTGAGTTCAGAGCATTTCACAATCAATGAATAGCATACATTTATGCAAAGCGAATTTGAATCAACGACAACATATTACGATATAAATCACTGTAAAGAAAACGATACTCGGTTACTTAACGTAACCTCGGTTCTCTCTAGAAGAGGGAACGAGTATTGCGTAAGTTCCTTACGCTACGGGAAAGTATTCTTTCTTCGAGATTTCTGAAAAACCCAAAATTATCCTTAATTTTGTAACATTGTCAACGCAGTGCGGCAGCCTGGCAGACCATAGCAGGCTATTCCAGCGTGCCATTGGCTGCTCTGCTGGCAACTGCAGCAGCCTATCGGTGAGCCCGCGTGACGTGGCGACCAATGAGGGCGCTTCGCGCCCACCTGGCTTCATTTGCCTACAGGTGGGGCGTGGCCACGTGTATATAAGCAGGGCTCACGGGCTGCATATTCGGTTTTCGTAGTTCTGAAGCGTAAAAGCCCGCGGGGCGCACGGCAAGGAACGCAATACTCGTTCCCTCTTCTAGAGAGAACCGAGGTTACGTTAAGTAACCGAGTATCGTTCTCTTACGAGAGGTTCCCTCGTATTGCGTAAGTTCCTTACGCTACGGGAACATATTGTCAACGCCGTGCGCGCCTCGCATACAGCATATGTATCCCAGGGAACCGGGGACCATAACACTGCTCGGGCAGGGTGGCCGGTAAAGGAAACGGGCCACCACATATACGGACACTTCGTTTGAACTGACGGGTGGTTACAACGGGTGGTTACAACACCCTGCCTTATGAATGAGGGAACGGCACCTGCCGGTCGCCTTCAAATTCACCACACCTTGTCTCATGAATGAGGGAACGGCAAGGCCGGTCGCCTTCAAATTCACAATATCTTGTCATATGAGTGAGGTAACAGCACCGCCGGTCACCTTCAAACTCACAATAGCTCTTTTCGTAAATGAGGGAACGGTACCGCCGGTCTCCTTCAAATTTACATAAGCCTTGTACCGAACTTACTACCAGTATGTGAGCTATGTCTGCGCAGAATCACCGGGCAGAACCAACAGCATTATTGAACTGATAACACTTTCGCCTGTAAGGCAGGAACTTCCAGATTGTAAAATCTCACGAACGTAGACGGGGAGGCCCAGCCTGCCGCCACGCAAATATCGTGGATGGAAATCCCTCTGGCCCAAGCCCACGAAGAGGCCATGCCTCTGGTGGAGTGTGCTCTGACACCTAGCGGGCACTGCAGGTGTTTGGAAGCGTATGCAGTTGCAATCGCGTCCACTATCCACCTGGACAGGGTCTGTTTCGAGGAGGCGAGACCTTTAGCGCGCCCTCCAAACGAAACAAATAGCTGCTCAGAACGCCTGAAGGCGGCGGAGCGTGTGACATAAATCCTCAATGCCCTGACAGGGCAGAGGATATTGCCACCGTCCCCCTCGTCGGATGCTGGCAGAGCCGAGAGGGAGATAATCTGCGCCCTGAAAGGAGTGCCGATCGCTTTGGGGACATAACCATGCCTCGGTCTGAGAATGACCTTAGAGTCATTAGGACCGAACTCCATACACGTCGGGCTCACTGAGAGCGCGTGTAGATCCCCCACGCGTTTCACTGAAGCCAGAGCTATCAGGAACGCGGTTTTTAGCGAAAGGAACCTTGGTTCCACAGTCTCGAGCGGTTCAAAGGGATGAGCCTTCATGGCCTCTAGGACCAAGGCCAGATCCCAAATAGGAACCGATGGGAGCCGCGGGGGATTCATCCGTCTAGCTCCTCTGAGGAAACGGATGATGAGCTCGTTCCTTCCTAGCGTGCTGCCTAGCGTCGTCTGGGCGAACGCTGCTATAGCCGCTACATACACTTTGAGCGTGGAAGGGGACCTGCCCAGTTCCAAGAGCTCCTGGAGGAAGGAGAGCACCCGCTGGACCCCACATTGCTGCGGTTCCAATCCCTTGGAAGCACACCACTCAGTGAACACCGACCACTTAGAACTATATAACCGCCTCGTCGAGGGGGCTCTAGAGTGTGAGATCGTGTTCATAACCCCTTCGGGCAGGTCAACGGGTATCCGTTGGTCACCCATACATGCAGAGACCATCGCTCTGGATGGGGATGCCAAACTGACCCTCCTGCTTGAGAGAGAAGGTCTGCTCTCAGCGGAACTGGCCAGGGGGGTGAGTGCGACAGCTTCACCAGCTCTGGGTACCAAATCTGGTTCTCCCAGCGCGGCGCTATAAGGAGCACCGGGCGGCGCGTTTCCCTGATTTTCGCTATAACCTGGGTCAATAGGGAAATCGGCGGGAAAGCATACAGCGGGAGGCTGGGCCAAAGTTGGGACAGCGCATCCTCGCTTTTGGACAAGAACGTCGAGCAGCGGGCGTTCTCTTTTGTTGCAAAGAGGTCGAGCTCCGCTCTGCCGAATAGGCGCCATACCAGCTGGACTGTCTGGGGGTGCAGGGACCATTCTCCTGGGAGAATGAGGCCCCTGGACAGCTTGTCCGGGCCCACGTTGAGGTGGCCCGGAACGTGCGCCGCTCTCAGCGAGCGCAGCGAGCTGTGTGCCCACACGAGCAGGCGTTCCGTCAGATTGCCCAGACACCTGGACCTGACACCGCCCTGCCGGTTCACGTAGGACACCACCGTGGTATTGTCCGACCGGACCAACACATGGTGCCCCCGTATAAACGGGAGAAACTGCTTGAGCGCGTTCTCTACCGCTATCATCTCCAAACAGTTTATGTGTAGGAGTTTTTCTCCGCTCGTCCAGAGGCCCGAGGCCGGTCTGCCCTCGAAAACGGCGCCCCAACCCGAGGTGGAGGCGTCCGTCGAGATGACTTTGCGGTGTGAGATGGCTCCCATTGTCACTCCCCGCTGGTACCAGTCGGCTACTAACCAGGGCTCTAGGGCTGCAACACAGCCCTGAGTCACTCTGATCCTGAAACCTCCGGCAGCCCAGGCTCTGTGAGGCACTCGGGCGTTTAACCAGCGTTGCAGCGGGCGCATGCGCATTAAGCCCAGCTGGAGCACAGCTGCAGCTGAGGCCATACGTCCTAGCATCCTCTGAAAAAGCTTGAGAGGTGCGATTTTGCCCGGCCGGAAGTACGCAGCCATGCGCCGAACTTGGCGCGTGCGTTGTGGTGACAGGCGGGCAGACATAGCCACAGTGTCCAGATTCAAACCCAGAAATGAGGTTGATTGCGTGGGCACTAATGAGCTTTTGGTCCAGTTGACCGTGAGCCCCAGGCTGTCCAAATGGCTGAGCAGCATTGCCCTGTGGGCGAGGAGCTCGGCCTCTGACTGCGCCAGGATGAGCCAGTCGTCCAAGTAGTTCAATATTCGCATCCCCCGGTTTCTCAGGGGAGCGAGGGCCGCGTCCATGCACTTCGTAAATGTACGGGGTGCTAGTGACAGGCCGAACGGAAGGACGGTGTATTGATAAGCCTGGCCGTCGAAGGCGAATCGTAAGAATGGCCTGTGACGCGGCGTTATCTTGATTTGAAAATATGCGTCTTTCAAATCTAGGGAAATTAGCCAGTCTCTCGGGCGAATATGCGCGAGGATCTGCTTGGTCGTAAGCATCTTGAACGATCTCCTCAAAAGAGCTTTGTTCAGACGCCTCAGATCCAGAATCGGTCTGAGCGACCCGTCCCTTTTTGGCACGAGAAAATATCGGCTGTAAAAGCCTGACTCGCTCATAGAATGGGGAACCGGTTCTATAGCCCCTTTGCACAGCAGCGTGGCTATCTCCGCTCGAAGTAGATGTGCTACTTCTTCGCTCACTCTCGTCTCTATACGCGCACAGAAGCGCGGAGGGCGGCGAGCGAACTGCAGAGTGTAGCCGTGCTTCACTGTTCTCAGCACCCATTCTGATACACCTGGAATGGCTTCCCACGCTTTCGCGTGTGCCAAACGGGACAGAACGGCCTCTGGGCTCGAAACGCCGCGTTTCGCGGGTTTGACGGCCCGTATAAGAGGGGCGGGCGCGGTGTGCGCGCTCTCTGTGCTGTGGGCCAGCCGCTCGCTTTCGGTGGCTGGCCGCCTTACACACTGTGTCTCTACCGCTTTGAGCGGGGAATGTCTTGTGTGTGGCCCTACACTCATCGCTTCGGCCACCTTGGGCGGAAAACAAATGGTGTGTGGCGCGGCGCGTAGCGCCTGGGGCATAATGTTCGCGAAAATGTGTGAGCGCGTTTGAGCGGGCACAACTCTTACGCGTGGAACATGACCGGTTAAGAGTGGCTGTGTGACAGCGCGTGTGGTGGCTAGGCGTGGACGCAGACAAGCGGACACGTGACCTAACTCTAGCACTCGAGCGGCCGGAGGCCGCTTTATGTGAGTGGGGGACACGGGGTTTATTGTGCTTATGTGCAGGGGTGAACACAGAAAAGTGGGCACATTTACTGCATTTGAAACACATACGGCGTGAGCCGTGCAACCAGAAATAATGCAACTTTTGTGATTTCTCTGGTTCGCCGTAAAAACGGCGGTGGTTGACAGGCGAGAGGGCGTTTTTGCCGGCTCGTTGGCTGCGTGAAATTCCTCTGCAGCTGCCACAGTGGTGGGGGCTGACAGGAAAAAGAGTTTTGACGGTGGTCCGGCCGCAGCGGGACTTAACCGTCGTTTCTTGCCTCTGGCTAGGAGGGCTTTGGAGGCTCGGACTTCAGCACGATCCTAGGCCGGGGGCCCCGAGGGGGAGGCGGCTTACCGTGGCTGGAAGAGCGCGATCTGGGGCGGCCGCTCGGTCTTCGCTGAGACGAAGGGGGCCGCGCTGGGCGCTGCGTGGAGCTCGGTGCTGGCTGGTCGCGAGGACGGCGAGCAACGGAGCTACCGCTGGCGCCTGGGCGTCGAGGCAGGAAGAGGTTCATGGCCTGCGTCGTCTTCTGTACTTCGGAGAAACGGTCGACGATCCCCTTGACCGCTGGTCCGAAGAGCCCAGATGGAGAGAGCGGGGCGTTTAAGAAGGCCGCGCGCTCTGTTTCTCGCATGTCCGCGAGCGTGAGCCAGAGGTGGCGCTCAGCTACCGTGAGGGAGGCCATGGAGCGTCCGAGGGCCTGTGCTGCGGTCTTGGTAGCGCGGAGGGAGAGATCCGTCGCGCTTCGCAAATCCGTGATCAGCTCAGCGTCACAGTTAGGCGGGGCCCATTCGAGGCCTAGCTGCTCGACAGCCCGGGTGAGAAGGCGCAACAGTTCGGCGTCCTCACCCGCTCGAGAGCGTCCGGAGGCTCGGACTGAAGAGGTCGCGGAAGACCATTCCTCGCTGTCGGATGCCATGATGGAGCAGCTGTCGGCGCGTTCCGCGGCCGCATCCGCCTCATCCCCAGAGGCGGCAACAGAAATGGCGGCCTGGGGTGGGGGCGGGGAAGGCGAGAGTGAAGCGGGCGGGAAGGGTTCCGGCGAGCTTCTCTCGGCCAACTCCGGAGTCCGCTGCGAGCGGCGCTTTTTCCTGCGCGGCTTAGCAGAGACTGGAGGGATGTCATCTTCGAACTGATCGAGTCGAGCCCGCAGGGTCGACATCGTTAGTTCTTCGCACTCCGGGCATCCGGGCACTTCTCGCCGGCGGCGGCGTGATCACGGCCCAGGCAGAGAGCGCAGATCACATGGCGGTCCCCGGAACTGAGCTGCGCGTGACACGAGCCGCAGGTGGAACGAGACATTTTTAGAAAAACGCTCGGCTCTTTTTGTGAAAGTGTGACGCAGCGGCGACAACACTGAGCAATAAAAGGATATAATGCTGCCGGATAGCAGAGCAGGCACGGATGGCTGAAGGTGGCGCGATGCTGCCGGCTTCTTCAGGCGCTGTCCTCTGCTTGCTCGTCTGCACGTTCAACGGCGGCGGGTTCCAGATCCAGCGATGCGAAGGGCTTCGCTGAAGAAAAGAAAATCGAATATGCAGCCCGTGAGCCCTGCTTATATACACGTGGCCACGCCCCACCTGTAGGCAAATGAAGCCAGGTGGGCGCGAAGCGCCCTCATTGGTCGCCACGTCACGCGGGCTCACCGATAGGCTGCTGCAGTTGCCAGCAGAGCAGCCAATGGCACGCTGGAATAGCCTGCTATGGTCTGCCAGGCTGCCGCACTGCGTTGACAATGTTAAAAAATTAAGGATAATTTTGGGTTTTTCAGAAATCTCGAAGAAAGAATACTTTCCCGTAGCGTAAGGAACTTACGCAATACGAGAGAACCTCTCGTAAGAGAACTGTGTATACAGTTGTAAGGCTGTATTTTCTCTGTGGCTGCACCACGCCTCTGGAATAGCCTCCCTCGGCGTATCAGATCTTGTGACTTGTTAGGACGGTTTAAATCTGTGTTGAAAACACATCTCTTCTCTTATGCTTAAAACTGCCCATAAGGACTGGGAGTTTGAGACGTGTGTTTGTGTTTTGTGTGTTGATGTAGGGGTGTTTTGTCAATGCTTTATTAGTACCGTTGAGAGCGTAAAGCACTTTGGTCAACTCATGTCATTTTTAAACGTGCTATAGATATAAAGGTTGTTGTTGTTTTATCTCTCTCATGTGAATTTGAATGAGCATCTGCAATAATAAGGCATAAACATTTCAAAATAAGAGTCCTTTCGGTTACACAATGCGTTTCTCCATTTGTCCGTCTAACTTTTTCTCCTTTTTCTCCCACAGGAGCTCAGTTTTCTCTGGCTAATTTTCTCCACTGCCACAGCAGTGCTGTTCCCTCGGCTCCCACAGGAGCTTTGTTTCTCTAGCTAATTTTCTCCTACTACAGCAGTGCTGTTCCCTCGGCTCCCACAGGAGCTTTGTTTCTCTAGCTAATTTTCTCCTACTACAGCAGTGCTGTTCCCTCGGCTCCCACAGGAGCTTTGTTTCTCTAGCTAATTTTCTCCCACTACAGCAGTGCTGTTCCCTCGGCTCCCACAGGAGCTTTGTTTCTCTAGCTAATTTTCTCCTACTACAGCAGTGCTGTTCCCTCTGCTCCCACAGGAGCTTTGTTTCTCTAGCAAATTTTTTCCTACTACAGCAGTGCTGTTCCCTCGGCTCCCACAGGAGCTTTGTTTCTCTAGCTAATTTTCTCCCACTACAGCAGTGCTGTTCCCTCGGCTCCCACAGGAGTCCAGTTTCTCCGGCTAATTTTCTCCTACTACAGCAGTGCTGTTCCCTCTGCTCCCACAGGAGTCCAGTTTCTCCGGCTAATTTTCTCCTACTACAGCAGTGCTGTTCCCTTGGCTCCCACAGGAGCTTTGTTTCTCTAGTTAATTTTCTCCCACTACAGCAGTGCTGTTCCCTCGGCTCCCACAGGAGTCCAGTTTCTCCGGCTAATTTTCTCCTACTACAGCAGTGCTGTTCCCTCTGCTCCCACAGGAGTCCAGTTTCTCCGGCTAATTTTCTCCCACTACAGCAGTGCTGTTGTCACAGGTCGGGGCGGGCCAACCCAGACTGCACCCACCCCTGAAAAACCCGGGAACCACCTCGAGGAACGTGTCAAGGACCAGACAGACAAGAGAATAAAATAATACAGTTTATTTCTTAATTTAAAAGGTCAATGAATTGGATAAGTCCTAATTAAAATCTTCTTCTTGCCACCAGGACAGTCCAAGAGTCTACAGACCTCCCGGAACGGGAGGGGAGGGTCGCTCGGGACGGACCGGAGGCTCGCCGGAGGGGAATCAGGGGGGAATCCCCGCGCCGTCCAGGTAGGTCACAGGGTAAGTATTCCTCTACGGGACTCAAGAGGGGAGGCCGTGGTCAGACGAACCCCATTCAGACTGGAACCAGGTAAGTATGCCGATGCGAGGGCGAAGCGAGTCACTGGGGTTACTCCGGAGGGAGGTACTCAGAGGTGGGGGCAAGCGAGCCACTCTCTTCTTCTTCTGAGCAGGGTAAAGGCTTCCAATAGGGCGTGTGGAGACCACCAGGCGGGGAGGGCACTTTGAGCGGGACGCTCACTTCGGCTGAGCACTAGAACAGACACAGCACAGTTTCAACAGTACATGATATATGAAGCACTCAGCACTAGCGGGGCCGGGTCTTTTCAAGCCGGAAGTTGGGCAGTTGCTTTATCAAGACCCTTCGTTAGAGACAGCGGGTGGAAGACTGTAGGAGAGGAGTGCACGGCAGACTTCTATTACTTCTCCACACACAAATTTCACTTCACAGCACAAACCGTGTAAATCTTCACTTCAGGCACTGCAATTCCACTCGCACACCGTGCATTCGGGCCAGCACTCACCCACCGGTCTTTTCTCCCACCAGATCGGATCTCGTCCTCGATCAGGGCTTGACTTTGCTCCGGGAAAGCAGAAGAATGATGCAGCGATCACCACATTCGGCAAGGAGAGGACAGAAGTTGGAGACAGATCATTAATTCACTCGGTGTAATGTTCACTCGTGCCAAACGTTTTCCAAACTCTCCACACCACTTCAGTGTTAGTGCATATAAACAACGGATCAAATACTCATCACTTGCGTCTTTCTCACTACGGACGATATTCCTCAAGTCTTCGCTGCCAAATACTTCACTCCTTCCTTCCTCTTCCCCAACTCCAATCTTCCCCACTCCACAGCCCAGCCTCAATAAAAAGAGCAACCCGCTGACAAACACAGCATCATACGGGAGGAGAACCACCCAACAGTCTGTTTTCTCTCTGTTTTTAAAGCCTCATCTCAATAGGTGTCCCTCTCACAGCGTTCTCTATAATTGCCCCACACCTGCTGTCACTCAGGCAATCAGCCCCGCTGCCATGGCAACAGATTCACAGGGCATAGACCGGAGGTTCACTGGAAAATCCTGCAACAGTATTCACCAGGATCTTAGTCCCGTTCGGTTTGTTTTGTCACCCCGTGACACTGTTCCCTCGGCTCCCACAGGAGTCCAGTTTTCTCTGGCTAATTTTCTCCTACTACAGCAGTGCTGTTCCCTCTGCTCCCACAGGAGTCCAGTTTTCTCCGGCTAATTTTCTCCTACTACAGCAGTGCTGTTCCCTCGGCTCCCACAGGAGTCCAGTTTTCTCCGGCTAATTTTCTCCTACTACAGCAGTGCTGTTCCCTCTGCTCCCACAGGAGTTCAGTTTCTCTGGCTAATTTTCTCCTACTACAGCAGTGCTGTTCCCTCTGCTCCCACAGGAGTTCAGTTTCTCCGGCTAATTTTCTCCTACTACAGCAGTGCTGTTCCCTCTGCTCCCACAGGAGTTCAGTTTCTCTGGCTAATTTTCTCCACGGCCACAGCAGTGCTGTTCCCTTGGCTCCCACAGGAGCTTCGTTTCTCTGGCTAATTTTCTCCTACTACAGCAGTGCTGTTCACTCTGCTCCCAAAGGAGCTCAGTTTCTCTAGCTAATTTTCTCCACTACTACAGCAGTGATGTTCCCTCTGCTTTCCCAGGAGTTCAGTTTCTCTGGCTAATTTTCTCCACTGCCAAAGCAGTGATGTTCTTTCCCAGAAACCTCAATCCTACATGACGGCCTGGAGATGTTTAAAGCATTTCACTTCTCTTATAAACATACAGTTCCATGATTTTTCTCTCCTTTCAATCACCTCATTTATTTTCTACCTTAATACATCAAAGGTTACTTGAGCTGCATCCAGTTTTCCACAATTGATGTACGGCAATTCCTCCCCCGAAATAAACAATTCACCAAACCCTCTCTGATCAAAGGGATTCAAAGATCCCAGCCCACCCGTCCCGACACCAGACAACCTATAACGCTGGTATCCTCAAAGAAACACCTCAAATCCGTTCTCCAACTATCAGGGGCTCAGCAAAGAACTTTTCAAGCCACTCCTTCCGTATTGGGGTAGCAACCTCAGCAGCTCAAAAAGGCCTCTCCCAACAGCAGATCCAAGCTGTCTCGAGATGGTCTTCTGACGCTTTCCAAAGCTATATCAGGACCAATCGATTCCACATCGAAAAAGCCCACCAAACCCTTATTGACTAGTACACAGTGAGAATATCCCGATCAAACTCTCATCTTTTCCTTCTTATGTTCTCAGGCTCCAGTAAGAAATGGAAAGTTTCCATGGACGCAGCACAGGGGGAAGTTCCTCACAGCTTGAAAGAGTGGAACATTTCCACGCCATATGAAAGAGTGGAAGTTCCTCGCAGTATGAAAGAGAGGAAAGTTTCCAACACAGTACGAAAGAGTGGAAAGTTTCCAACACAGTACGAAAGAGTGGAAAGTTTCCAACACAGTACGAAAGAGTGGAAAGTTTCCAACACAGTACGAAAGAGTGGAAAGTTTCCAACACAGTACGAAAGAGTGGAAAGTTTCCAACACAGTACGAAAGAGTGGAAAGTTTCCAACACAGTACGAAAGAGTGGAAAGTTTCCACGCAGTACGAAGAGTGGAAGTTTTCTCGCAGTACGAAGAGTGGAAGTTTTCACGCAGTACGAAAGAGTGGAAAGTTTCCACGCAGAACGAAAGAGTGGAAAGTTTCCACGCAGAACGAAAGAGTGGAAAGTTTCCAACACAGTACGAAAGAGTGGAAAGTTTCCAACACAGTACGAAAGAGTGGAAAGTTTCCAACACAGTACGAAAGAGTGGAAAGTTCAAAAAGGCCTCTCCCAACAGCAGATCCAAGCTGTCTCGAGATGGTCTTCTGACGCTTTCCAAAGCTATATCAGGACCAATCGATTCCACATCGAAAAAGCCCACCAAACCCTTATTGACTAGTACACAGTGAGAATATCCCGATCAAACTCTCATCTTTTCCTTCTTATGTTCTCAGGCTCCAGTAAGAAATGGAAAGTTTCCATGGACGCAGCACAGGGGGAAGTTCCTCACAGCTTGAAAGAGTGGAACATTTCCACGCCATATGAAAGAGTGGAAGTTCCTCGCAGTATGAAAGAGAGGAAGTTCCTCGCAGTATAAAAGAGAGGAAGTTCCTCGCAGTATGAAAGAGTGGAAGTTCCTCGCAGTATGAAAGAGAGGAAGTTCCTCGCAGTATGAAAGAGTGGAAAGTTTCCACGCAGAATGAAAGAGAGGAAGTTCCTCGCAGTATGAAAGAGTGGAAAGTTTCCACGCAGTATGAAAGAGTGGAAAGTTTCCACGCAGTATGAAAGAGAGGAAGTTCCTCGCAGTATGAAAGAGAGGAAGTTCCTCGCAGTATGAAAGAGTGGAAAGTTTCCACGCAGTATGAAAGAGAGGAAGTTCCTCGCAGTATGAAAGAGTGGAAAGTTTCCACGCAGTATGAAAGAGAAGAAGTTCCTCGCAGTATGAAAGAGTGGAAAGTTTCCACGCAGTATGAAAGAGTGGAAAGTTTCCACGCAGTATGAAAGAGAGGAAGTTCCTCGTAGTATGAAAGAGTGGAAAGTTTCCACGCAGTACGAAAGAGAGGAAGTTCCTCGTAGTATGAAAGAGTGGAAAGTTTCCACGCAGTACGAAAGAGAGGAAGTTCCTCGCAGTATGAAAGAGAAGAAGTTCCTCGCAGTATGAAAGAGTGGAAAGTTTCCACGCAGTACGAAAGAGAGGAAGTTCCTCGTTGGAAAGTTTCCAACACAGTACGAAAGAGTGGAAAGTTTCCAACACAGTACGAAAGAGTGGAAAGTTTCCAACACAGTACGAAAGAGTGGAAAGTTTCCAACACAGTACGAAAGAGTGGAAAGTTTCCACGCAGTACGAAGAGTGGAAGTTTTCACGCAGTACGAAGAGTGGAAGTTTTCACGCAGTACGAAGAGTGGAAGTTTTCATGCAGTACGAAAGAGTGGAAAGTTTCCACGCAGAACGAAAGAGTGGAAAGTTTCCACGCAGAACGAAAGAGTGGAAAGTTTCCACGCAGAACGAAAGAGTGGAAAGCTTCCAACACAGTACGAAAGAGTGGAAAGTTTCCAACACAGTACGAAAGAGTGGAAAGTTTCCAACACAGTACGAAAGAGTGGAAAGTTTCCAACACAGTACGAAAGAGTGGAAAGTTTCCAACACAGTACGAAAGAGTGGAAAGTTTCCACGCAGTACGAAGAGTGGAAGTTTTCACGCAGTACGAAAGAGTGGAAAGTTTCCACGCAGAACGAAAGAGTGGAAAGTTTCCACGCAGAACGAAAGAGTGGAAAGTTTCCACGCAGAACGAAAGAGTGGAAAGTTTCCACGCAGAACGAAAGAGTGGAAAGTTTCCACGCAGAACGAAAGAGTGGAAAGTTTCCACGCAGAACGAAAGAGTGGAAAGCTTCCACGCAGAACGAAAGAGTGGAAAGTTTCCACGCAGAACGAAAGAGTGGAAAGTTTCCACGCAGAACGAAAGAGTGGAAAGTTTCCACGCAGAACGAAAGAGTGGAAGTTCCACGCAGAACGAAAGAGTGGAAGTTCCACGCAGAACGAAAGAGTGGAAAGTTTCCACGCAGAACGAAAGAGTGGAAAGTTTCCACGCAGAACGAAAGAGTGGAAAGTTTCCACGCAGAACGAAAGAGTGGAAAGTTTCCACGCAGCAAGGAAATGTTTAATGTTTTAATACTGTTGTCTCTCCCATGTTTCTCTTTTTACATTTTTTCTATTGCTGGCAATCCCCCGGCATGATGTGCCGCAGCAGCCCTCAAGGGCCTACCGGTCAAGCAATCAAGCCCCTTCACGAATGCCAGCCCGCCAAGCTCGGCTCTTCTTGGGGGGTATTTAGCAGGCGGCTGTCCTATGCTTAGCATTTTTGGGGGGTACTTTGGGTTCGGGCCAAAATTCCGAGCTCGAAGCCCTCCCCCTGGACAGCACGCCAAATACGCATTTAAACTACTCTCCATAAATTATATGTAAGTGTGAACTCGTGAAATGATGTTTTATAAACAAAGTTCGGGAGGAGTACGTTCAGATAATTGACACAGGTGGAGAGCACTCAGCTAATCAACAGTAAGAGGTATATATACACGCAGCAGTCTTACCTCCATTCATTGAAAGTTTTCTAGCATCCCTCCACCACCCCTTCTCCACACTTTTATTTTATCAGCCACTTACATATACGGGGGGTACTTTGGGTTCGGGCCAAAATTCCGAGCTCGAAGCCCTCCCCCTGGACAGCACGCCAAATACGCATTTAAACTACTCTCCATAAATTATATGTAAGTGTGAACTCGTGAAAGGTTCTTTATAGCGTAGACAGGTTCTTTAGACTATAAAATGGTTAGAAAAAAAACAAAATGGTTATTCAGGGAACCAAAAATGGTTCTTCTCTATGGCATCGCTGTGAAAACCCCTTTTTGGTTCTTCATGGCACCTTTATTTTTAAGAGTGTAATGTTAACTAATACAACCTTATTGTAAAGTGTTACCATCATATCATATAATAAAATAACATTTTTAATTTAAAAATACATTATTATGTACGGAGCCCCGCACATGACATGCAGGAAAAAATAGTAGGCTAAATTGTGCGTATGATTTACTATTTTGTTCCCTCGATTTGCTAAATGTGCGCACAATTTATAAATCGAGGGAACGAATTAGTCAATCGTGCGTACAATTTACTTTTTTTTCTAGCACGTCATGTGCGGGGCTCTGTAATTATGGAATCTCCTTCAATGCTTACAGAATCTTTACTTTTTCAAATTAATTTGTTTCTATATTTTTTATATATATTTCTATATTAACAGCATATTTAATGAACAAAAATGAAAACAGAAAATAGTGCAAACTTTGCTAAAGTGATTGTTTTGAACAAGTATAAGGGATAGTTCACTCAAAAATTTTAATTCTGTTATCATTTACTCACCTTCAAGTTGTTCCAAACCTGTATGAGTTTCTTTGTTCTGCTGAACACAAAAGAAGATTTTTAGAAGAATGTTTGTAACCAAGCAGAGAGAGCAACCATTGACTACCATAGTTGGGAAAAAATAGGTAGTCAATGGTTGCTCTCTCTGCTTGGTTACAAACTTGGTGAACTATCCCTTTAACTTATATATTATTAAAAACATATTATTTTAGCTGAAGTATTTGTATCAATACTTTGCGCCTTTTGCCCCATGAGCCTTTTACCCTGTGTGTGTGAGGGGTAAAAAGCCCCCATCTCCACCTTATACATTTATAAGATTTTTAAACAAAATAAACCACTTTTATTATTTATTTACACACAAAATCTGTTGCTCCATAAATGTTCAATATAAAAAATTATTTTTTTCTGCTATACATTATGGGAGTAATTTTTCTTAAGGTGTGCCTTTAGCCCTGTTGTACTGTCCCAGTGACTATATATAGTAAGTAAAATACACCTAACTCTCATGCAAACAATTCATTATGGTTTAATCCTCCACTGTGTCTTGAATGAAATATAATTGAAAAGCTAAAGAGACATGAGGAGAGCTATGTGTAGATTTTAATTGGTTTAGAGGAAACGCGAGCGGAAGGGCTCCTCAGGCTGTTTCAAATGAATCACGTATGAACCAACTGTGTGTGTGTGTATGTGTGTATGATCATCTTAAGCATCAGCTCAATGGACTGATTCAGTTGCCAATTAGCACATTACAGCTAACAGATGGCCACTATCAAAAAGTAATTAAATGGCGTTCTTTTTATTAAGAGTGGCCTGAAAATGCAATACCAGTATGCTCATCAGAGCAGGTTTTTTTGCATCTATATTCGTTCACTTATTTGTTAACTACTATAACATCAATTTCCTAAAGCACTGATGCCAGTGGTGAATGTCGTCAATCATGGTGTAGATGCAATGAGATCTAATGTGGCTCAGTCTTACACTGTTCCAGACTGTAGTTTCCTCCAATGGTCTGCAATACGTAATATAACTAATGACTTAGCATCACTGACTGATGAAGGTCTTTTTAAGTCTGGGAATCCTATAGACTTTTAAGCGATATAGATTAATCATTGCCACTGAGCTCATTCCCCTGGCCTCTAGAGGCGCACTGGTGACTGGTGCTGGAGACTGCGGTCTTTAGTCACAGTTGGGTCTCTTTAGGGCTTTTCACACTTGTCGCTAGTGGGGTAAAAGGTGATTCTAGGGGCCCTTGGCCTTAGGGGGGATTATTTTCATTTAATTCCCCAGAACGCAATTTCAACCTAGGGGGAAACCCAACACATCTGGAGCAGGGTTTCATAACCCAGGGTAAAAAGCGGTGCTAATCCCGCTTCTAAATTACAAGTGTGAAACCTTTCTTTACCCAGGTTTAAAAGCAGGTTTTAGAACATCAATAACCCGGGGTTAAGCACAGTGTAAAAAGCCCTTACTACTAGGTACTTATTTCATATTTTTATACCATAGATGCAGAAAATCCCCCTATAGGTTCACAGACCAGATCCAGAATCAGTTCACATAATAGGGCTTTTCACACTGCGCTTAACCTGGGTTAGCGTCGTTCTAAACACTGCCTATAACTCCGGGTAAAGGAACGCTTCACAATTGTAATTTATAAGCAGGGTTATAAAGGGTTACGAAACCCTGCTCCGGAGCAAGGTTAGCAACGCTTTTTCAGTGTTAACCAAGCACTGCGATGCCAAACTTATACAGTGTGAAACGATGCGGTAATGCTAGACGCTTAGCAACAGACAACCAATCGCGTGCATGCTGCAGTCACAGAAACACTGCACATTGCATATAAACAGTAGATTCAGCATTTGAGAGGAAAACGCAAGAGATGAAGAGACTGTTTAATCTTGATAGTACAGTCGGCAATATGAGGATGCATAATCCCAGAGCTTTTATGCAAACAGGTCGCTTGCTGCGTTCATCCAATCAGTGATACTGACCCGCAAATATGCAAATAAGTTAACATTAACCCCGGGTTTAGGAATGTACAATGCGAAACATCAGTTTATGAATACCCAGGATTAATTATTAAAGAGTAGTTTGAAACGTGAAGCAAGATAACTTAGTATTTAGTTTACCTGGGGTTTAGAATGACCCAGGGTTAATTATTTATTTTTTAAGTGTGAAAAGCCCTAATGGCTCTCTAGATGTAAGAAATACTTATTATCAAGTAAAGTCACTTAATTAAATTTTTGTGATTATTAAACTTGTCTGGATGTGGTTAAAGACCATGGTATGATTAGCTAATCAAATGTAATGTAATGACATTTAACGCAACCTCAATTAGCAAACATAACCATAGAAGATGTAACTGTGAAAAGAGCTGTTCATGTGTTTCTTTTGTTCTGGTCTACCACACATTCCTGCTGTACTGGTCTCTGCTATGATACTTTCCCTCCAGGGACCATTTCAGTAAATATTGTCTGAAAAGAGGCTGAGATGAAGCCTGCAGTATGATTTCTTTGAGGCTGAGATGGGAAGGAGATGTTCACTTGTTATTTGGCGGTAGGTCGATAAAAATAGAAAGGAAATATATTCTCTCCTGTCACACTGCACTCTAGACAGCCACTGACAAGAGAAGAAAGGCTGTAATGGAAAGATTGTGTTCTTTTGTTTAAGAATGGCTTTAAAGGGTTAGTTCACCCAAAAATGAAAATTGTCATCATTGTACTCACCATTATTTTGAGCATCAATGGATATTCTGGGATACACTGGGTTGTTACGTCTGGCCCAGGAGCTGGGTAATACAAAAACTACCCAAACACTGGGTTGTTACATCTGACCCAGGATCTGGGTAATACAGAAACTACCCAAACACTGGGTTGTTACGTCTGACCCAGGAGCTGGGTAATACAGAAACTACCCAAACACTGGGTGGTTACGTCTGACCCAGGAGCTGGGTAATACAAAAACTACCCAAACACTGGGTTGTTACATCTGACCCAGGATCTGGGTAATACAGAAACTACCCAAACACTGGGTTGTTACGTCTGACCCAGGACCTGGGTTACACAAAAACTACCCAAACACTGGGTTGTTACGTCTGACCCAGGAGCTGGGTAATACAAAAACTACCCAAACACTGGGTGGTTACGTCTGACCTAGGAGCTGGGTAATACAAAAACTACCCAAACACTGGGTTGTTACATCTGACCCAGGATCTGGGTAATACAGAAACTACCCAAACACTGGGTTGTTACGTCTGACCCAGGATCTGGGTTACACAAAATCTACCCAAACACTGGGTTGTTACGTCTGACCCAGGATCTCGGTAATACAAAAACTACCCAAACACTGGGTTGTTACGTCTGACCTAGGAGCTGGGTAATACAGAAACTACCCAAACACTGGGTTGTTACATCTGACCCAGGATCTGGGTAATACAGAAACTACCCAAACACTGGGTTGTTACGTCTGACCTAGGAGCTGGGTAATACAGAAACTACCCAAACACTGGGTGGTTACGTCTGACCCAGGAGCTGGGTAATACAAAAACTACCCAAACACTGGGTGGTTACGTCTGACCTAGGAGCTGGGTAATACAGAAACTACCCAAACACTGGGTTGTTACGTCTGACCCAGGATCTGGGTTACACAAAATCTACCCAAACACTGGGTTGTTACGTCTGACCCAGGATCTCGGTAATACAAAAACTACCCAAACACTGGGTTGTTACGTCTGACCTAGGAGCTGGGTAATACAGAAACTACCCAAACACTGGGTTGTTACGTCTGACCCAGGATCTGGGTTACACAAAATCAACCCAAACACTGGGTTGTTACGTCTGACCCAGGATCTCGGTAATACAAAAACTACCCAAACACTGGGTTGTTACATCTGACCCAGGATCTGGGTAATACAGAAACTACCCAAACACTGGGTTGTTACGTCTGACCCAGGATCTCGGTAATACAAAAACTACCCAAACACTGGGTTGTTACGTCTGACCCGGGATCTCTGTAATACAAAAACTACCCAAACACTGGGTTGTTACGTCTGACCCAGGATCTCGGTAATACAAAAACTACCCAAATACTGGGTTGTTACGTCTGACCTAGGATCTGGGTTACACAAAAACTACCCAAACACTGGGTTGTTACGTCTGACCCAGGATCTGGGTAAAACAAAAACTACCTAAAGATTTTCTAGAGTGTGTATTTACTGCTTACTTCTGGGAACTATTGAGAGGCTCCATGATTCGCCATTGCTGTATAAAAATAAAATAAAATAAAAAATAAAATAAACTGTCCATTGGAGTGAACAGGCTTGACGCAATCTCTCTCTCTCTCTCTCTCTCTCTCTCTCTCTCTCTCTCTCTCTCTCTCTCTCTCTCTCTCTCTCTCTCTCTCTCTCAATGGCTCTGGCTTGAGTACAGCAAGTACAGTTGAGCTTCTGTTTATGTTCGCTGATCAATGTATGATTATATGTAAATAAAAACCTAAATTCAATCTGTTCATCATATTCGCCTTATTTTCGAACGCGGAAGTAAACATGGGTCCAACTTCCGGTTTTTGTGCGGCACTTCCGTTTTCTCGCTTCCCTGGGCCCTGGGCTAACTAACGTTATCTGAACTAAATTAGGGAACTATGTCGTGGGAACATTTCCAAAAATCGCTGCATAATCGAAATGGCAGGTCAGTGCCACACCCTCAAACTATTCACGAGTGGGAGGATGACATGAAGAAGTTGCCTCATATAACGTACGAGGACATATTTAATTATTTTGTGTTGTCACTTGGTGCGGATGGGTCTACAATGCGCAACTACAAAAGTACTGAGGCGTATCAGTACCTCCACAGTGGAAAAGTTGGCAAGGTGTTAATCAATAACAACATCGATGACCTGATTTTCATGAAGGCTGATGTCCAACCAAGCCAAAGCAAGTCTGACGTTCACTCTGCATGGATTCTGACTACATCAACCGGCACTATTGAGACGGCCGGGTGCTCCTGTGTCGCGGGTCAGGGGAAATCCTGTAGTCACGCAGCGGCGATCTTATGGAAGGTAGGCTAATTAATTGTCTGTTCAGTTGTCTGTTTTATGTACAGTATATGGTTCAGTGCCATAACATACTAGCTGTTGCCTTGTTGTGATTAGATTGCTAGTCCGTTTATATAGTTAGCAATGCTAAATGATTGCAAATTTGTCACATTAAAATTTAAGCTAGATTTACATTGAAGCTTAGAGTTTATTTCTATATTATTTGTACTGTTTGGGTATCAGTGCTAAAGAGCTGATGAAAACATTGGCTGCTAAGGCATTTGTAAAATAATATTTAGTATATTGACTATTGTTTTTATTTTTTAATCAACAGATGGTGCACCTTTTCCAGATAAGTAAAAGTATAATATCTTGTTCATTGATGCTGCTTGGGTTAAGGTAAGGTCATTCCAGTTTGAGTAAATGTAATATTCTGTTATCACACCACATTTTGGTGAACCACCACTTCCTTTCTGTGTAGGTAAGCAAGTTTTTATTTTCACTAATTCTAATTCATGCCAGTATAATTTCGAATGGCAATTTGGGTAAGTACATCATCAAGGTAAATGTAAAAATATGGACAGTTGTCACCATAAACTGTCCATATTTTCTATATAAGTATTGCGACACCAAGGACTGTAATACATTAAAAATATGTAACTGTTCTATTTAAAATTTGTTAAAGGTGCCGTTTGCAGTGTCCAAAGAGCTGACTGGATTGTCCTGCACAGATGAGCAGCGCCACTGGAACTCGGGGACACAGCACAATTTAGTCCCAAAAAGGTTGCGCAATATATGTTTTAGGCACCACAAAGAAAGTTTTGATGTCTCTGAGAACATCCTGCCCATCTCTCCATCTCTACCGCCAACCCCTGCCTACAGCTCACATGAAGCACTGAAGATGAGCTTAGAAGTCGCCAATGTTCCAGTGGGCAGCCTAACTGTTAATAATTGTTCCGCTGACCCTTTGTTAGGCTAGTTCCTTGGTGTTTTTGTTTTTATAGTTTGTGCTCAGTTTTACACATTAAAGGGTTAGTTCACCCAAAAATGAAATTTCTTCCATTAATGACTCACCCCAATGTTGTTCCACACCCGTAAGACCTCCGTTCATCCTTGGGACACAGTTTAAGATATTTTAGATTTAGTCCGAGGGCTTTCAGTCCTTTGAATGTAGGTGTATGCACTTTGCTGTCCACGTCCAGAAAGGTAATGAAAACATCATCAAAGTAGTCCATATGTGACATCATTTGGTTAGTTAGAACCTTTTGAAGCGTCGACAATACATTTTGATCCAAAAATAACAAAAACTAAGACTTTATTAAGCATTGTCTTCTCTTCCGCTTTTGTTTGAATCCGTGTTCACGACGCCACAGTGACGCTGCTGACGTAAGACGCTGTGACGTGTTATCTGGTGCGATAGCAGATACCAGACAGCAAAGTGTGCATACACTTACATTCAAAGGACTGAAAGCCCTCGGACTAAATCTCAAATATCTTAAACTGTGTTCCGAGGATGAACGGAGGTCTTACGGGTGTGGAACAACATTGGGGTGAGTCATTAAGGGAAGAAATTTCATTTTTGGGTGAACTAACCCTTTAAGGTGATGTTTTACCATTTTAATAGTAATTGTGATTATAATTAATATGCATAATCAATTAAATGGCCTAGAAATAATGCCATACATGCGTGAAATGTTTAAATTGAGTGATGTTTTTCTATTTTAAAAGTGAATTATTGTAATTGCATTCAATGTAAACAAATGACATGAGCTAATAAATTCCATTAGTGAAATACTGTATTGTCTTGCCAGTTTATATACATGAGTCATGACACTTTGTTATTTACATGTGGTTAGGACAACATCCACTCAATCAAAATATGACTAAATAACAAATTACATTAGCAATTAAAATTAAAACTGGGACACAGCAAAGCGTTCTGCAAGATCACCCTGGAGTAGATTCAACTTTAGTTTCATCATGGTCATCAATATTTGATCCATTACGTATATCTTAAAGTTTGCTTTATAGAACTGTTCCAGAAATTTGCAATGAGAGACAGGCCTGTGTACAACACACAGCTAGTGTCATTCTTCAGGATGGCATGGGCAAGGGGTTCTTCTCCACCACATTGTGTTTCTCTGTCGCATACATCTTTCAACTTTTCTCCTAATGTGTAGGTGTGATCCATCAGTGCCTGAACCTCCCACTGCGTGTCAGCATCTTTATGCATTGGTGACTCTGACTGTGGAACGGTCTGGTCAGCCTCCTCATCACAGTGGCGGTCATCTGCCAAACACAAGCCCACAACCAGTTTAGCAAACAACATAAAACATACCTAGACTACTTTAAAGGGGTGGTAAACCACGATTTCACTATTCTAACTTTAGCTAACGTGTAATGTTGCTGCTTGAGCATAAACAACATCTGCAAAGTTACAACGTTCAAAGTTTAAAGCAAAGGGAGATATTTGCTTTTAAAGAAATCAGTTTCTAAGGACTACAGCAAACGGCCGCTAGGGACTACTACACATTCACCCAGGTTTTGCTGACATCACCAGGCCCAATATTTACATAAACCCCTCCTCCGGGGAATATGAAATAAGGGGGGCGAGGCAATTTTGTATCGCCGCGGGGAAGCGTTAGTAGGCTGTGTTTTTGCCGCAATGCCGTAGAAACGCTGTTATTTTCATCCGGATTGCAGGTCTGGGGTACTTGCTCTGTTCAGCCTTCATAGGGACAGGGGTGCGTTGCAGAGCGTTTAACATACAGCATGTTATATGCACGTGTGTTTGAGTCAGCGGGGAATCAGGCGCGCGCAGGGCTCCCTGCATCCACCGTCTTCGCGATTTCAATACCAGATTTGCACAACGTCAGCTGCGTGAAAAAAACACTGCCGGTGCGTGGATGCACGACGCGCGCGCTGCACATTTCACGGAGGACAACACAAACTTCCACAAACTTCGCGAGTTCAATACAGGATATGCACAACGGCTTGTCCTGAAAGCTGGATTTACAAACAGAAGCTGTTTACGGGCCACAACCTGTAAGTCTGATTTATTTTTCATCGATGTGTTTTCCTGTAATAGGTTGTAGCAAGGAAGTAAACAGATGACAGCGCTGTTCTGCAAACCAGTCTGTTAAATGCTCATTCATACTTAACGTTATCCGACGAACACCTAATGTTACAAACACTAACGTTAAAATCTCAACAGCGAACCTGGCATTAGTGTAAATGATTCTTTGATTAGAGCTTTTATGTATTGTTTATCTACAGGCATGCTAAACATGGTTCTGTGTGTGATTTGGCTAACTTACTAGTTAAAGCCAGTGCTTAGTGTTTGTTTTGGGTTAGTTCTTGCGACAGATATTTGGCTATAATCATTCTAAAAATACAAAAGTAACAGTGCCATTCAGTAGCGATCATTATAGATCCGCAGTCTTTACTCTCGAGGACTGAACAGGTTCTGCTCGATCATCTTCACTCAAATGTTCTGGGTCTGATTCGAGCTCATATGGTTTTATTGACGCCGTTGTTTCTAATACTGAACAGCCTCCGGTAAAGGAAAGGGGCGTGACGTTTCCGACGTGCACTGCGGTTAGCGAATCACAACACACTGGGCCAGCTAACCAATCTGAGCCCACTGCGTATTTTTGAGGGACTGGCTTCATACAACCCGGAAAGCATCAGACTGTTTTACAAGGAGGGACAGAGCAGTGTAGAATAAAGGTCAAATATATGAAAAATAAGGCAATTTTTTTTAAAACGAAGCATGAACACATGTTACAGTGCACCCCACAAACACAATCAAGCCTTCAAAAGAATGTGTTTTACCACCCCTTTAAACTACGTTTGCACCAAGCTAATATAGCAACACCTGTTGTTACGAACAAACACTTGTTCTACGATGAAAGGTGGGTTAGCTAGAAAGTGCCAGACCAGAAGTCTCGCACAAAAAAACGTCAAGTGGCCGTGTCCGTATTTCCGTTAAAAATAAGGTGAATAAGGTGACCGAGTCTCTTCAGAGGATTTGGACTAAACCACTCAATCGATATGGATTATTTTTACATTCTCTTTATAAACTTCTTGAAGCGTCAAAGTGGGAGTTGCTTGGACTGTCAATTAAGGGACAGAAAGCTTAAATTTTTCTCTCAAGATTTTGTTTAAAAATATCTTCTTTTGTCTTTCGAAGATGAATGAACGTCTTACGGGTTTGGAACGACATGAGGGTGAATAAATGATGACAGCATTTTCATTTTTGGGTGAACTAACCCTTTACGTCTCAACTTTAAATATATGATAACATGATATAGGCAGTTTTAAGTAGACTGCATTTTAATGTCATATAATTTAAAAAGGTACTAAATTTGTTGACTTCTTACTATTTTATTTATTATACATAATATTCAGTGTCGAGGGATATTTTTCTGTAATTGTCCATCTTTTATAGTCTGCAATTACAGAGTTAATGACTCTCTCAAAGTCTCTTAAAAATAGTGTTCAGTTTTAGTGGTGGTGGAGGAGTCCATAAAAAGATCCTTTTTGTCTCATAATTATAACTTTTTCAAATTTTGGTCATGAGACTGAAAACCTCTTATTCTCCAATGTCACAAATTGCGCACATAAATTTCTTCATGATTGCACTCTTAATTATTATAATTTTCTTTCTCTCTGTGATGTCTAGATGGAGGTGGAGGAGAGGAAACAGGAGATCTGCATCTCTTTTTCCCATTCCCTCAGGGCAGCAAACAGAACAGCACGGAGCTCTTCAGAGATGGATGGATGAAATGTTTCCACAAGAAATCCAACTTTCTTCTCAAAGTGCTGTTATTGGACCTTCTTGATAGTGATGTCAAGTCATTAAATCACACACAAGCATGTTTACACAGTGTGAATGTTATTTTTCATTTATAGCTGCGAAATGTGGCATTGCTGAGAGCAAACAGGGCATGAAAAATATATCTGAGTAATGCAACATATGCAACAACACTAACAGCAAATTTCAGTCTAATATTGTTTCATTGAAGCCTAATGCATAGCACACTAGCACATAACAAAGTGTGTGCTGTTGCAACTGTCTTATCTGTTTATCTTTGTTTTGAATAGGCGACCTCTAGCGGACGGAAAAGTTACATAGTGCACCTTTAATGCGGCTACAAATGAGACCTTATTGTAAAGTGTTACCAAAATGATGTAGATCTTCAGTGTATAACAAGAAATTGTTGCAAACACAAGAAATAAATCACTGTGTAAAATTTGCACAGTTGCAATAATTAAAAGAATGACAGTAACAACAATGATGACAAAACTGAAATAATGCATTCAGAATTAGCCATTATCTACAGCAGCACATCAGTCACCTTTTTCTAAAATTAATAATGTGTGCATGTTTCAAAAGTTTTACTTTTCTATTTTTCCACTCTCAGTCGGACACGAGGCCGGAGGAACAGGAACATTAATATGAGCACACTGAGCCGAATTGAAAGAGGAGAAGAAGTTTGCAGAGTCATGAGGAATTTGTTGCTGATGTTTCTGTTCTCGGATTGAAAGTTAAATAAATGAAACCTCCAGCTTGTCACTTTTTCTATTACTTTCTCTGCCCAGACAAACATGAGCTTATCATGTTTTTAACTCTGTTTTCCAATATATGCAATTATCTGGCTGCTACATATTCAGCTGTAGCTTTGGAAAGATTAAATGTAATACTGTAAATCCATGCTGCAAAAGATGCAGTTTTTTCAAGTTTAGCACAAACTAGTTTTAAGAAATATTTTGCAATGCCACTTTTTTATATTTTTATTTGCAGAGAAAGGACTATATATATATATGCATGTATACACACCAATCAGGCATAACATGATGACTTGACTTAGTCAACACTATGTTGGTCTTCCTTTTACTGCCAAAACAGCCCTGACCCATCGAGGCATCGACTCCACTAGACCCCTGAAGATGTGCTGTGGTATCTGGCACCAAGATGTTAGCAGCAGATCCTTTAAATCCTGTAAGTTGTGAGGTGGGGCCTCCATGGATCAGACTAGTTTTTTCAGCACATCCCACAGATGCACAATTAGATTGAGATCTGGGGAATTTGGAGGCCAAGTCAACACCTCAAACTCGTTGTGCTCCTCAAACCATTCATGAACCATTTTTGCTTTGTGGCAGGGCGCATTATCTGCTGAAAGAGCCACAGCCACCAGAGAATACTGTTTCCTTGAAAGGGTGTACATGGTCTGCAACAACGCTTAGGTAGGTGGTACGTGTCAAAGTAACATCCACATGGATGGCAGGACCCAAGGTTTCCAAGCAGAACATTGCCCAAAGCATCACTACCTCAGCTGGCTTGCCTTCTTCCCATAGTGCATCCTGGTGCAATGTGTTCCCCAGGTAAGCGACGCACACGCACCCGGTCATCCACGTGATGTAAAAGAAAAAACGGGATTTATCAGACCAGGCCACCTTCTTCCACTGCTCCGTGGTTAAATTCTGATGCTCACATACCCACTGTTGGTGCTTTCAGAGGTGGACGGGGATCAGCCCCTGTTGACGGGTGCGTAGCTCACCTCACATTTTGACCTTTACCTTTAGTTAGTTTTGAAGTTTAATTTAATGTTTGTTACTTTATTTAAATCCCTGTATCATAATAACAACACCGGACAAGAAAATGAGTTAAAGTTTATTAAGATCTTGAATATACAGAAGGGTGCACACTTCTTATATTTCTCTTTGCTGTTTAACTTTACCTGAGTCCTAGATTACTTGAGGTCCATGGAGTGACGGCCGCATTCCATGTGGCAGCAGACAAAGGAAGAGGCGGGGCTTCAGCCTCCAAACTTATGATGTTCCAGAGGAAGTTGGACTGTACCATCATGTGTTGTTTTAGGAGGGATCTTTAGATTTATTTTGTTCAGTTATTCCTTTGTTTGATTTGAGTATTTTCCTTTTCATATGTTTGGTTATATGATTCTATTATGTTAGGCATGATACTGGATATTGGGTTGTAAATGTTATTTTGTTTGAGTTTATTTAGTAAAGGTATTATTTTGATATTTACCTTTATTTTTGTTTGGTAGAGGCTAAATGGGTATTTATAGCCTTGTGGGTAAGAGCCTGAGTTAGTCAGTCTTGCACAGCCACATTACCATCATGACCTGCTGACCTTAGTGGTTTGAGTTTGTTACTTTGTTTACAGGGGAGGTTTATTTTTAAGTTTATTTCATTTTTGTTTATTTCAGTTAATATACCTCAAGTTTTGTTTTGTTGTTTGAAATCTGCCCCTGAATATAATTTTTCCCTTCATTTTGTTGGAAGAAATAAACTTCTGTTTTTGTTTTCACTACCTGTCCTGCCTGTTCTTGGCCACGACCACCACAAATGGTGGCAGCGGTGGGATTGGCCAGTAGAGGACAGTGTTGAGTAGTAACAAGATGGCTCCAAAGAAATTGACACAGTTCAAGCAACGAGATGAAGCAGTGGAGGTGTTGGAGGACGAGCCTGCGGCAGTGGGAGGAGTTCCTCAAGTGGCTGACGATCCAGGACAGCTGACTCTGCAGGACCTGGCCGATATGTTTCGGAAAAATATGGAGCTTCAGCAACGACAAGAGGCCCAAATGCAGCGGGATGCAGTTCGGCAGGAGCAACGCTGGAAAACAATGCAGCATCAATTCAACCTTCTTAGGGAGGAAGTGGATGTTCGTACCACCCCTGATCCTGGGGGGTCATCAGGTCCTGATCAACAGTCTGAAATGCCTGATAATGTGTCCAATGCCTCTGTGCCTCTTGCTTCAGATCCTGCCCGAGGTATGATTGAACCTAAGTTACAGAAGTTGCAAGATTCAGATGACATCGAACATTTTCTCACCACTTTTGAAAGAATTGCTCTGGCCTGTAAGTGGGCAAAAACTGATTGGGCCCTTAGGTTAGTTCCCTTATTGACTGGTAAGGCTAGGAGTGCCTTTGTGCACATGGACGTTGATGAGTCATTAGAATATGAAAAAGTGAAATCTGCCGTTTTAAGCAAGTACGCCATTAATCCTGAAACTTACCGTCAAAGATTCCGCTCATTAGAGATTGAGCATGATGAGACTCCAAAAGAACTCTATGTACGACTTCGAGAACTTTATGAAAAGTGGGTGCAACCCAAGGGGAAGACTGTAGAGGCTGTGGGGGAAGTGATTATCTTAGAGCAGTATTTGAGAATGCTTTCACCAGAATTGCAGGTATGGGTCAGAGAACATAACCCTAGTACAGCCTGTCAGGTGGCTACCCTGGCTGACATGTTTGTAGCTGCTCGGTCTCAATCACAAGCCTGGGGTGCAGCCCATAAGGGAAGTGAAGATAGGCGTTTATCAACATTTAGTCGAGGTGACTTAAAATTAAATTCTCCTAAGAAGATTAAAAGAGAAAATCAGTTACCTAGGCTTTCCCATCAGTCTAGCCAGGTGCCCATTTGTTATTATTGTGGACAGGAAGGGCATAAAAAGCCAATGTGTCCTAAGCTTTTGGCTAAGACTTCCCACATATGTTCGGTACCTAGATCAGAGGTAGAGAGATTGACTCCATCTCAAAGCTTGACCATTCCTGTAGAAGTGAATGGGGAAACCGTGACCGCATTGATAGACACTGGTAGTATGCAGACACTAGTGGAAAGTAATTTGGTCCCAACACCTTCAGAAGCAAGTGAAGGTAAGGTGGTCCTGAAATGCATTCATGGTGAGGAGCAGACTTACCCTATAGTCGGAGTGCAGGTAGTGGTACATGAGCTACCCTATTTCTTGAGAGTAGGAGTAGTAGAAAAATTACCGTATCCTGTGATTTTCAGGTCAAGATTTTCCTGCTCTGTTGAATTTGTTGCTTCCTAACTCTGTTTCTAGTATGGTGATGACCCGGGCGCAGGTTAAGCAGTCTGTGGAGGAATCGGAACCTCTTAAAAGTCTTCCATTCTTTGATTCTGAGCTGGTGGTTGGACCGGTTAAGGTGAGGAAATCTAGAAGACAGAGGAGGCAAGAGAAGTACAGATACCTGCAAGCTGGTCAGGGAGAGGATGGTAAGCTGGATGAAATGACTGGGTTTGAGATTCCTAGTAATATGGCTGAAATGCAAAAAGAAGATCCTGTTGTGTCTTTGCTGTATCAACAAGCTAGGTTGACGAGCCAGGGAGAAGATGAGGGGTGCATAAGAGACAGAGTAGTAGAGAGGTTTATCCTTCAGGAGGAGGTGTTGTATCGGCAACAGGGAGATCGTTTGCAGATGGTGGTACCTAAGGCAGTTCAGAATGTAGTCCTATCTTTGGGTCATTCCATTCCCTGGGCAGGCCACCTGGGGAGGCAGAAATCATTGGCCCGTATTAGGAGACATTTTTATTGGCCTGGTCTCAGAAGAGATGTGGTGGAATTCTGCAAAACTTGTCCAGAGTGCCAGATTACCTCCAATAGACTCCCCTCTAAAGCTCCCCTTCAACCTCTTCCAGTTATTGCAGTTCCATTTGAACGACTTGCTATGGACATTGTTGGTCCAGTTGAGAAAAGTAGGTCAGGCAACAGGTTTATGTTAGTTTTGAGTGACTATGCTACTAAATACCCAGAAGTGTTTCCTTTGAGGACGATTGGAGCTAAGCAAGTGGCATCCTGTTTGATTCAGCTGTTTTCTAGGGTAGGAGTTCCTAGGGAGATTCTTACAGATTGTGGGACCAATTTTACCTCAAAGCTCTTGAAGCAAGTCTATCAGTTGTTGAGCATTAAGGGCTTATAGTCTACGCCGTTTCATCCCCAAACGGATGGATTAGTAGAGAGGTTTAACCAAACCCTTAAAAATATGCTCAGGAAATTTATCAATGAGACTGGTTCAGACTGGAATCAATGGCTGCCCTACTTGCTATTTGCATACCGTGAAGTACCCCAGGCCTCTACAGGGTTTTCCCCTTTTGATTTGTTATATGGCCATGAAGTAAGAGGACCATTGTCACTGCTGAAAGAAACATGGGCCAGTCAGAAGGGACAGGGGGAAGGAATGGATGTTGCGTCCTTCGTAGTGGCAATGCATGAGAAGTTGCGGAAAATGACAACTCTAGCCCAAGAGCATATGGCAGAGGCACAGCAGAAACAAAAATCCTGGTATGATAAGTCTGCAAGAACCTGTTCATTTGTACCAGATCAGCAAGTGCTTGTAATGTTGCCTACAGTGTCCAGTAAGCTTTTAGCCAAATGGCAAGGGCCCTTTAAAATACTCAAGAAGATAGGACCTACAACCTATGAGGTTTCAACCCCAGGACAAGCCCGGTCAAGTAGAGTTTTGCATGTCAATCTGTTGAAGGAATGGTCCCCTCGAAAGGACTGTATGCTGATTCGGTCTGTGAAGGACGAGGAAGAGGTGGAAGAGCAGTATTTTCCTGTTCAGAATTCAGCAGTGCTTAAATTAGATCATCGCTCTGTGTTCCAGCAACAACAACTTCAGTCTCTGTCATCCTGAATTGTTCCAAGAAAGGCCTGGTCTAACAGAGCTGGTGGAGCATGACATCATCTTGAAAGAGGATGCAGTTCCAAAAAGACTGAGTTATCGTATTCCTGAAAGGCTACTTCCCGCTCTTAAGAAGGAGCTAGACCTGATGACTTCTTTGGGGGTGATTGAACCTTCTAAAAGTGAATGGTGCAGTCCGGTGGTCTTAGTACCAAAAAAAGATGGAACTACAAGATTTTGAATTGACTTCCGATATTTGAATTCTGTTTCAAAATTTGACTCCTACCCAATGCCTCGTATTGAGGAGTTGATTGAACGCCTGGGTAATGCAAAATATCTTAGCACTGTTGATCTCTGCAAAGGATACTGGCAAGTGCCTTTGAGTACCAGATCTAAAGAGCTGACTGCGTTCCGGACCCCTTGGGGGCTACATCATTTTAAGACCATGCCTTTTGGCCTGCATGGGGCTCCGCCCACTTTCCAAAGACTCATGGATCAGGTATTGCATGGCTTGTCTGACTTTACTTCTGCATATCTTGATGACATTGTGATTTTCAGTGAAACCTGGGAAGAGCATTTGAAGCATTTGCAGGCGGTGTTAAGACGCATCCAAGAAGCAGGATTGACCATTAATCCTGGTAAATGTGCCTTGGCGAAGACCGAGACTGAGTACCTGGGCTATGTCCTGGGAAATGGAGTCATTCGGCCCCAAGTGGGGAAGGTGCAAGCTATCAAGTCCTGTCTCCTACCAAAGACCAAGAAACCGGTGAGGTCTTTCCTTGGATTGGTCGGATGGTATCGTCGATTTGTGCCCAATTTTTCTTCCAGAGCTGCTGCCCTAACAGATCTGATTAAAAAGAGTTCTCCAAACCAGATTCAGTGGACTGAGCAGGCCCAGAGAGCATTCCAGGATATTCAAGGAGCTCTACAGGAAGGCCCAGTATTGTACAGTCCCAGATTTGATCACCCTTTTGTGTTACAGACTGATGCCTCAGGAGTTGGACTAGGAGCAGTGTTACTCCAGGGAGAAGTGGGAAACTATCACCCTGTGGCTTACATTAGTCGTAAATTGTTTCCTAGGGAAGTGCGCTATTCCACTATTGAGAAGGAATGCCTGGCGGTGAAGTGGGCCTTGGACTCTTTTAAGTACTATCTTTTGGGCAGGCATTTCACTTTGGAGACCGACCATAGAGCGCTCCTGTGGATAAATAAAATGAAGGACTCTAATGCCAGGATAACTCGCTGGTACTTGTCGCTGCAACCCTACAAGTTTACGGTTCTCCATCGACCAGGAAAAGAGAACCTTGCAGCTGATTTCCTCTCCCGTCATGTGAGCGAGGAACCAGAGGTGGGGGAGAGTGTGACGGGTGCGTAGCTCACCTCACATTTTGACCTTTACCTTTAGTTTTGAAGTTTAATTTAATGTTTGTTACTTTATTTAAATCCCTGTATCATAATAACAACGGACAAGAAAATGAGTTAAAGTTTATTAAGATCTTGAATATACAGAAGGGTGCACACTTCTTATATTTCTCTTTGCTGTTTAACTTTACCTGAGTCCTAGATTACTTGAGGTCCATGGAGTGACGGCCGCATTCCATGTGGCAGCAGACAAAGGAAGAGGCGGTGCTTCAGCCTCCAAACGTATGATGTTCCAGAGGAAGTTGGACTGTACCATCATGTGTTGTTTTAGGAGGGATCTTTAGATTTATTTTGTTCAGTTATTCCTTTGTTTGATTTGAGTATTTTCCTTTTCATATGTTTGGTTATATGATTCTATTATGTTAGGCATGATACTGGATATTGGGTTGTAAATGTTATTTTGTTTGAGTTTATTTAGTAAAGGTATTATTTTGATATTTACCTTTATTTTTGTTTGGTAGAGGCTAAATGGGTATTTATAGCCTTGTGGGTAAGAGCCTGAGTTAGTCAGTCTTGCACAGCCACATTACCATCATGACCTGCTGACCTTAGTGGTTTGAGTTTGTTACTTTGTTTACAGGGGAGGTTTATTTCATTTTTGTTTATTTCAGTTAATATACCTCAAGTTTTGTTTTGTTGTTTGAAATCTGCCCCTGAATATAATTTTTCCCTTCATTTTGTTGGAAGAAATAAACTTCTGTTTTTGTTTTCACTACCTGTCCTGCCTGTTCTTGGCCACGACCACCACAGCCCCATATGCAACAAACTGTGATGCACTGTGTATTTTGACTAGGGATGGGTACCGAAACCCGGTATTAAATGAGCCCTGGTGCTAAATTATGAAAGAACACCGTATCAATAGCTCTGACGTCAGAGCTTATTGATACTGTGTTCTTTCACTGCTGTCGATACTGGAGAAATGAAGAAAATACACGTACTATTTATTATTGCTCGTTATATTGCAAATTCTATATGGCCAGTCGTTTCTATATGCAATAATATAGAGATCGCTAAGACATGTGACCAACTGGGCGGCAACGTCATCAGAATGCAAAGAATTATGGGTACGTTTGGCCCGTTTACATGGCCTGGAATAGCAGGCTAGTGTTCTGGCATGAAAATAATTAAACATTAGAGAGAAAAACAGAATATAATCCTACAAAATGCAGTGGGCTAAAGAAAACATTGTCAGACCATATCGCCTAAAACTAAATCCTAATGCAAAGACGAGATCTGATGAGAAAAAGGAATCAAATGACTGGATCCTTACGAGCTGAGCGACTGGTCAAGGGACGTCAAACTGTTGCCCAACTTCCAGCACCCATATATATACAACTACATGATATTAAGTGTTGTTAGTGCGTACACACACACGCAAAGTTTTCAGAATTCAAGTCGCTGCAGTCTTTTTTACAGATGGATGGGTCTAGGACCTGGAGATTGTAAAAGTGGAGCAGAAAACTGTTGTCCGTTCAAAGTTATGCTAAGTTTTAAGCACCACACTCCTCGCTCTCTCTCATCTATCTGCATACAGTCAGAATTCAACTTCGAGTGAGGCCGGCTACACACTGCAAGCGTGGCGTGTCCGTTTTTATTTCGGCTCCCATGTTAACAGGTGTAGAGCGTGCACACTGCCTGCGTGAGACGCGGAAAACGCGTGCATGCTAGAAATAGAACAGACGCCTATCTTTCACGCGTCATCTAGCCGCAGCATCGCCGCGTCAGACACGCTTCTGGTGTGCAGACACTGAAAACGGCACGCTTGCAGTGTGTAGCCGGCCGAGAGGGGGGAGCGGGCGCAATCGAACAGTGGACACATAAAAATATACTCCGTCATTTTGTTCATACAGGACATCATTCAAACTGCAAAGTGTTTACTTATTTGTATATCCCATTCTTAGGCTTTATGCCACTTCTATCGTGAGAACGACTATTGCAGTTTATAATACAGCAGATAGACGGCATCTTGAAACATTGCGTTCTTCCCTCCATGCAAAGAAGTCTGGCGCCCGTTTGTGCCGCGGATTCCCAAAATGCTTTGCGTTTACCACTGGGAATACGTCATGATGACGACACATTAGCAATCTCTATTAAACCATGTGTCACATTTTTGCTATTCGCGATCCAGAAGAGAGAGAGAGCGAGCAATCTCCTGCTTAATGAGTAACGATGGCCAACAAAAGTTTAATCTGGTTACACTTCAGGCCTGTGATATTAATCACATTTTACTTTCGATTTTGGTTGCCAAGGATTATAAAAAGCAGATATGAGGTAAAACTATTAAAAACTTGCCGAGTTCCGTCTTGTGCAACTTTCTTCCCTTCACAGCTGTGAGCATTGGTTCCCCCTAAACCCCAAACTTAACGTCAGAATCAACACAATCAGGGATTATTGTAAAATGCAGTCTCTACTGTTGCTAGATTGCGGGTCGTGTTTGATAATAAATAGAGCTATTAAAAGCACAATAATCCATGGAAGAGACGCTGTTTCCAACTTCAAGGCAGCTTATGCATGTGCGCTTCGAAACCGACCACAATAGGCCTACTTCATTAGGCTTCATGTGTGCGTCTAAACCATCAAATACACACAACAAATAGAACTAGCCTATGTCAAAATGACCACTTGGAGAGTATTCACTTAAACACAGTTTATGACTTAAATGGGCGTTAATAGTTGGGATAAAATATTATGTGTAATATTAGATCTGCATTCGTTCTTAAAGGGGCAGCAGGTTTATTATTCTAATTCTAATTATTCTAAGAAACCTGCTGATGATTGCACTTTTAATGGGAATCAAACAACAAAAGGCGAAGAGAAAGATACTTGCAGCTTTCGCTTTAATAAGCATTAATCTATCCATTTGCACAGTAAAAACTATGCAGTGTTATTTTACATTTGATTAATTTATTAGATGTCTTTTGTAGGCCGTATTACTTACCCGAACAATAATGTTAGTAGGCCTTCCTGAGATTAAAGCACTATTTGATTTGTATCTTTGCTTTATTGTATATTTATTGTATTTATTTGACCATTTGTTTGTACTTTGTTTCTTTGTTCTTGTTGTATCTTATGCATATAAAACACAAAAAAATTCCGGCACACTGGTGCATTAAAAAATAGAGGTTTTGTTCAAACATTGCTGTTTTCTTTGCTATAGATATTTTACATTTCAGATTATAAAGCAATCATAAATGATGTACTTCATTTTTCTTTTTATTATAAAAGCGTATTCCCATAGTATTAACACAACATGACACAGCGTCGAGTTCCCTCGAATGGGAACTGTTATTGCTTTAGCCCTTTTAGCAGTTAGCACTAGTTTTCCCATTTCTATCTGTGGTCCTTCTCTGGAAAAGACATACCTTATGCAAAAACTCTTGGTGTATTCTTTGACTCTGAGCTTAACTATACATGTTTGTATTAATTTATTAACATTTCTAATCTTACAAGTGAGTCTTTAAACTTACCAGAACAGTACATTACACAAGGAAAGGTCAATACGTCTCTTAAAATATCAGGTAAGGTAAGGTTAAGTTCAGGATGGGGTTAATTCTTGTTTTAAAATGTCATATGACTCCTCAAAAACACACAGATATTTACGAATTAATACTAATAATAATATGGAAAAAACATTTATTGAAAATTGTATACTAAAAATGTGGTTTCTATTAAAATAGCATGTGTGTTTTAACCTACATTTCTAAAAATATGTATTCTTTTCATTTAGTGTGGACACTTAAATGTCAGTCTCTTTATCTCCCACTGACCTCTGAACTCATGTCATCTTTATTACTGCTCTCATTTGTTCTGGGAGAGTGTACATTTAAAGATCCAGCAAAACCCTTTTCTTTCCGGAGTTATACATTATACTGTTGTTGCAGAGAATATAATTTCAAATCATGCATCTTAAAAAAAAAAAAAATGTCCCGATATTTTTGTCCATATAGTGTATATATACTATATAGACATATATACACACTGATGAGCTACAAACATTATGACCAGTCAGAGGTGAAGTGAATATCATTGATCATCTCCTAACAAAGCCAAATATTAAGGCCTGGGAAAACATTCAGTTCTCGCAATCAACGGGTTGGATGCAGGAGAAATTGGCAGGAATAAAGATCTGAGTGACTTTGACAAGGGCCAAATTGTTATGGCAAGACTAGACGACTGGATCAGAGCATCTCAGAAACGGACATGTACGAGTGCGCCATTTACCTAGGGAAGTGATTAGGGATGAACCGAAATGAAAATTCTGGGCCAAAACTGAAAATTCAGGATGGTCTTGGCCGAAAACCGAAACTATTACACAAACAGCATATAGATACAAACAAGAGAGGCAACGTAATACCTTAAACCAGCTGTGGTGACTGACTTTCTCCAGTTCAATCCGCTTCTTTGGGTTGATCTGCAGACAATGGCAAATAAAATCTGAGCATTCTGTGGAGAAAGATGTGAGAGATGGGAAAGATGACTAAAACTTCACAAGACCATCATACACTCACCTAAAGGATTATTAGGAACACCTCTTCAATTTCTCATTAATGCAATTATCTAGTCAACCAATCACATGGCAGTTGCTTCAATGCATTTAGGGGTGTGGTCCTGGTCAAGACAATCTCCTGAACTCCAAACTGAATGTCAGAATGGGAAAGAAAGGTGATTTAAGCAATTTTGAGCGTGGCATGGTTGTTGATGCCAGACGGGCCGAGTATTTCACAATCTGCTCAGTTACTGGGATTTTCACGGACAACCATTTCTAGGGTTTAGAAAGAATGGTGTGAAAAGGGAAAAACATCCAGTATGCGGCAGTCCTGTGGGCGAAAATGCCTTGTTGATGCTAGAGGTCAGAGGAGAATGGGCCGACTGATTCAAGCTGATAGAAGAGCAACTTTGACTGAAATAACCACTCGTTACAACCGAGGTATGCAGCAAAGCATTTGTGAAGCCACAACACGCACAACCTTGAGGCGGATGAGCTACAACAGCAGAAGACCCCACCGGGTACCACTTATCTCCACTACAAATAGGAAAAAGAGGCTACAATTTGCACAAGCTCACCAAAATTGGACAGTTGAAGACTGGAAAAATGTTGCCTGGTCTGATGAGTCTCGATTTCTGTTGAGACATTCAGATGGTAGAGTCAGAATTTGGCGTAAACAGAATATGAACATGGATCCATCATGCCTTGTTACCACTGTGCAGGCTGGTGGTGGTGGTGTAATGGTGTGGAGGATGTTTTCTTTAGGCCCCTTAGTGCCAATGGGGCATCGTTTAAATGCCACGGCCTACCTGAGCATTGTTTCTGACCATGTCCATCCCTTTATGACCACCATGTACCCATCCTCTGATGGCTACTTCCAGCAGGATAATGCACCATGTCACAAAGCTCGAATCATTTCAAATTGGTTTCTTGAACATAACAATGAGTTCACTGTACTAAAATGGCCCCCACAGTCACCAGATCTCAACCCAAAAGAGCATCTTTGGGATGTGATGGAACGGGAGCTTCGTGCCCTGGATGTGCATCCCACAAATCTCCATCAACTGCAAGATGCTATCCTATCAATATGGGCCAACATTTCATCAATGCCACGTAGAATTAAGGCAGTTCTGAATAATCCTTTAGGTGAGTGTATATTGAGCCACTAAGCTCAGATGTTACTTTTCCTGCATTATTGCTTTGTTCTGTCTAGTAAGATTCCAAATTTAAATTGTAATTTGCTGAAATAAAGATATCACCATGTGACAAGCCATATTTGGTCCAGATGTTATCTTTGATCTTACACAGGTCCTGTCCCCTTGGAAATTTCCGTAAAAGTATTATGAACAAGAGTATCCCGAGTGACCACACCGTCGCTGGTTCCCCATAACGTACATCTCACACTAAGGGGGCAGTACTCTTCTGTGCCTGGAGGAAAAAGATGTTGTCTGATTTGTACATTTCCATTAACGCAGCATTCGACTAGATATCTATTATCATGCAAGAATTTATTTGATGCTAATCACAACAGTGATTCCATGATGCTTCCATGATGAGTCCTGTGTGAACGGCTTTCAACTCATCACCAGAGTTTGAGACCCACATGGCAGCTTTGAGAAATTATACGTACCAGCAAAGGATGTGTAACCCGCACTGGTGAGTATTTCACCGCATCCTAAGTTGTTCAATTTAACTTCAAGGGTGTCCGGGTTAATCAGCAGGTTTTCTATCTTAATGTCACGATGGAACACTTCACGCTGGCAGCATGTTTGGGCAGCAAATGCCTGCCACATGATAACCTGTGTCAAAACCTCATCTGTGGTGCCTGTGTAGCGGTTTAAAAACTCATGCAAGGACTGACAGGGCATGGGCCGCTATAGCACTGTAGTATAGTGGGCCACCACGTCCTGCTAGTCCAGAAGCTGGATTATCTCAGGTCCTGATCCTGATCTGCAAACATTTGCAGAGCGATCTCCAGCAGAATGGGTGTGGAATATCCTTACTAAAAGAAAGACAGTTGTTATAATGGTTGAAAAATCATTCATAGTGTGATTAATGTTAATATGAGATGTATAAAATTGAAAACATGTCTGACTATGTCTGTCTGATCTAATAGTGAATAAGGCACACTAAGAGTGCTTGGATAAGAGAGAGTCAGACGAGTAATACAAGACAAAAATAATTATCTAGATAGATATAATGAAATGTAATACCTGTAGGCCATCTTCCAAATGAGTCGCTACATAAACAGTTCCAAAGTCTCCTTCACCTGAATGCCGATCTCATAGCTGCAGAAACTGATGTCGGTTAAAAGAAAAACAATTTTTTTCTGATTCATATATTAATTGAGTCTTTAAAAAATAATTTGTCACACTACAGGACTATTTAATTGAACTGTAGTAGTCATTAAAAAAATCTGTGTAAAATATACAACTTCACTCATACACTACATCAACTACAACTACCTAACTATAACAAAGTATGTTTTTAAGTAAATTTAAAGGGGTCATGAACTGGCTTTTTATATATATATACTGTTGTCTGAGGTCAACTTATGACGTTCGCATTTTTTTTACATTCAGAAACATAATGAATAAGTAATAGGCTATTTTCTGCCCTGGTTTCGAGGCTCTCTGAAGAAATGCTCGGTTTTAATGGGCATGCCGCACTGAAGACTTGGAAGTAAACGCCCACGGCTAGGATTGGATAAGATTTGCATATTTAATGAGGTTCTGCTCCCCTGTCAGTACAACGTGAGGGATTGTTTTGAAAACGTGTAAGAGAAACGGCAACCGGAATGAATCGCCCACAGGGCTCGCAAAATGTCTTTATCAAACAAATACAATGATTATTCTCATCCACCCGCGATTGATTGGAATGTTATTTTTTTATGACTTGTCCCGCCCGACTGGTGGATATAAGCGCAAACTGTACACACACACACACCTCTATCTTGTCGAATCGATTCCGCTGTGAAATGAAGTGATCAAAATGCTTTTCTTTCTCTAACAAGGAAGTTTTCAGCTCCGAAACTTACAAGATATTCTGGTGTAACCCGGTTTAAAAATGCATGAGGGTATAAGTGATGCTTGTAGTAGGCTTATCATTTAATATTCTGAGCCTATAAATAGTTTGATTAAAAGGGTTGAAATTCATTTAAAAGTTAGGATGAAAATGTCAAAAACAGTTTAAAAGTTATTATATGTTTATTGTTTTAAACAAGAGATAATGTATTTCTGAAAACTGTCTAAACCAGCATTTATGGGGTTAATAACGATTGGGCGGAGAATCAGCGTCGCGGGTGTTTTTTTTTCTTCAGTTTTTGAGGAGAAGAGAGATGAGAGAGGAGAGGTGAAGCAAAAGAGTGAGCGTGACACAGGGATTTTCTGAGTTAATTTGTGAATTAGTAGTGCACAAACCAGTGTGTAACTTGTGTCTTAGGATTGTTTTCAAAACAACCAGTGAGAAGAGTGACAAGCTGCATATTGAGGAATGGGAGGAATTTCAACACGAAGTTCAGAGACTGTTTACTTTTGTGCTACTGCTAATGCTAATGATTAGTCACCTTGAAGTATAGGCTGGAGTTTGTTCATTACAAGTGAATGACGTTTTTCTAGTTAAAGTTTGACTCCCTCAGTTGAACATTTCAAGGGGTTTATTTGCTGTTTTCGAACTGAAGACAGGGAAGAGAATCAGTCAGAGCTTGGAGCAACCAGGACTTCTCTTGTGAGTTTTACGGGAAACGTGGCGAAGAAAAGAGAAATGAACGGAGTTCGTGTGGAAATGCTGATTGGATGCTGAGCCTGCTTCTGTGATTGTTGGAGAAAAGACTGGACAGAAACATTAACTCAAGGTATCCTTTATTTTGTTTGCTCGCTGACGAGTGAAGCGGCCATTAAGTTTTGGGCCACAACGAACACAAGCACCGCATCAGGCCTGCTACGGTATTTTAGTTTAATAATAATTTTGGTTGCCGGCTTTATATTGCATTAAGGTGTGTGTGTGGGCCCACAAAGTGTGTTGGTTTAAGTGATTTTGAAGTTTTGATGACATTCTTTTGAACATCAAAGTTTTCTGAATTAATTCATCTGAAGGTTAACAGTGTTTAAATTGTTGTCTGTGCATTTATATATATGGTACAGTATTGACAGTATTTTCCTTTAAAAAAAGAGGGACATTTTATGTTGAAGGTTTAAAAAAGAACAAGCATATCTTTATTTCATTTTCTTATTTGTTGGAGATAATAATTTCTTTACTGAGTAAATAATTGAGATATATTTTTCTAAGACCTTGTGTTGTGTTACTTTATTACTTACCTGGAAAGAGGTTATCATTTTATTCCGATAGAGACATATACAGACACTTATGGTTAAACATTTTTTCTCTAACTATAACTTAAGAAACGTGAATTCATAGGTAGGCTAGAAAAACATTTCATGTGTGTACTTTAAAAGAGAGCTCCAAGATAACATTTAAAACTGAGTTAATCAGGGTTAAAACACATTTGATAAAACTTTAAAAGAACCCAAAAGCCCTGCCCTCATCAATATACGTGCTGAGGGGAGCGCTACATAAAATGGAGGCACCGCTGGGATCGTCTTGGATTTTGCAGTAAAAAATAACTAAATAGAGTTAAAAGGTAAGAGGACTAACTAAAGTTACTAAGCTAATTTACAAACAGTTTTAAAATGGAAAAATTTGAACTAGTGTCAGAGTTAAAACACTGGTGCCGTGGTGAGGGTTTGGATGAGAAGCATGCACTTATGACCATCATCCCAGAAGATGTAGAGATCAGTGAAGTGGAAGCCACACTGGAAACTATCAAGTCTTTAGGACGGGTGCGTGTTCGTGGAAGAAATTTCAGTGCAAGACTAAACCAACGGATGGTTTTGTGTGAGAGTAGAGAGACTGTGCAAGAGGAGAGTGTTCCTTCTGAAGTGGTGCCTATTGATGGTGGAGAGGCGTGGCCTATTATCATCATAGGAGGGGCACAGGCAGCTGCTGAAGAGTTTAATATTAAACTAAAAGGGTTGTTGCAGGCTGAAGGGAAAACCATGGAGGACCTCAAATCATTATTCCCCAGTACACCCCCGCCCACTAGCTCCACTGAATCCATCCTTCGCGCTGTCGGAGATTTGTTGGAAAAGACAACCAAAACAGCAGATGGTGGGAGTTATGGTCGACTACGCATGTTTTCAGGAGCCCTACCAACGCCGCCAGGTGAGGAACCATTTGATCATTGGCTAGAGCAAGCATTGCTTATGGTGGAGGAGACTGAATGCTCTGATAGAGAAAAAAGACGCAGAATTATTGGAAGTTTAAAGGGGCCTGCACTAGAAATTGTGAAAGCAGTGCGGCACGCCAATCCTGACGCCAGCCCAAAAGAGTGCTTGGAAGCCCTTGAAAGTGCTTTTGGAAGTGCTGAGTCCGGTGATGATCTCTACTTTGCTTTCCGATTGATGCAACAGCAAAAAGGAGAGAAACTATCAGATTTCCTTCGACGTCTAGAGAGGTCTCTAGCTAAGGTGATTCAAAGAGGTGGTCTCCCTGCTAGCGGCAAGGATCAAGCCCGACTGGAGCAACTGCTGAGGGGTGCTATCACCTCAGACCTGATGCTGATCCAGCTGCGCTTGAGAGAAAGGAAGGCTGCACCCCCAAACTTTCTGCAGCTGTTGACTGAGATTCGTGCTGAGGAAGAGTACGAAACTTCAAGAAAGAAGCTCAGTGCCTCAGTACATCAAGTCCATGCTAATACAGAAGTGGATACAAGGCAAGCTGAGATCCAGAACTTAAAGGCTGAAATAAAAGAGCTAAAGTCAATGGTTGCATCAGTAGTGAGCAAATCCACCCATGTCAAAGATGATTACAGGGAGGTTAAAACCATTAGTGCACCGCCTGGCTCTGAGAACCGGCAAGATGCCGAGCTGGCTGCCTTGAAAAAACAACTGAAACGACTAAAACAGAAAACTAGCAACAAGATGCCAGAGCAAGATGCTGCAGTTGCTGTTTCCACCATGGAGGCTTCTAAACAGGTCCCCAACTCCCCCAGGGGAGCACCGAAAAAGTCAGAAGAGAATTTCTGCTATAGGTGTGGTGAGAGCGGACATTTTGCCACAAAGTGCCGAAACCCTGAGAATCAAGCCAAGGTAATCAGAAAGCTAATTCATGCTTTGAAGGTGACAAAAGACAGACAGCAGTCTGGGGATGCCACCACCAATGAAGTTAACTGTGGGGTCAAGAAAAATGCTGTTACCTCATCAGAGCCTGCTGACATCCCTGAAGGCTTGATTGGTCCACCCAGCATAGTACCGGTGAAAGTAAATGGACATTGCTGTGATGCCTTGTTTGATAGTGGCTCTCAGGTCACCATTATCTTTGAGTCTTGGTATCAAACCTACCTGTCTGATGTCCCAATACGGCCCGTGTCTGGTTTAGCCCTGTGGGGACTAAGTGAATCTGAGATTAGTTATCCATACCGTGGGTATGTGGTGGTCGACATTGAATATCCAGCAAAGGTTGCAGGTGCCGACCAGATGGTGACAGTTCTCGCTCTTATCTGTCCCCAGCCCAGAACTGCAGACCAGACTCCTATCATTGTTGGGACCAATGCCAGTCACATCCGACGTCTTGTACAGCAGTGTAAGGACAATGGCATTGACATCACCCAGACACTGGGGATAAAAGCCTGTTACAGTAACAACAAGCTAACAGCGCCTGGCACGGCCACATCCCTAGAGGAGGAGGGTGATATTGGCTGTGTGTTATGGCAAGGCCCTGGCCCTCTGACTCTGCCCCCTGGTGGTGACTGTACTGCAGTCTGCAAAGTCGAATACAAGCTCCAGGTTGACAAAGAAATCCTGATGGTTGACTCGTCTCCAGTAGCTCCACTCCCAGCGGGCGTGCTACTTCAGCCCACGGTGGTGCCCAGTGAAGAGGTGAACGTCAACCATTTCAGAATCTTGGTCCAAAATGAGTCCTTGACAGAGACAGTCATACCAGTGGGAACCGTTATCGGGCATATGTATCTGACGGATGCAGTCACTCCTCTCTCTCCATCCAAGACAGCTGACACAGAGTTCGATGTTAATCTGATCAACTTTGGAGACTCTCCTGTCTCAGAGGAGTGGAAAGAGAGACTCCGTCAAAAGCTATCCACAAGGTCCCAGGTGTTCTCTTTACAAGAATGGGATGTTGGATTGGCAAAGGGGGTAGAGCACACAATCCGGATGTCAGATCCACGGCCGTTCAGGGAGCGCTCTCGTCGCTTGGCTCCAGCTGACCTGGAAGACGTGAGAAAGCACCTCCAAGAATTGTTGCGTGCTGGGATCATCAAGGAGTCTCGTAGTCCCTATGCATCCCCAATCGTGATTGTTCGCAAAAAGAACGGAGCTGTGAGAATGTGTATTGACTACCGATTGTTAAACAGCCGAACAATCCCAGATCAGTACACAACACCTTGTATTGATGATGTGCTGGATTCAATGACCGGAAGCAAGTGGTTCTCTGTTCTTGATCTGCGGAGCGGTTATTACCAAATCGCCATGGCCGAGGAAGATAAGGAAAAGACGGCATTCATCTGCCCACTGGGGTTCTTCCAGTTTGAGAGGATGCCGCAGGGGATAACTGGAGCCCCAGCCACCTTCCAAAGATTAATGGAGAAGGCTGTGGGTGACATGAATCTGCTCGAAGTCCTTGTCTACCTCGATGACTTGATTGTCTTTGGCCGAACTTTAGAAGAGCATGAGGAGAGACTTCTTAAAGTCCTTGATCGTCTGGCAGCGGTTGGATTGAAAATCTCATTTGACAAATGTCAATTCTGCCTCCCAAAGGTAAAATACCTTGGACATATTGTGTCGGCCAATGGAGTATCACCTGACCCAGCCAAGATAGAGGCAGTTACCAGTTGGCCACAGCCTACGTACCTGAAGGCTCTTCAATCCTTTTTGGGATTTTGTGGCTATTACCGCCGTTTCATCGCCAATTATGCAGCCATAGTCAGGCCATTGTCTGAGCTCACAAAAGGCTATGCTCCAACCCAGCGGGGCAAGAAGCCTGAGAAGGACAACAGAAAGACTTACCTCAAAGAGTCCGAGCCCTTTGGTGAGAGATGGGACCAGTCATGCACTGAGGCTTTCCACAAGATTATCCACTGCCTTACTCATGCACCTGTGTTGGCCTTTGCGGATTCCAACAAGCCCTATGTCCTGCATGTGGACGCCAGCTTGAGAGGGCTGGGCGCCGTTCTATATCAGGAACATAGTGAGGGTCTGAGACCAGTCGCCTATGCCAGCAGGAAGCTAAAGACATCTGAGAAGAATTACCCCGTTCACCAGCTGGAGTTTCTGGCCCTTAAGTGGGCAGTAGTGGATAAATTCCATGATTATTTATATGGAGTCAGATTTACTGTACGTACGGACAATAACCCGCTTACGTACGTGTTATCGACCGCCAAGCTCAGTGCTGTGGGGCACAGATGGCTCTCTGCTTTATCCACCTATGACTTCGATGTCAAGTACCGACCAGGCAGACACAACATAGACGCTGACCTGCTCTCAAGAAACATGACTGAAGAGAGTTCAGAGGAATGGGAGACCATACCACAGTCTGGTGTGAGATCCATCTGTAAACGAATTTGCATCCCTGGTTCGGCGGGCAGTCCACCGAGGTTTGTAGATCAGTTGGGAGCTTCGCCTGACTGTGTGCCGGATATTTATGCATTCCCAACTCACCTGGAGTTGAAATCATTGGGGCAGATGTCAAAGCAGGAGCTGATTGAAGCTCAGGAGGATGATGCAGCCATCAGATCTGCCATACAAGCTGTTAAATATGGCAAATGGCCAGAAGAGAATGGATCCTGTTCAGAGCGCTCTCGTCTAAAAAAAGAGATGGGGAAACTGATGATGAAAGAGGGGCTGCTCCATCGCTTAAGCAAGCGGCCCTCCGGAGAAGAACTCACTCAACTTGTCTTACCAAGCGAGTTTAGAGAAGTGGTGCTAAAGGCCACCCATGATGATCTTGGACACCTTGGTATTGAAAGAACTACAGACTTGTTGAGGAGCAGGTTCTTTTGGCCAAAACTGGCATGTGATGTTGAGCAGTACATAAAGAACTGTGGAGAATGTGTCACTCGGAAGACCCCCTGTCAGAGGGCAGCGCCTTTACATCACATTTCAAGCAATGGACCGATGGATTTGGTATGCATCGATTTTCTGTCCATGGAGCCAGATTCTGCAGGTATCAGCAATGTGTTAGTGGTCACGGATCATTTCACCCGTTATGCCCAGGCTTTCCCATCCCGAAATCAGAAAGCGCAGATGGTGGCAAAGATCCTGGTGGACAAGTATTTCCTGCATTATGGTTTGCCAGCCAGAATCCACTCCGATCAGGGGAGAGACTTTGAGAGCCAGTTAATCAAAGAGCTCTTGAAGATGATGGGAATCCGGAAATCACGGACCACTCCCTACCACCCACAGGGAGATCCGCAGCCTGAGAGATTCAACAGAACTCTTCTTTCAATGCTGGGAACCCTGGGTTGTGAGAGGAAACGGCATTGGAGCCAGCATATTGGCTACTTGGTTCATGCCTACAACAGTAGCAAATGTGATGCTACAGGGTACTCACCCTATTTCTTAATGTTTGGCCGAGAAGCAAGGCTTCCAATAGACGTGTGCTTTGGAACTTCTCCTGATGGCAAAGCTGACGGTAGTCATTCACGCTATGTAGCCAAGCTAAAAGAAGACTTGCAAAGAGCTTACAAGCTTGCCTCGGAAACGGCCTACAAGACACATCAGAGGAACAAGAGGTCCTATGATAAAAGAGTGGGATTCCAGACACTGGATATCGGCGACAGAGTGTTGCTAAGGAACTTAGGATTGAAAGGGAAACATAAGTTGGAGAGTCGTTGGAGTTCTGTCCCTTACGTGGTCCTGGGAAAGATGCCCAACCTTCCAGTGTACAAAGTGAAACCGGAGGACGGGGGTGGAGGAGTCAAAACTCTCCATCGTGATCATCTTTTACCAATTGGACAGTTAGTGAGAATGCCGACAGTGGAGACTGAAGACAAGTCACCTGTAAAGACAAGATCAAGAACCAGAACTGAGACACAAAAGAGGTCAAAGAAAGTCTTACCTGAAGTACAGGAAGCTCTTCAAGAGTCGCAGTTTACAGATTCCTCTTCAGATGTGGAGTATTATGGACCTGGAAAACCCTACCGTACTTACCTGAAGGAGATCCTGACAAAAGAAAGAGATACTGTTGGACAGACAAATCCCATCCAAGATGATAGTGATTCCTCTCAATTGTCGGATGGAAATCCTGCTGAGGACAGTTTGTCAGAGGGAAACAGTGTGGTGAAGGAACATTACGGTATGAGAGAAGATGAGGGAGATCAAGATTCAGTTCTTGATGAAGAAAGTGATCCAGAGACTGATAACCCTTGCCACGATGAGCATCCAGAAACAGTCACTAAGACAAAAGTGATTAGCAAACATGAAAACCATGCAAAAAGGATAGTGAAACCAGTTATCAGGTTAACTTACGATGAGCCTGGTAAGGCAAAAGATCAACCTCTCACTATTGTGCATAGAGGTGTTATCATTAAGATTGGCAAGAGTTAATTTAACCAGTCATGCACCTTTTCCACTAGTACATAAAAAAAGGGTAGAGTTCATTATGTTTGATGAGGACATCAAAAACTTTTAGAAGGGGGAGGGTGTAACCCGGTTTAAAAATGCATGAGGGTATAAGTGATGCTTGTAGTAGGCTTATCATTTAATATTCTGAGCCTATAAATAGTTTGATTAAAAGGGTTGAAATTCATTTAAAAGTTAGGATGAAAATGTCAAAAACAGTTTAAAAGTTATTATATGTTTATTGTTTTAAACAAGAGATAATGTATTTCTGAAAACTGTCTAAACCAGCATTTATGGGGTTAATAACGATTGGGCGGAGAATCAGCGTCGCGGGTGTTTTTTTTTCTTCAGTTTTTGAGGAGAAGAGAGATGAGAGAGGAGAGGTGAAGCAAAAGAGTGAGCGTGACACAGGGATTTTCTGAGTTAATTTGTGAATTAGTAGTGCACAAACCAGTGTGTAACTTGTGTCTTAGGATTGTTTTCAAAACAACCAGTGAGAAGAGTGACAAGCTGCATATTGAGGAATGGGAGGAATTTCAACACGAAGTTCAGAGACTGTTTACTTTTGTGCTACTGCTAATGCTAATGATTAGTCACCTTGAAGTATAGGCTGGAGTTTGTTCATTACAAGTGAATGACGTTTTTCTAGTTAAAGTTTGACTCCCTCAGTTGAACATTTCAAGGGGTTTATTTGCTGTTTTCGAACTGAAGACAGGGAAGAGAATCAGTCAGAGCTTGGAGCAACCAGGACTTCTCTTGTGAGTTTTACGGGAAACGTGGCGAAGAAAAGAGAAATGAACGGAGTTCGTGTGGAAATGCTGATTGGATGCTGAGCCTGCTTCTGTGATTGTTGGAGAAAAGACTGGACAGAAACATTAACTCAAGGTATCCTTTATTTTGTTTGCTCGCTGACGAGTGAAGCGGCCATTAAGTTTTGGGCCACAACGAACACAAGCACCGCATCAGGCCTGCTACGGTATTTTAGTTTAATAATAATTTTGGTTGCCGGCTTTATATTGCATTAAGGTGTGTGTGTGGGCCCACAAAGTGTGTTGGTTTAAGTGATTTTGAAGTTTTGATGACATTCTTTTGAACATCAAAGTTTTCTGAATTAATTCATCTGAAGGTTAACAGTGTTTAAATTGTTGTCTGTGCATTTATATATATGGTACAGTATTGACAGTATTTTCCTTTAAAAAAAGAGGGACATTTTATGTTGAAGGTTTAAAAAAGAACAAGCATATCTTTATTTCATTTTCTTATTTGTTGGAGATAATAATTTCTTTACTGAGTAAATAATTGAGATATATTTTTCTAAGACCTTGTGTTGTGTTACTTTATTACTTACCTGGAAAGAGGTTATCATTTTATTCCGATAGAGACATATACAGACACTTATGGTTAAACATTTTTTCTCTAACTATAACTTAAGAAACGTGAATTCATAGGTAGGCTAGAAAAACATTTCATGTGTGTACTTTAAAAGAGAGCTCCAAGATAACATTTAAAACTGAGTTAATCAGGGTTAAAACACATTTGATAAAACTTTAAAAGAACCCAAAAGCCCTGCCCTCATCAATATACGTGCTGAGGGGAGCGCTACACTTATATCATGATTAACTTTTATATATTAAAGGCTCAAGGGAAAGTAGATTTCTCAATTCATCACCTCTTCATTGAACTGCTGATTAAAGGTTGGGTTACGTTAGGATTTTGTTAGCAAACTGACCCATAATTGTTCTCTTATTATCCTCTTCTAGACTGTCCTGGGTGATGGACAGGAGTTTGGAAGGAGTACACATTACATATGCATATGGCACGGTTGAAAACATGGAAGACGTCGTCAATCCAATCCTCATCGTGATAGGTTCCTCCAATGATTGGTTTCGACTCCAGTCATCATCGACTTGAGGGTCGCCAGTGATAGGTACCTCTGCAGTAGGGAGGACTTCAGGGTCACTGGTGATGTCCTGAGAAAACGTCTGACCTGAAGAGGGTAATGACATCCACATTAACGTATTAATAAAATACTCATATTACTGCAACTAATATTCATTCATTTTCATGCGCATATTCACCTTGTTAGGAAACATACAGACTTCAATACAAAAATGCATTCTGTATAAATGCATAAATTCATGAAGATACTAACTTAAAGATGGCGTGTAATGTCCTGTAACATGTGTTGAGTTTATTACGTTTCTGAATTTTGCAGTGCAATTCAGTTTTTAATTTGTGATTGTGCATGAGCCAGTGCAGACAGTGCAGATTCTCATAACATGAACATCTCATTTACCATCTGAGGCTTGGGTGACCTCAACACTCAATGTCAGGTGCAACATGAAAAAGAGTTTGGAAGGAGTCAACATTAAATTTGCACATGACACTGTTTAAAACATGGAAGACGTCATCAATTCAGTCATCATCGACTTGAGGGTCACCAGTGATAGGTTCCTACAATGATTGGTTTTGACTCCAGTCATCATCGACTTGAGGGTCATGACTGATAGGTTCCTCTGCAGTAGGGAGGATTTCAGGGTCACTCGTGATATCCTGAGAAGACGTCTGAGATGAAGAGGGTAATGACATCAACATTACTCATATTACTGAAACTGCATGCTCATGTCTTTGAATTGTTGATGAAACTGGAGTACCTGGAGGAAAACATGAGAAATCCACACAGAAAGGCCTCCTGATACAGGTGGGAGTCATGGGACTCGAACCAGGGACTTTCTCGCTTTGAGGTGACAGTGCGACCCACTGAGCTACTGTATTGTCCTGCTAATATTTGTGTGTATATTAATTCAAATGATAAAAATAGATCAAATGTTAGCAATTAATCTCTTACAGCCACAAGTATGGATTTTAAATTAACAACATTTTTATTCATTTTTAGGTACCAAAAACTGTCAAGACACATTTTTTCAGAGTGGTTTCATTTTCCCAGAGTATAAAAGTTTCTAAGTGCATTAAACATTTGAATTACAAAAAGAACAGATACAACTTTAATTTAAGATTCACAGAACGTTAGCCAAAGTTCTGAAAATGTTCCCTGTCTGCTAAATGCCACCATAAAGCATGAAGATATTAATATGTTATAAACATCAGGATTTTCTGTAAAACTGCTTTGAAACAAGGTGCATTGTGAAAAGCATTATTCAAAAAAATCTGAAATGTTGGAAAAGCGACACGGAGATGGCATTTTTATTTTTATAAGTAATAGTTTTATTACTCAAAGACGAGTACTATATTTTATTAAACAGATATATTGCCATATGTAGCTCTCTAACAGAGTTCATTGTAAAGCATTATCTATTGTGAAGGGTCGTTTCATCATGGGACGTTGTTGTGCTTCTGGAATTTATTTTCAAGGAAGTATACAGTGTCTATTAATGGGTATATAGCTACAGTTACGTCTTCAGCTAGTCAGCTTGAGATCCCTTCCATCTAAACTGGTTATATATCTTAAGCAGTGAATGTTTTATGAGCAGTAAGATAACCACATTCATCCGCACAGTCACACAGAGCCGAATCACAATGCTATTCTGCAAAATGCATGCGGTTTTGTTTTTTACCTGCTGGAGGGATAAAAGTCACATAGTGTACCTTAAAAAGTGAAAGTGGTGTGACATGTAGCCAAGGTTGGTGTCTAATTTGTGCTCTGCATTTCACTCATCCAAGTACACACACACAGCAGTGAGTATTGAACACACACACACCCCGAGCGGTGGGCAGCCATTTTTTGCTGCGGCGCCCGGGGAGCGATTGGGGGTTAGGTGCCTTGTATAAGGACACCTCAGTTGTTCATTTATCTCAGAAATCTGGGCTTTGAATGGGCATGATGGTTCTGGAAATGCTAATTTAATAGCCAAGTTAGTAGCCACTATAGTGTATCATTGAACACTTTCGTATATTTCAATTTACACTCACCTAAAGGATTATTAGGAACACCATACTAATACTGTGTTTGACCCCCTTTCGCCTTCAGAACTGCCTTAATTCTACGTGGCATTGATTCAACAAGGTGCTAAAAGCATTCTTTAGAAATGTTGGCCCATATTGATAGGATAGCATCTTGCAGTTGATGGAGATTTGTGGGATGCACATCCAGGGCATGAAGCTCCCGTTCCACCACATCCCAAAGATGCTCTATTGGGTTGAGATCTGGTGACTGTGGGGGCCATTTTAGTACAGTAAACTCATTGTCATGTTCAAGACACCAATTTGAAATGATTCGAGCTTTGTGACATGGTGCATTATCCTGCTGGAAGTAGCCATCAGAGGATGGGTACATGGTGGTCATAAAGGGATGGACATGGTCAGAAACAATGCTCAGGTAGGCCGTGGCATTTAAACGATGCCCAATGGGCACTAAGGGGCCTAAAGTGCCTAATTTTGGTGAGCTTGTGCAAATTGTAGCCTCTTTTTCCTATTTTGTAGTGGAGATGAGTGGTACCCGGTGGGGTCTTCTGCTGTTGTAGCCCATCCGCCTCAAGGTTGTGCGTGGGTTGGCTTCACAAATGCTTTGCTGCATACCTCGGTTGTAACGAGTGGTTATTTCAGTCAAAGTTGCTCTTCTATCAGCTTGAATCAGTCGGCCCATTCTCCTCTGACCTCTAGCATCAACAAGGCATTTTCGCCCACAGGACTGCCGCATACTGGATGTTTTTCCCTTTTCACACCATTCTTTGTAAACCCTAGAAATGGTTGTGCGTGAAAATCCCAGTAACTGAGCAGATTGTGAAATACTCAGACCGGCCCATCTGGCACCAACAACCATGCCACGCTCAAAATTGCTTAAATCCCCTTTCTTTCCCATTCTGACATTCAGTTTGGAGTTCATGAGATTGTCTTGAACAGGACCACACCCCTAAATGCATTGAAGCAACTGCCATGTGATTGGTTGATTGGATAATTGCATTAATGAGAAATTGAACAGGTGTTCCTAATAATCCTTTAGGTGAGTGTATATTTAGACGAATGTCTGATTTCCTATTAATCCACCTATAAAAGAGAACTGGTTGTTTTTATGTCAATCCGATGGCTGCTTCCAGCATGAACGCATCCTTCTGCGTGTGTGTGTGGCCGTAAATACTTCCTCTCCAGAGGAACACGAGCACTACATGTGCATTTCCATACACCCACATGCTCTATGAATTCTGTTCTCACGGGCAAATTATTTAATTTGCTGTAGTTCAGCCCGAGGATCTATGTGACATTAGCCCTAAATGCATCCCACCGGCTGAGCGACCCCGTGTCATATTAGGAATATCATGTTCCCCGCACACATACGGTTTGCACAATAGGTGCTCTCACAATTCGAGCATGAAATATTGCCATTTCACATGAATAATGCAACAGCGGCAAAAGCAGTAATGTCGGCGGCTTTGTCCACTCTGCGTTCGGTGAACCGTACAGGCCCCCGGGGAAACGCACACCATCACGGATATCATTTCGCTCCATCTGCATTTGATTTACTATGTGTTCCTGCGATAAATGGCGGTTATTGATGGCTGTAATCTTGAGTTATAACGCAGAGGTCATTACAGATCATTTCACCGTGGTTTCATACAGTCAATTAGACCACAGTCTTCTGTGTGGGACTCTCATATGAGAGGCCTAACACCTTTTGTAGCTGAGAGATTTATTATACTTTAAGGGTGGAGAAGGAAAATTATTATTTGAATTATTTATCCAATGCGTAAAAGATGGTTTCCTCTTCATATTTCTTGAGGCATGTGATAAAGATAGTAGACACAAAACAGAGACATCATTTATGCTATAAACTCTGACGATAGTAACTGTAAGACACTGTAGTTACAGCATGGCCCAAACCTATACCATGAATATGTCAACTGTTATAGAGTATTCGGTTTTTCTGGCTTTTGCAGATTGAAGTAAGAATTCAAATATTATTGTAATGTTAAACTGAAAAATGAAAGTAAGGAATAATTGAAGACGGGGCGTTTAATTATTGAAAGTTACATACGCACCCGCGCTGGTAATGCAACCACAACGCGAGGAAGGTGTGCATTAGGTTTTCAATAATTCAACAATACAGAGTAAATTATTCCTTAAACCGCAGTTACCACACGTTTCTCTCAAAGCTATATTTTTGGATTTAGTCCCTAAAATGTTCTTTCGAGTGGAACCACTTCCCCAAAGTGCAGATTTAGTGCTTTTTTAGTGCAACCCAAAGCCACCGTTACTTGAAATGCTCTTTGAAATCATTTGAAATTTTCCTGCTCCAATTTGCATACCTGATTTAGTGCCTGTCAAATAATTTGTTAAAAACAGTATTTCACATGTGCTGGTGGAGTGTCAAAGTCTATGTTTATTCATGCTTTTTGCCTAATATTGATCTTGAGCAACGAGAGTTTGGAATAGTTAGCATTTTTAACTGTTGCAAAAAGTGCAGAGAAGTGTGAGACTGATGTCCCCAAAATATTTTTTAAATGTATGAACCTGCAATGTAAATAATAATGAATTTTGCTTGACCCTAAACATTTACACACTAGGGCCACATCCACACGAAGCCAGAGCTTTACCTATCCCATCTTTTTTTTTCCTCGTCTCCAGAAATATCTGTGTACACACGAAACCACTGAAACCCACACAAAACGATGTAGTATACATGCCAGACCGCAATTCTGCCGCTGTAATTCTGCCACAGAGATACTCTAAAAACGGAGAAGAAGAGTTGGAGCATGAGAGTTGGGGCCTAAGACTGCCTTTAACACGATTCAACGCCACACCATGATAACCAAACTCCATCTTCATGTGCCACCTCTCTTCATTCAATGGATCAATAATTTCCTCAGTGACAGACCACAGGCGGTAAGGGTGGGTAGTACGACATCCACCAGCATTACTTTTAACACGGGAGCCCCTCAAGGTTGTGTCCTCAGTCCCTTTCTCTATACGCTGTACACTAACAATTGCCATAGCCCCTCCCCCATCACAAAATACTTCAAATACTCGGATGACACAGCCATACTCGCCCTCCTCACCAGCAAGGCAGATATAGCATATCACCAATCTGTTGCTCACTTTACCCAATGGTGTACAGACAGTCACCTTCTCCTCAAAGTTATAAAAATAAAGGAACTCATTATTGACACACGGAAAAAACTCTCCACCTCTCACTGCCCTATCTCCATCAATGGTCAGTCAGTAGAAATTGTCAACAGTTGCAGGTACCTTGGCGTTATTATGGACAGTAAATTGAGTTTTGACCATCACATGACATCACAGACATTCATAGGCGCAGCCAACAAAGACTATTTGTCATACGTAAACTCAATCAAACCACACCTCTTGTTTCTCCTTTACCGTAGTATTATTGAACCCATCCTCCTGTACTGTGCCATCTGCAACTTCACCATGTTCTCTCTAACTAATAGAAACAAGCTCTTTAAAATCACCAACATCTCTGCAAAAATAATAGGTCTCCCAACTCCCGACTTGTCGGCTCTTATTGACACTGCTATCATTCGTAGAGCAAACACTATAATACAAAATCCTAGCCACCCTCTCAACTCATGTTTCACCCTTCTTCCCTCAGGCCGTAGATGCAGACAGCTGCCCCATAAAAAAATCACGCCTAGGGAAAAGTTTTGTACTCTCAGCTAAAAGAGCGCTGAATTTACATAATGCATAATTTCCAACGTTTTTTTTTTTTTTACAGTTTTTGTTGCTGATGCCATCTTTGTGCAGTATGTCTATTTTTTTGTACTATAATATGTGTATTTTGTGCAGTATGTGTATACTATGTGTGCTGAATGTTGCTCCTGGTACAGGCTGTGGAAACAAATTTCCTCTACTGAGGACAATAAATAATAAATCTGAATCTGACTGCACGTTTTAGCATCGATATCATGATAGTCACATCGAAGGATCATCAAAGCTGCACCCTGGTTCAGAACACATGTGATTCGCGGGTTAATTGCAAAGTATAACCATCATAGAGTTTATCATGTGCATGTGTTTTTAAAGGGATACTTCCCCGCTGGAAAGATGAATGTGTATTTAAATTGGGTCATTTATGTAGTAGAAATGTTAAATTAATTTAGAAGTTGGTGCTTTCTAGACAGAGAAAAGCCAGAAAATGTATTTTTGTCTCATGTGGATGAAAGACAACAACTCCCAGAATGCACTTGCTTCGCTGCCCTACAAGGCCGCTCCCAAGACACGGCTACCGGTTATCACTTGCCCATCGCAGCACTGCCCCCACCGTTGTGTTCATAAAATAATTTAGTTCAGTTAGAGAACAGACACTACAATTAAAAACTGCTCAAGCGGCCATGACATCCCACCCCCTATGGTCAGGTTGAAAACATGCAGAACTAGCTCCTACTACTGGCTGTAGTCTCTAGCCTCTGGCCAAAAAAGCCTCAGATGATGCAAAATGACGATATTTGCATCATCGGAGGCTTTTTCCAGACATAAAATACATAAACCTCTCGTCTCAGGGAGATATGAGAGAGGGAGGGGGGGGGGGCACGATCATTCGAATATACTACCGGGTTTCTACTGATACAAAACTTAATGCTAAATCGCTGAGGTAACCCTTTAAGTCAAGTCAGGCACTGAGCCGCACCGAATTCAGTTCTCTTTCTCTTTCTTTTGAGCTTCAATGGTAAATGAAGTCAAAATGTACATTTACATTTACATTTACATTTATGCATTTGGCAGACACTTTTATCCAAAGCGACTTACATTGCATTGAAGGTACACATTTTACATTTTGTCAATTCTTGCTTTCCCTGGGAATCGAACCCATGACCTTGGCGTTGCTAGCGCCATGCTCTACTGTTTGAGCTACAGGAAAGTAAAAATGCCCGTCTCAATTGGAAAACAGATGCGTGTCATTTATATTAGGTCCGTGCATTCGTCTTAAAGGGACAGCGGCCTAATGTACCCGAAGGTGTTTGTGTCACCAATGCTGATCAATCAACAAAACAGAAAGAGAAAATTACTTTTGTAGCTTTAACAAAGATAAATTGTATTAATTCATTCATTATATTAGTTATATTTACAGTGAAGAATGTGATTTTACATTTAATTATTCAATTTCTGTGCCTGAATGCTGTCAGATTTACCTGAAAAACATAAAGCACTGCTTATTTCAAATGTATCTTTCTTCTATTGTATTTATCTGTGCTTGTAATTTGTTTATTATTTTCTATGCAGATTCACTCCCCTACAAAATCACCAATTATTCTAGAATGATTAGTTCTTTTCAAATAGAGCTATTCAAATCATCTGGTGAAATTGTTTTTGTATCGTAATAAATATCGCTGAAAAACCAAATATCGCAATATAAGTTTTGTTTCCAATATTGTGCAGCACTAGTACACACAAACATAAACAGCACAGTCCTACAGTATCAATATGCAATTTTATGACATGTCTCAACACTGTCAACACACTCAAAAAGTATACAGACTTGTATAAGTATGCACTACATAGTGCATAGTGTAAGTATGGAAATTGGGAACGTTTTTGAAACAATTCAGAAAACAAAGTGTGCAAAGTATTATGGAACTGTAATGCAGTTAAAGAAAATGAATCGACACCGAACGTTTGTCAACCAATTACAATTCAGCAGTGCCTTTGTATAAAGCATAATTCTCATGATTTGCATTGAGTCTAACTACAGATGTTCAGGACTCACTCTTTCTCAAAGAGTCTCATAAGCACCTCTAATGCTTATTCTGACTATGTGATGTGCACTGAACAGCAGTCAACAGGTGTTGAATCTCAGAAAGAGAGTTTAATGGAGTCACATTGCTGGAGCTTCGTACATCTCCTGGAAATCTCAGCGTGGTTCTCTAGACAGTCTACACAGGACAATATCTAACCAACACAGATGTTCGGCCAAAGTAAAACACTGAACATCTGCTGATACTTGTTTGACAAATTGCTTTTCATGCATCCCACAGATGCTTCATGTCTTCAGTTTGTAAATCTTGTTTTATTTTGACAGGACCATTTTCTTTTTCAAAAGAACATGTTGTTCTTCACTTCTCCACTCCTATTGAATATGTTTGAATCCAATATAAAATCCCAGAGAACTTGAACTTGCTTGCTGATTCCACAGAATGTGCTATTTGCACCAAATTGTAACCCAACCGATGTGACTTTAAAAAGTCTTTGGAAAGTTGCTTTTTTTCTAAAGCAGCATCAAACCATATGATTTATTACTTGTATTTCTACTGATGTTATTTATCTTTGACTTGTCTTTTGGTTTGCAGTATATTGGCAAAACTAACTGACAGCTCCATAGCCGGATTAATGGACATCGAAGTTCCATTAGCCGTGGTGACCTCAAACTCCCCGTGGCAAGGCCCTTTCAGTTTGTAGCATCAATACAGTAGCCCTTTCCTGTAGATACTCTAATATGTGTGTGAATAGATAGGAAGACAAACCCTTTTGCTGATTTTCAGGTCTGATCTGCATGGCAGGAGGCATTTGGTGGAGGTTACGGCAGCCAAATAGTCATTAAATCCAATGGTTCACATAGGGGAGACTGGGTATGGTTAACACTTTTTTCTTCAGCACCTAAAACTACCTTTTTTTTTTGCTACACTTCTGAAACTTTTAGGCGAAGTACCCACATTTGTCTACTACAAATGGCAACAATTTAAATTTAAATCACCGACTTCGTGAGATAATGACAATTACAAATTGGTCCTTTGTTACAACCTACCCCGCCACTGTCCCATTGTTTAGCTCGCTGTATTAGCATGGTGCTTTGAAATTAGCAGGAGGTTGATACACCATTCTTTACTAGAGAATCTGCAGTTTGACCTGATGTAACTCATACAACATTATCTACAACGGTAGAAGTACTAAACAAAATATTATCGTGTTGTTGTTTTTTACTTTCTTACCTCAGAATTAGATTTTCTGCTGTAGCTTCAGGAGAGATAGCAACACAGACTGGCAAACAATCCATGTGGGATAGTAAAGGCAGCCTGAGGAAACTGAAACTGTCATATGACTCCTATCGTATCCCTGATTCGTGGAATTGGTAGTGTTAAAACTCTCCCTGTGTTGCAACTATACCCGGTCTCCCCTACTTTTCCCTAGCCGGACGTCCTCATACTCTCAGTCTTATACTGCTCCATTGGGCTGTGATTATGGGGTGAAAATGCCTCTGCACTCAATTGGATAGACCTACAACCAATCAGAGCGACGCATGTCAACAGAACTGCACGCCAGGGACGTCGTTAGGCCTATTTTAGGGGGGCTGAAGCTACCCCAAAATGTTCCTAAGCCCCCCTAAATGATAATAAGAACAACAATAACAGTTTGATGTATCAATAACTGTATGCTCATTCATATTTAGACGCAACAAATGATATATCCAGCTACAAAAAAATAGCCGAAAAGTCGGAAGTTGGACAGAAGTACAAAGAGTCGTTGTGCTATCAAGATGATGCACCGCGTCTCGTTGCATTGGTGTGAACTGTGGCAGCTTTCAGAGCGTTGAAGACCGGAGCGCTAATGCAAGTAACTGGAGGATTCATCTCGTCTCGTCGTTACCAAGGTTGTAATCGTTAACGAAAACGAACGAAAAAACGAAAACTAGGTGGGTTGTCGTTAACTGAAATAAAAATAAAAACGAGGCATTACAAAAAAACGATAACTAACCAAAACTGTAATGTGTGTTTGGCAAAACTAACTAAAATAAAATTATGGATTAAATGTCCTTAGTTTTCGTCTTTATCAATGTCTTTCATAGAGCAAATAACATTCAGCTGCATTTCCTTTCCCTGCGTCTCTCACTCACGCACTCTCTCACATACACGCGCGCCACACACACACACACACACAGCCCCTCCCCTCCGTGCACACTGCCTTCTCCATGAGAACGAGTGTTCGACGTTGAAAACTAGTTCGCGAAAGGTTGGTATCTCGTGAACACCTTTACACAATCACACATTAAAAAGTCGTATAAAAATATTTTTAATTCAGAATATAATTTTGTCAGCATGTTAATGTAGACCCGAGAAGCGATTGCTACTTTAGAAAGTTAACTAGTCGCAAGTTTGAGGTAAAATTGTAAAATGCACTTGAGTTTTCGATGTCAAAACACTAAATAAGCTGTGATTCAATTATTAAATAATGTTATGTCATTTGCTTACTCTTACACTGAATGTTTGCTGCTTCAATCCAGATGAGTAGGCTATTGTATAGGGTAAATATAGTATAGGGTGTGAATTGTACAGCTGTGGTATTTCTATAGGTTTAGCTCAATTTAGGTTTAGCTGTATATTTGTATTTTAGCTCAAAAATGGGTTGAATACATGCGGTTCTGTGTAATTAAATAGCATTTTGTGGACAACCTATCTTATTTAGAGAGGAATTAGATATAGTATGCTATTACTTTATCATACATTTACATGAGCAGACAGATAGCATTTAAGTCATTGCTTATAGTAACTCATCAGGAGCAAAGTCTGGCCTAAGTAAATTCCCCCATGCAGCTTTGATGTGTCTAAAAGCTAACATTACAGCAACTTTTCTTTAACAGGGTAGAAATGGAAGAAGGGGATATGTCTGTCACGTTTTACTTGTTAACATCTTGGTTTCTTGACTGCTTGTTGACATAAGTGTAGCTCTAGATGTGAGTGCAAAGATTTTGCAAACGCAAGTTACAAATACCCTGTGACGTCCCTGCTGCACGCACACTGGAAGAAGTAGAAGAAGAAGATGAGTGTAAATGATCTATGCTGGTGTTGTAAAAATAATTTAAGGATACACAGAGTACTTACCAACACGATCATCATTTTTGAGAGAAATAGTAAAGGTGAATGCACGAATTCAACCCAAGCGTTCTTTGGTGACATGAATGATTGCGTTACTGTTGATCATCTGTCCATCATTGTATAAAGCCCGCCCTGACAATTTGATTGGTCCGAACAGCTTTGGTTCGAGCATAGTTTCACCACATCGGATCAAGTCCAGACCAAACTTCCCGACCTCAAATGATGTGAGTGGGGCTAAGTTCGGCTGGCATCCAGGCTAACTTTTCCCACCCTACACTGTGAATATTTACATGTGTTCAATAAAGACATGAAAATATGTCATTGTTTGTGTGTTGTTTGTTTAGGTAGAATGGGTTTCTTAGACTTAACTGAATTTCAGATCAAGTTTTAGGATCCGTTTTGGAGAAAATCTTATCTCTGGTTAGTATCTCAAAGAGGGCTTTCTTTAAATGTCCTGTTTTATCACCAGCTGTGTTCTTGCTAGATGGTTCAAGCAGTTTCAATTCTTTTTCCTTCAGCGGTTCTACCAACCTGCTTAATTTAATGTAACTTCCCACATTCCTTCATAATAAGGAATACAGCCGTGTTAACGGCCTGTGAACAGCTCGTGCTAAGCTTCAATGACAGCATCATTAACAGGGCGGTGGTGATGATCTTCTGTTGTACATCACAACACCTCTCCTTCTGATCTCTCGCTCTCTGTGCCATGACATTGCCTGATTTTGATGTGATACTGTGAAATGATTAAATTGAAAAGACTTCTTTCAAAAGAGATGTGCATGTATTGAGAGTGCTTTTGTGACTCTGTCTTGGAGGTCTATAATACTTGGAGAAAGCTATTGATTAGCATTCACATTCATCTCAAAGGCAGTTGCTCTATTGGCACCGTAGACTCTAAAAAAGGACGACGCACCTTCACTCTCTTCCATTGTAGAAAAGTGAAGCCGCCAATGTCCCAATCTGGTGCTGAACTCTTGCGCTGCTTCGGGACCCGAGTCGGTAGTGAGCGTGAAGTGGAGCCGTGGTATCAAGACCCCGCCCACACTTCTACATTGGTTAGTACAGTTTACTGCAAAACGACTCATTATGTCTGTGTGAAATAAACAGTTATGGAAAATGAAAAAATTATAGTTAAAGCGCCAATCTCCTCCCGAAAATCCCCCAAAAAGTCTGTTGGTGCATTAGTGACTACTTCACTCAGAGAAGCTGTCAAACTCAGCCGTCAATCATGTCATGTCATGTCACGTCACACTCCCGTTTTTATAGCATCAAATAACTAACTAAAACCTACTTCATTTATTTAAAGTCCCCCTGTGGTGAAAATCAAGTTTTTAATGTTGTTTATATGTCTATGTGGTGTTTTTAATATGCTTTAAGACAAACCATGTGCAAATTCATAAGTCAGCACCATTGTTGAGTATGTTCTCTTTAAAACTGCAGTGAACCAAAGCGAGTCTCGAAAACACGGTTTGAAATCGCTGGTGTTTCTGACATCACAAACTATCTTGTAACCAATCACGTCAACCGTCACGGCAAGCTTCAGCATAGGTTATCCCCTATTCACTGAAGCAGTGAACGGAGACTCAAGAGAAGCCAGGTTATTCTCGTATGTTTTTCTGGTGATATGAAAAATCAGATAGATTTAGCAATATAGCGGGCGAATTATAGCCTGGATGCCAGCCGAACTTACCCCCGCCCACAACATTTTTACTCGGGCAGTTCGGTCTGGAATTGATCCGTAGAGAAGTAATTATGCCCGAACAGAAACTGTTCGGACCAATGAATTTGTCAGGGCGGGCTTTAGACGATGATGGACAGATGATAAACAGTAACGTAATCATCCACGTCATCAAAGGCGCTTCTAATCCTAAACGGAGAACTTGTTCGTATATGCATTCACCTTTACTATTTCTCTGATGATCGTGTTGGTAAGTACTCTGTGTATCCTTAAATTCTTTTTTTACAACACCGGTAAAGATTGTTTAAACTCATCTTTTTCTTCTAACGTTAGGACACTTATTCCAGCGTGCGTGAGGGTTGCCAAGTTTTCACAACAAAACCCGCCCAATTGCTATTCAAAACTAGCCAAAAACAAGCCCAATAGCTTTCCGGGGGGGGTTCTCCGGGGAAAAAAGGCATTTGGGGGATAAAATATTTGTTATTTTGGCAGGGCTGTCTGCTAAAATTCGCATTCCTGGGTCTGTATATCACATAATTGGGGTCGCTTCAACCCGCGGACTTGGCAACACAGTGCAGTTGAGTTCTGTTGACATTTACCAACTAACGTTATGCGTCGCTCCGTTGCTCTGATTGGTTGTAGGTCTATCCAATTGAGGTCTTTCCTGGTTCGGTTGAAACACGCCCCATAATCACAGCCCAACGGAGCAGTATCAGACTCATATTCTGACTAGAATTGAGTATGACGACGTCAGGCTAGGCGAATTATGTATATGATGTATATTACGATGTTATGAACCATATGCCTTTCTCCACTGACGTTCTAAGTTGTCCAAAGCGTTTCTAAGGATACAGACTGACACTGAAGGCAGACTGAGATGGCAAATCGGAACATGGTTTGTGTAACATTAGCAACACATTATTAGCTGTTTAATAACGTAGTCAAGCAAAAGGATCATTATATTAATTACCGTTATGTGTCCGGCGTTGTAAAGAGAGCCATTGTGCAGCGTTTACCTCAGTAAGTTGACCGACTGTATTAGTGAGTGGGGGCAAGGCAAATTTGCATATTCATGAATCTGCGTATTCTAAATGAAGCAAGGGTTTAGAGTTACATTCAAGCTATTTTAAGGCACAAATAATAAGTTTTTTCGAAATGTAATTTTGGTGATCAAAGATGAGTTTTAAGGGATACAATTATTGACTTTAAAAAAACAGTTGAACTTACATCAGTGTGATTAAAAACGATCTAAAAGGACAGAAACCCTCTTTGGAAAAAGTGTGTATGAAGTGTAATTTGATTGTTTATTTTGTCTCACGTCCCATTAGATTACATGGAGAGGGCAAGGTTCATGACCCATACTGTGAAGTGACGTGTAGCCAAGTATGGTGAGCCATATTTGGAATTTGTGCTCTGCATTTAACCCATTCAAGTGCACACACACACAGTAGTGAACACACACACACCATGCAGCCATATTGCTGCCGCGCCCTGGGAGCAGTTGGGAGTTCAGTCGTGGTATTGAGGGTGAAGTATTGAGCGCAGGTTATTCACTCCCCCCACCATCAATTCCTGCCGGACCTGAGACTTGAACCTGCAACCTTCAGGTTACAAGTCCGACTCTCAAACCATTAGGCCACGACTGCGTCCAGCCACTTGGGGGTGATCGAAACGTTTTGGCTTCACTTTTCAGGACTTGTGTGGCACACTTGGTTGGCACCTCCTTTGTGCTTTTAAGAGCTTAATAAATAATATAAATAATAAAATACAAACAACATATTTAAATATTTAGATAGTTAGTCTGTGTTACACAGTGTTTGGCCGAACACGATTACATTACTTGGCCAATGGGGGAACACCCACACTGTCGTTTTGCTTTTGTATAAAAATGTAAATTATTTAGTTCAGTTGGCCAATGGACCTACAATTATAAACCGAAAGCATCTGCTCTGCTCCATACAGCATGAGTTGCACATTGCAGCAGGAGTCAGATTTTACATGTGATGAGAGAAAGGAGAGATGACTGACAGGATGCGTAACAGATCCTGAGCACCGGTTTTATCGGTAATACTAGTGTTGACGCACATTTATATACCGGTGTGAACATTTCCTCACCGTGACATCCATACTAACACCCTGTCGCTGGTTTGGGGTTTGTCCCTCCTCGGACCACTGTTGGTAGATTCTCACCACTGCTGACCTGGAGCAACCCACAAGCCTTGCCGTTTTAGAGATATTTTGTCCCAGCCGCCTTTCCATTACAATTTGGCCCTTGTTAAAGTTGCTCAGATCTTTATTTCTGCCCATGTCTCCTGCTTCCAACACGTTGATTATGAGAACTGATATTTTTACCATCTAATCTATCCAGACCATAATATGTGGCCTTGCTAGGAGATTATCAATGATATTCACTTCACCTGTGACTTTTTTTCTTTTTTTGTGATATGTTGCTTGTAAAAAAATAAATAAAAAAGAAACTATTTAATCCGCATACTGGGCTAATTTTGAATGGCAGATGCTTTGTAGTTATGTAGTTATGGCCTCTACCAACAGGGACTGAAAGTCAAGCATCCACGGCTTTCTCTGATTGGATGTGATTTTGCTGCATGCATTTTTGCCTTCAGTATAGACAGAAAAAATAGTTTAATTGTTGAATCTTATTGCGTTGGGCCTGGATGCTAGCCTATAATGCAGTTACTTTACATACATCTTTCATTACTTTCCACCATTCAAAAATACACCTTTACGTATAGATATAAATGAATGTTGCAGTAAACTAAATGTATTGTATGATTGATAAAATGTTATGCAATTTTTTTTGTTGCTAACAACATCTAGGGAAAGTGCTTTGTTTTCCCATGTGGCCCATTTTTTCCACGAGTAAATTGTTTCCACTGCAGCTTTGTATGGGCTTTGGAGAGTGTTTTCCTGCATAAGAGATGTATAAGGAAAATGTGTGCCTTTGTGACAGTATCAAATAGATGGAAGGATGTTTTACAGGAAGTGTCTATATACATGCATTTGTTGCATTTGTGTGCATGAATATTGTCTTCCTTTGTTTGATTAAATTAGCCGAACATTCTTCATTCTGTTATTGTTTCACTGCAAAAATCCAGGAGACAGAAACATCTCTTACACACCCTGCTGATGTATGCCTCTTGTGATTTCACATACACCATCATATTTTAAAAATCTCACCATGTCATCAAAAAACTGAAAACTACACCCAGTTTATTTGTATTATCATTTAATTAAGGAACAGATGTTTAAGCCAACTGGATTTTTAATGCAACTTTTAAAAAAACACCAAAACATAACAATATGAAATTTAAATAGCATTTTCCACAAGTAGGTTGAGAATTGAACTCCTTGCACAACAATAAATAGATATTACACAGATGTGTCTTACACTACTATAACTATACTAAATAAATAGTTTTCTACTATAGTTTTATTACTATAGTAATTAAAGTACAATAACTGGATAATAACTAAAACCTAAAGGCCTGGACGATTTTCGCGCGCGTGTTTATCGCAGACGTTTAACGACTCGTGGCTAAGCAATGGGCGCCAATGTGAGTGTGCACACCGACGTGTAAACCGCCAGGCGTAAAAGCGTCATTTTTAAAAAACGCCTCGGGTTCGTTTTTTTATTTTGACGCAACGCGTTAAATACTGGCCGACCAATGAGATCAGCACTTTTGTTCACGTGCCTGGAGCTGCTGAAGTGACAGTAAAACACGACTTGGTGGCGCTCAAGCACAAAACAGTCTTGCAGAGCACACATTGATACGACGAAGAAGTAGTAAGTAGACAAAGAAGAAAATGAGCTGATAATGCTGCCTGCCAGTTAGCAAAAAGTGTGTGAATGGTTTTGGCCATAGACATAATATATCTGTGGTCAAGCACGTAAATACTGTCTCTGTTCTTCTTCTGTGTGACAAGCGAGTGTCAGAAGCGTAAAGTGCCGCAGCACCATCTTGTGTACCAGAGCGCTATCTACTGAATGTGCACTTACACTCAAAAAACGTCACGAAAAACGCTGGCGATAAGCGCGCGCGATATTCGTCCCGGTGTGTACAGGCCTTAACCCTTACCTATGTAGGTACCTTGTGTGATTGCACTGTAAGTGCATGTACAGTAAAATAAGTTTTTATTTTAATGTGATGTTGTTACAGTGTAGTTACACAAATAAACATTGAGTAATATTAATTAACTACATGTACATAGGTTAAGGTTTGGTTTATGGTTAGATTCTTGTAACTATGCATCCTTTACTAATATTACTATAGTAAGTACTTGTAACGTGTCTAACTACGTCAAAATAATTTGCTTACCACGACTACTGGTACGCCTTTGGAAACAATAATACAAATAAATATACAAAAATTGTCCCTCTTACAAGAGCACAAAGACCCTTAACCTTATATCTGCATATCAGCCCAGTGACCAATGTGACACAATTGCCTTCATCCCTGATGCCATTTAACATGCAGTTGATAATATCTTTGACATCCTGTTTAATGGCGTCCATAAAATATAATACCAATTACAGCAATACTATCAGCAGGGGTAATAATAATAGTAATAACTACTATCGATTCAATGGTTTTGAGGGCTAATATTGCAGTTGCCCCATTAACTGCTGGCACAGTCACGGCTTCGGCTTAGCGCGCCTGAGAATTAAATGTTAATTTTTATTGATGAAAAAATGTCAGCAGGAGGCAGAAACTATCTGCTTGGAATGAGACATTCACACGATGCACTGGGGCATTGCTAATCCATTCAAGCCTGCCAATGTGGTGAGAGATTAAAATCACATCTGGATTAGATGACTTTTTGTTGCGTTATGTGTGTGGCTCATTTCAAATGGAAAGCGTAAACAAGTCTTAAGCCCAGACACAGATCTGATCCAAAAGCTATCGAGCTGCCCCGCTGTCTACTGACAACATAGACAGCTGCCTTCTAAGACAACTGAAATGGAGCCGTGTAAGTGATTGATTTGGAACACTCTACATGCAGCAGCTCTGTGAGGCGTACAAATACATTTACATTTAACATTTAATCATTTAGCAGACACTTTTATCCAAAGCAACTTAAAATGAGGAGAACGATAGAAGCAATCAAATCAACAATATGCACGTGTTGTGTGTAGTCCCAGTTAGTCTAGCACAGTACACATAGTAGTTCTTTTTTTATTATAAAAAAATGTATAGATCAAATAGAAATAGAATAGAATAGAAAGTGTTAGTATTAACAGGTCAAGTGTTTAAAAAGATAGTCTTCAGCAGATTCTTGAAAGTGGCTAAAGACAGCTCGGGTTGAGTTAGGCAGGTCATTCCACCAGCAGGGAACAGTCCAGGGAAAGGTCAGTGAAAGTGATTTTGTGCCTCTGGGGTGATGGCACGACAAGGCGCCATTCACTTGCAGAATACAAGATTCTGGAGGGCACATAAGTCTGAAGTAGTGAGTTTAGGTATCAGGTGCAGAGCCAGCGGTCATTCGGTAGATCAGGCCCAAAAAAATCAAGCCCGAGCCTGGCCGAGACATTAAAGGGGGGTGAAATGCTGTTTCATGCTTACTGAGTTTTTTAAACTGTTAAAGAATTGGATTCCCATGCTAACCATGGACAAAGTTTTTTTTTTTTAAAGTTGGACGTTTTAAGGAGTAGGGGAGAGCGGGGCACAACCTAACGCTTTTTGACTTTCTCAGTTTGTGTAAATCCACTTGGGGTTCAGAGTATTCATTTTTTCCCACATTAATTTCCCACATGTCTAGTACAATTATATGGTTTTGTTTCATTAATACAGTGTATACTTTTTTCTTGATTTACCCCGAAAGAATGGAAGTGAAATGTGACAACATGCCCCATAGGTGGGGTACATTGTAACATAACCAAATAACTGCTTAAAATGTTAATAATCCAAAAAATATCCAAGACAAACTAAAATATTTTGTCAATAAAATACAATTATTCACTTTTTAAAATAAAATAATGGCATTTTTTAATAATTAAAAATATAAGCATTTTTGAGTTTGACAACAAACACATCGCTAAACACAGCTATACAGCATAGTTCAAAACATAATAATAATGAATAATTTCTGAACATTGACTCTCAGACATTATTCACCCTTTTCTCATGGTTTCTAAAAAGAATTCATAAAAGTATAGAATATAATGGCGTATTTCTAATAGGGGCTCATTGTAACGCAGTGTTACAACACACCCCATCTGCGCAACTGGGATTTAACCCGCGGCTCGTGTCTTCTGCTGGTTATTTCAGCACACGATGGTTCATCGTGTGAAGAACCATCTCAACTGTTAAATAACAGATATAAGATTAAAATAATATCGGATTTATCTTATTTTAAATAAACACAAAAAACAGAGATGAAAACTAAACTTAAGTAAGAAATTTGCTATGGTTAAATACATGTTCAGTAATATCTTCCAGAGATTTTTTAATTGTGGCGCTATTTTTTAAATAATGTTGATAAGGCAACTAGTAAATACACTAAGTTTCGTCATTCTGGCGTGTGTGGAAAGGGTTAAAACATGCGTGTTACAACAAACTCTGAGTTAGGTTGTGCCCCGCGCTCCCCTATTTCTGTGGCAAAAAAACTCCTTCCGGTTTCTCACAAGTTTCGGAAAGTTTTTTTTGAGTCTGGGTCTATCTGACACCAGCAAGAGCGGAATGTCCTTGTACGGGCCATACAGGATCTTCTCCTGGAAGGGCGCACGCGCGCGACCAGACCGAGAGAGCAAATGCACACCCATTAACACGCTTTGCTCGGCTTTAGGGAAGCGGCAACGCTGAAGTCACAAGACTTCACGAAATCAACAATGTCCTCAAAGAAGTGTGTTTTTGGTTGTCAGGGCAAGACAACCCTGTACAGCTTCCCAAAAAAACCCAGCGTTAATGGAACAGTGGATGGAGTTTGTTTTTTCCGGAGCAGCAACATAATTGTAATGTGTTTGTTAGCTGGACTGTTGTGCTGGTGCTATCGAGTTGTTAATGAGAACTGTGTTTGTGTTTTTGAGATGTAAGGGATGACTTTTTCACTGAACATTTGACCTGGATTACCATAGTAACAGACTTTGCTTTCACTTATTGATGACATCATACCCTCGGCCGGCTGCCACAGCAGATTCTGCCATAGTCGTTGCCTGGGTTACGTATATGTGGGGCGGAGCTATCAAAATAGGGGCGTGTTTGTATTGGTGATTTGAAATATCAACATCGGTTACCAGAAAGCACTTACCTCACCTTTAATGTCGTGTTATCTGCAAATAAAAATATACTTTTAAATTTTGAAGTACTCATAAAAATGCACATTAAGTACAGTGAAGCACACTTCTTTTTCATTTGTGTTGTCTTCTTTTTGAAGGATACATGTAATGCAGCTTTTGAATTGACTCTTAGAAGACAATACAACTGCCAGCGTTTTTTAAATAGCTTCACATTGAGACGACCTAAAATTTCTGTCTACAGCTCACTACCCTTTCAGAGCTACGACATCAAGTCTGAATTTTCCATAAATCCCAAGTGTTAACCAAGAGCCAATCTTTGTCTGAGGATTCCTCCAAGACATTTTGAATTCCGTCTGTTTATTTAGTCTTCACCCCCAAAAACTACCTCTCAGTTTTTCCTCAGAGTGTTCATCTTCCCGTCACCGTTGTTTACTGATCATTCATATTGCCTTTCAAATTCAAAGGAGGATTACATGTAGTAGATTTCCCAGATGACATTAGTATTTGAACACAAAAGGCTCGGAGGCCATCTTCATTTTCATGAAAGTGAGATCTGCATACATGCAGCATCGCGGGGTTTAGCAGTGAGTCAGTGGGGAGAGAATGTTCTTCAGGCAGGAGTGACATCCGCTTCCACTGTTCGGATGCAGGAAGCGCATGAGTGAGTAAGTGTGAGTGGCTAAAGGAAAAGAAAGTGTAGAAAACAGATGCATTATATGAAACGTTTTTTTTTTTTTTCTTGTTTACATGTTTTAATCTGGAATGTCCTATAGCAATGGATTCATTGTCAAATAAGGAAGACCCATAGGTAATGAGCTAATTATAATCGGTTAACTGATGATGTAAATCTCCAAAGTGTTCATAAAGAGTTCAATGTAAATATATGTGGAACAACAGTGGCTCATACACGGAAAAGGCCATAGTATGGCCACACAAGCCTTCTGGGCCATAAGCTGTTGTTCGGAGTGAATCATTGTTTATCTTTTCTCTGTTGGGGTGGTGTAAACCTGAAAAATCCCTTCTGACATGGCTGAGTGGAAGCCCAGAGCAATCTCTGGACCACAAGCAACCCTTTGACACGAAGGACCCTGGAAAGCCATTTCCTAAGGAAACAAGAACAGCATATTGCTTAGAATTGTGCTTCTGTAACTTGCTGTGATGCAAATCATTGTATATGGTCAAGTTATTGAAAAACAATTGTAAAATGCAACAGTGCATGCACAATCCCATAAATCTCATTGTTGCAAAGAATATTTAGAAAGTACATTTAAAGTGTTAGTTCACCCAAAAATAAAAAATAATGTAATTTATTGCTCACCCTCATGCAGTTCCACACCCGTAAGACCTTCGTTCATCGTTGGAACACAAATGAAGATATTTGTGTTGCAATCCGATGGCTCAGTGAGGCCTGCATAGCCAGCAATGACATTTCCTCTCTCAAGATCCATTAATGTACTGAAAACATATTTAAATCAGTTCCTGTGAGTACTAGGGCTGCCACTAACGACTATTTTTATATTGATGAATCTATCGACTAATTTATCGATGAATCTATCGACTAATTAATCGATTCATCTATCGACTAATTTATTACAATAGTTTTCGAAAATTTTACTTAAAACATTTAATTTAACTTGCAACTTTAGCATTCAGAAGTGTACTATAAAAAAGTAAAAATGTAAACAAGCCCTTGACAAAATGTAAAACTAAAAGAGTAAAACTTTTAAAAGGTAAAAGTTTCTAAAACAAACAAAAAAAGAGAATATCAGCAAATACTTTTTATATAGAATAGTGTTGTCACCAAAATTATGACTTTGATACTATACCAGAATCGATACTATGGCAAAAAAACTGTGAAAGTAATTGAATAATATGACAGAAATTACTATTCATTGTTTTATCAAAAAAACAAAACCTAAAAACTCACTTGACCAGCATGTTCCTGTCCTGCTTTTTGACCAGTCCCCCTCTTTATTTAAAAATAATAATATAATAATAATAACTATACATGCCAGTGTGAACATCCTGACAGATGTTTGCAACAATCACATTATTATCAATCATGTTAACACTAACCAATATTCTGAACAGGTTGGATGACCGAAATCGTATTTCATGATACGAGCAATTTAATATTTTTTAAATGTAATTTTATAATTACAATATAGATATTTACTTCTGTTATTTTTTCTGTTTTTTTTTTTAAATAAGCCAAAATGTAAATTACAAACAATATGACAAAAAACAGTGCTTTATTTTTTTAGCTACAGTAGCTCTAATTATCAGTAGCATTCAATAAAGAAATTAAATGTTCAAATGTAAAAACAAAAGTGCATAGTCACATAGGCAAATTAACTTTCCACTGATTCGTAATAAATATATTAAAGTTATTCAATCAAGCATGGGGTGATTTTCTATTTTCTATTTGATTTTTTTATTTTGTTGTTTGATGAACATTAATCACACAGAATATTAGATCTGGCCCTTTAAGAGCTGCACGGACCAAATTCATTGTAACACATCCAAATTCTCACTCAACTCTGTACACGTTCACTAAAGACATATCCGACTTTGTTTACCTGAATACTCGCCAGGATGTGCATTTTTACATATTTTTGACAATTCAAACTCAATAATCCGCGAAACTGACGTCGCAATCTGTCTGAGTGAAAGCCGTGTACGCTTCAGGTCAGAGTCCGGCAGTGAGTACAGTGGTTCAATATTAATATTATAAAGCGGCGAGAATATTTTTGGTGTGCCAAAAAAACAAAATTAACGACTTACATAGTGATGGCCGATTTCAAAACACTGCTTCATGAAGCTTCGGAGCGTTATGATTCAATGAGTTGAATCGTGATTCGCATGTCAAACCGCCAAACTGCTGAAATCACGTGACTTTGGCGCTCCGAACCGCTGCATCGACAAGCTTCATAAAGCAGTGTTTTGAAATCGGCCATCACTATATAAGTTGTTCTTTAGTTTTTTTGCCGCACCAAAATATTCTCGTGGCTTTATAATATTAATATTGAGCCAAAATATACTCAATGAACGGAGGTCTTACAGGTGTGAGGTGAGTAATAAATGACATTATTTTCATTTTTGGGTGAACTAACCCTTTAACATAATGTTCTAATGTTTCATTAACAATATATTTATGTTCCCCAAAATTGTGTTTAATTATGTAAGTGAAGCAAATTTAGTTCTAATAATATTGTGAATATGTTCAGCATGTCTGTAACCATTTACACTGGCTTATAATTGATGGAAACAGAAATCATGTCTTCATGATTTCCATCGAATTCTTCCCCAAAAAAAACTGTTACAATAAAAATTGTATTCACATTCAAATCAAACAGAATAATTTCATGATGTAACTAATAATTTATCATATAATCCCAGAAGTTTTTTGAAGCATCATGCCTTTCACAAGGGTCTAAAACTCCAAATGCATCTCAGAATAAACGATAAAACTTTTATATCTCTCTATACAGACCTAACGGTTGATGATAAAAACAATTCCATTTCTAAATGGTGACCAGCAAGATGCTATTCCATTTCTAATTGCTATTGACTCCAGCCATGTCAGATAGGGCCGGTATCATGGCTTCCTAAAGGAGCATCTCTCTCCAGCACTGATTTCTCATTCCTCTCCTGTCTCAGCATCCGATAAACGCATGATGAAGAACATCTCGTCCCTGGAGGACTTCCACACTAGCTGTGTGCAGGCTATGAAGTTTCTGTTTTTGGACTAGTTACAGTAAAGTTTGAAGCGTTTCCATCGTCTTAGATGTTTGAAATGTGTGTGACATGTAAAATTATTCAGAATTCCCAAATGTTTTCCCTGAGTCAGGATCAAAAGGAAGTTGATTCCTGAAATGGCTGGTGTATTTGTGGTTACAGTATGTAGTGCTCACTAGTTATTCCATTTTATGCTAAAAAGAAAAGTCCCCAACAAAGAGCGCATATCTTTATATTTTTTTTATTATAGTGCTGTAATTCACCCACCCACACACACATACAACCCCAAATCAGAAAAAGTTGGGACAGTATGGAAAACACAAAAAAAAGAAAAAAAAGAAGTGATTTCTAAATTTACTTTGATTTGTATTTCATTGCAGACAATATGAACAAAAAATATTTCATGTTTTGTCATGCTTTGTAAATATGCATCCTTTCCTGTCATTCAGACCTGCAACACATTTAAAAAAAGTTGGACAGTAAAGAATTTACCACTTTGTAATGTTGCCATTCCTTTTCACAACACTTAAAAGACTTTAGGGACTGAAGACACCAATTGATGAAGTGTTTCAGGTGTAATTTTGTCCCATTCTTCCTGCAAACAAGTCTTAAGGTGGGCAACAGTACGGGGTCTTCGTTGTCGCATTTTGCGCTTCAAAATGCGCCACACATTCTCTATTGGAGACAGGTCGGGACTGCAGGCAGGCCAGTCAAGTACCCATACCCTCTTCCTCCGCAGCCAGGACTTTGTAATGTGTGCAGAATGTGGTTTTACATTGTCTTGTTGAAATATGCATGGACGTCCCTGGAAAAGATGTCTTCTTGAAGGCAGCATAATATGCTCCAAAATCGCTATGTACTTTTCAGCATTAATGGTGCCTTCACAGAAGTGCAAGTTACCTTTGCCAAGGGCACTGACACAACCCCACACCATGACAGACCCTGGCTTTTGGACTTGTTGCTGGTAACAGTCTGGATGATCCTTTTCTTCTTTGGTCCGGAGCACACGGCGTCCATTTCTCCCAAAAAATACCTGAAATACTGATTCATCTGACCACAGTACACGTTTCCACTGTGTGATGGTCCATCCCAGATGCCTCCGAGCCCAGAGAAGTCGACGACGCTTCTGGACACTGTTAACATAGGGCTTCCTTTTGGCACAGTACAGTTTTAACTGCCATTTGTGGATGTAACTACGTATTGTGGTACTTGACAAAGGTTTGCCAAAGTAGTCCTGAGCCCATGAGGTGATATCGCTTATAGATGAATGACGATTCTTGATGCAGTGCCGCCTGAGGGATCGGAGATCACGGTTGTTCAGCTTAGGCTTGCGCCCTTGTCCTTTATGCACTGAAATTCCTCCAGATTCCTTGAATCTTTTAATTATGTTATGCACTGTTGAATGTGAAATATCCAAATCTCTCCCTATCTTTCTTTGAGGAACATTGTTTTTAAACATTTCAATAATTTTCTCACGTATTTGTTGGCAAACTGGCGATCCTCGGCCCATCTTTGCTCCTAAAGGATTAGACCTTTCTTGGATGCTGCTTTTGTACCAAATCATTATTACAATCACCTGTTGACATCACCTGTTTCAAATCACATCATTATTTAACCATTTTACCTCATTACTAGCCCTAAATTGCTCCTGTACCAACTTTTTTTGAAATGTGTTGCAGGTCTGAATGACAGGAAAGGATGCATATTTACAAATGACATGAAGTTGACCAGACAAAACATGAAATATTTTGTGTTCATATTGTCTGCAATGAAATACAAGTCAAAGTAAATTTAGAAATCACTTCTTTTTTTTTCTTTTTTTTTTTTGCGTTTTCCAAACTGTCCCAACTTTTTCTGATTTGGGGTTGTATATACCGATCGGGCATAAAATTATGACACATGTTAGTGGGTGGGATATATTAGGCAGCAAGTGAACATTTTTGTCCTCACAGTTGATGTGTAGAAGCAGGAAAAATGGGCAAGCGTAAGGATTTGAGCAAGTTTGACAAGGGCAAAATTGTGATGCCGACTGGGTCAAAGCATCTCCAAAACTGCAGCTCTTGTGGGGTGCTCCCGGTCTGCAGTGGTCAGTATCTATCAAAAGTGCTCCAAGGAAGGAACAGTGGTGAACCGGCGACAGGGTCATGGGCGGCTGCTAATAAATGCTGTTCATTTAACTTTTTTTAACTTCAAAGAATCCTTAAAAACTATGGCAGTTTCCACAAAAATGTTAAGGAGCATAACTGTTTTCAACATAGATAATAATATGAAATGTTACCTGAGCAGCAAATTATCATATTTGAATGATTTATGAAGTATTATGTTACTGAAGACTGGAGTAATTATGCTGAAAATTCAGCTTTGCATCACAGGAATAAATTATTTTAAAATAAATTCTTTTAATTTGTGATAATATTTCACATTATTACTGTTTTTACTCTATTTTTGACTAAATAAATGCATCCTTTGTGAGCAGAAGAGACTAAAAAATTGTGATGTTTCCAAACTTTTGACTGGTACACTCTCTCAATTATTTTTTATTATTTTTTACCTTAATAAGCCTTTATCTGGCTGAGTTTTCTTCTGCTGAAAATTAATCTTATGATATACTATACTGGCATAATTTTTGGGACGTCTGCCTTTACATGCACACGAACTTTAATGACATCCCATTCTTAATCTGTAGGGTTTAATATGGAATTGGCTCACCCTTTGCAGCTATAACAGCTTCAACTTGGTCAAGGTTTAGGAGTGTGTTTATGGGAATTTTTGACCATTCTTCTAGAAGCGCATTTGTGAGGTTAGGCACTGATATTGGACGAGAAGGCCTGTCTCGCAGTCTCCGCTCTAATTCATCCCAAAGGTGTTCTATCAGGTTGAGGTCAGGACTCTGTACAGGCCAGTCATGTTCCTCCACACCAAACTCGCTCATTCATGTCTTTATGGACCTTGCTTTGTGCACTGGTGCGCAGTCATGTTGGAACAGGAAGCAGCCATCCCTAAACTGTTCCCACAAAGTTGCGAGCATGATATTGTCCAAAATGTCTTGGTATGCTGAAGCATAACCCCTAACACCAAACTGTACACTTGGTAGACTGTAGACCAACTGTAGACTCATCCATCGGATTGCCAGACAGAGAAGCGTGATCCGTCACTCCAGATAACACGTCTCCAGAGCTCTAGAGTCCAGTGGCGGCGTGCTTTACTCCACTGCATCCAACGCTTTGCATTGCACTTGGTGATGTAAGGCTTGGATGAGCTGCTCGGTCACGGAAACTCATTCCATGAAGCGCTACACACTGTTCTTGAGCTAATCTGGAGGCCACATGAAGTTTGGAGGTCTGTAGTTCTTGACTCTGCAAAAAGTTGGCGACTTCTGCGCACTGTGCGCCTCAGCATGCGCTGACCCCACTTTGTGATTTTACGTGGCCTACCACTTCGTGGATGAGTTGCTGTTGTTCCCAATTGCTTCCACTTTGTTATAATACCATTAACAGTTGACATGGATTATTTAGTGGTGAGGAAATTTCACGAATGGACTTATTGCACAGGTGGCAACTTATCACACTCTTGAGTTCACTGAGCTCCTGAGAGCGACCCATTCTTTCACAAATGTTTGTAGAAGCGTCTGCAGGCCTAGCGTTTGATTTTATACACCTGTGGCCATGGAAGTGATTGGAACACCTGGATTCAATGATTTGGAGGGGTGTCCCAATACTTTTGGCTATATAGTGTAGTTCGATAATCTGCCTTCAGTTTTCACACAATAACAGTTGTTTTCATGCCTTTTGCATAACATTGCACCATTTCATACTTTTCATCTTCAGAAAGGTCTTTCTTCCTCCCCATATTGCATGGGAACTGTGATTTGCTTTATAATGTGGAACAACCTCTAAAAGTAGGGTTTCCATTTACCTAAGTAGACCTGGCAAACTATTAAACAAACCTGTCTGAGATTGATACCAGTTATCTAAAAAGATATGGAGAAAAAAAACTAAATAATACTTTCTTTGAAAAACTCAAATCTGAATGTTTATTGTACTGAAATCCTACTGAAATGTCACTTGCATAATAATTTGGAAAACGCTGAATACATTTAAAATATTAATGAATATAATTTATATATTTTAACATGAAAAGGTCAGTATAAACATTTTAAATAGCAGGAGATACAGAGCAACGGCCAAAGAGTTTAAATCATATCTAATTTTGCTGCAGATAGTGCACAGGCCATCCTGGCTTTCAAAATAACCGAATCAAGGATGTGTCTCTATCAGATTATGCAGAAAGAAAAAAAAATGCAGAGAAAGGTTTCTGGACGCCATTGGCAGGTTAAACACAGACCTCATTAATTCTGTGAGTCTTATCAGGAAGCGACAAATACAGATAAAACAGCGGTATATTTCAAACAGATTCACCTCAGACAGAAAATTGTTTTATTATAACCTACTCTTGATATTTATTTTCAATAACCAGATTCATTTGAATTAATAGAGAATTATATCCAACACCTTTGAGCACAATGTAAGTGTGCAAACAACCTGCACAAATTAAAGTTAATTTCATTTTTTGATGAACTAGCCTATTTCTCTAGTATTTAAAAGTATTGCATCTGGCACTCAAAGCAGAAGGAAGTGTGTTTTAGATATATAGACCTAAAAAACGAATCAAAATGCCCTCTATGAACTAAAGTCACAAACATCTTTAAATCTTTTCTCTGCCTTTTTTGGACATAATAGAATATGCATAATAGAAACGAAAGGAACCCATCTGTTACTCCTGCCAACAACTTTGCAAGCAGGTTTTAAGCAGGATCTTTTTAATTTCAGAGATGTCAAAAGTATCTGATATATCATGTTTGGATGGGGGGAAACAGTGTGGATTCAGGCTGCATGAAGTTTGATAAGAAGTGCAAAATGCCAAGGAAGGAAGCTCACGCTAATTGAGACCGAGCTATCAGAGATAAGAGATACGGCCATGTGCTCAGGAGCAAAGCAAAAGACAAATGTCACTGTGTCCAAATACTGATAAGAACTAGAGAAGCATCAACAATGACATTTATTAAGCTTCAGTGGATATTCATATTCACAGCAGAATAAAAGCGCGATCAACACGCGCACACACACATTCTCTGTTCTCGCGTTAAAGGTCATGTTTTAAAGGTGTCTTGTTAAGTCTTCCAGGCAGCTCTTGGGTAGCTGTCAAATCTTTCATATGTCTCATAGAAAGTGACTGGAGGTTAGTTGACCACAACACTGAGATTGTTAACCTGCATAAAAAAGCGCTCATGTACAAGAACTTACATCATATTGCTCATTTTCAGGGCCGGCGTTTGCTAAAGGCGAGCTAGGCGGTTGCCTAGGGCGACAAATTTGTTGGGGGCGCAGCCAGGCGCCCTCTAGTGGCGCCCTTAAACTTACTTCCCATTAAGCATAGAATTAAAACAAGCGAAATAAAACATACTGTTTATTAAACATGATCATCCTTGGGCGCCCCCTCAGCCGCACGTTTAATTACTTAACCTGATTATATTAGGATATATTAGGCTGCAAGTGAACATTTTGTCCTCAAAGTTGATGTGTTAGAAGCAGAAAAAATGGGCAAGTGTAAGGATTTGAGCGAGTTTGACAAGAGCCAAATTGTGATGCTTTGTGAACTGGGTCAGAGCGACTCTAAAATTGCAGCTCTTGTGGGGTGTTCCCGGTCTGCAGTGGTCAGTATCTATGAAAAGAGCTCCAAGGAAGGAACAGTGGTGAATTGGTCAAAGCTCACTGATGCAAGTGGGGAGCGAAGAATGGCCCATGTGGTCCGATCAAACAGACGAGCTACTGGAGCTCAAATTGCTCAAGAAGTCAATGCTGGTTCTGATAGAAAGGTGTCAGAATAGACGCTTGCCTATTGCCGGCGAGCCGGCGGAGGCAGTGTGAAGCTTTGGGCAATGTTCTGCTGGTAAACCTTGGGTCATCCATGTGGATGTTACTTTGACACGTACCACCTACCTAAGCATTGTTGCAGACCCTGTACACCCTTTCATGGAAACGGTATTCCCAGGTGGCTGTGGCTCTTCCAGCAGATAATACTCCCTGCCACAAAGCAAAAATGGTTCAGGAATGGTTTGAGGAGCACAACAACGAGTTTGAGGTGTTGACTTGGCCTCCAAATTCTCCAGATCTCAATCCAATCGAGCATCTGTGGGATGTGCTGAACAAACAAGTCCGATCCATGGAGGCCCTACCTCACAACTTACAGGACTTAAAGGATCTGCTGCTAACATCTTTGTGCCAGATAACACAGCACACCTTCAGGGGTCTAGTTGAGTCCATGCCTCGATGGGTCAGGGCTGGAAAAGGGAGACCAACACAATATTAGTCATAATGTTATGCCTGATCGGTGCAAATTCATATATATATACATAGGCGTCGATTTCGGGGGGGGGACGCGTACCCACCAAATGTCATTTGTACCCACCACTTTTTTTTTTGAAAACCTTGAGTTCAATTTAGCCATTCTGCTGCTGCGCTGGCTACACGCTTCTTCTTCTTTGCAAAATTTGAAGTGCAGAAGTTGTGTTGTGTGTAGATGGTGAATTGTACTGGTAATTAAACCAAATTATTACATGGCTTGGTTGAATTCCACTGTAGAATGCGATGTGTTATATTTCTTGATATCCGACCGCTGCTCAGTAAAACACACCGTTGCCATGAAAAACAGAGCGTTGCTATGGACGCGGCAGGATTCTATAAACTCCTTTTTAAATCAATATTTTGTGTCAAATTGTTGATTTATTTGGTGGGTAGCCATGTAATAAGCGGGATAATGTAGAGCGAGGCCCGATTTTGGGTTAGATTTTTTTTTTCCGTTTTCACTGGTTATGAGGAGCAACATAAGAGAGAAATTTGGTAATCATTGTTTAGGTACATTAAACCACGTCATGGCCATGTCATATTGTCAACATGGTACTTATGAAGCAGATTAGTGGGTCATATCATATGTCTAATGCTTTTTGAAAACTTATGGCTTTCTTCTTCATAAAACGAGTCGGACATCATCACATGATTTTTGTATACATTTTTATTTATTTACATTAGTAAGCTACAGGACATCGTCTTTTAAAACATGACCTGCGCGAAAGAGAGAAAAAAAATTAATGCATCATTGTACCCAGCACTTCTGAAAATGCACTTCTGAATGCGTCTCTGTCCCCAACACATTTCAAACCAAACTGACGCCCATGTATATATATCACAATATAGTTATTTTATGTTATTTTATCTATGACCATTATTAAACATAAAAAAGCTAATTACAAACAATAGGACAAAAACAATATAACAAAAAAAAGAATTAAACAAATTGCATGTGTATTCCTTTTTGGGCTCGTTTAAGACAAGACGTGGCACAGCGTTCTGATTCGGGGTAGAGGTTTGACATGATGGAAATCCAGCCAGAAGTTCATTGCAGTAGCTAAGCCTAGAAAGGACCAGGGCCTGGATGAGAAGCTGTGTTGCATGCTCAGTTAAGAAAGGCCCGAGCTGTCTTTGAAATGTGGTCTTTGAAAGTCAGCTGGTCATCAAAGGTTACTCCATGATTTCTGACCGACCTTGATGGGGTAATCAGTGATGAACCTAGCTGGATGGTGAAATCGTGCTGTAGAGTCGAATTGGCATTGAAGACGAGAAGCTCAGTCTTTGCCAGGTTGAGCTGCAGGTGATGTTCTTTCATCCACGCCGAGATGTCCGCCAGACAGCTTGAGATTCGTGCAGCTATTGTGAGATCATCTGGTTAAAATGAAAAGTAGAGCTGTGTGTCATCAGAATAGCAATGGTAGGAGAAGCAATGTGCTTGAATGATAGGTCCCAGTGATGTAGTGTATATGGAGAAAAGGAGAGGTCCAAGCACTGAACCCTGAGGAACCCCCGTGGTCAGTTGATGTGCTTTGGATACCTCCCCTCACTGCTTATTTTTGTCTCGTTTCTAGTCTAAATATCTAAAAATTCTGAAATCAAGATGCATTTACTAAATAAGTAAAATTACTTTTTAATCTTGAAACAAGCTTATTTTTCTTACCCCATGGACAGATAATTGTTAATAATTTTTTAGATATTTAGACTAGAAACGAGACAAAAATACTAAATAAGAAAAGCATTTTTTGCAGTGCTTTCAAGGCAACCCTGAAAGACCTGTTTGTGAGATAGGATTCAAACCAGTGGAGTGGAATCCCTGTGATGCCCAGTGATGAGAGGATGGATATAGGGCTGCACTATATTGGAAAAAACGTACATATTTTGTTTGATATTTTGTTTTTCTGAGATATATATTGCGAGATAAAAACAATTTCACCAGATGATTTGAATAGCTCTATTTTAAAATACATAATCATTCTGGAATAATATAAAGTTTTAAATATGGCTATTTTCCTTACACAAATGCATTGATTTGCTTCAGAAGGCCTTTATTAACCCCCCGGAGCCGTGTGGAGCAGTTATGGTGGATATAGATGCACTATTATGGACTTCAAAAACAGAACAACATTCACTGCCATTATGAAGCTTGGAAGAGCCAGGACATTTTTAAAATAACTCTGATTGTGTTCAGCTGAAAGAAGAATTTCATATAGGATGGCTTGAGGGTGAGTAAATCATGGTCTAATTTTCATTTTTGGGTGAACTAACCCTTTAATTAGTTGTTTATTTGTTGTGAAACACATTCACAGTCCGTTCACTGTATAGGAAAGCAAGCTTTTTTGACCTGACAAGCTGTAATTTGATTGGCCGACTACTGTATTTCATGCTCTCGAACAAGGAATTTAAACCCAGGCTTGGTCTAACAATTTAATACATTTCCTGCTATGCCTAAAGGACACATACTTTTTTGAACCTACAGGCCACTTGATTTCATTTAGAGTATGTCACACTCTCACCAGGCCGGGATTGATTGGTCTAGTCTGTTTAATTGCTCAGATCCCATGGAGGAGCCATTGAAGCTGGATCCTCATTGGCTGCCCTGTCATGCATTAAACGTTCTATCCCTAAGAGTAGCCCAAAGTAAACGATGAGCAATGATCATTACAGGGTTCAGTGAGCCCAAAAAGGTCCAGTGGTGTTCATCACATATACTAGAGGTGAGTACTCGATGTTATTTCATGAGGAATATGCATCATCTGTGTCACTATTTATATCCATGGGGAATTTCGCACCATTATAGAGCATGTTTGAGTATAAGAAACAATTTCGTAAACAATATGACGATTTTAAATATTTCATTCATATTTTAAAGTATGTCCTCCGTAGAGATGGTTTTAGGCTAATTTTCTTCTTTCACATGTCCCCTGTATAATTAGTATTATAAAAATGATAGAAAAGATGTTGTATTTTTTATACACACTATATGAATATGCATTTGCAGCATATGCATTTAATAGATGTTTAATCTAATAGTTCCCATTCAGTCAGTCACGTTCAACGTTATGTTGATACTGATGAATAGGGGTCTCGTCTGGGAGCTTTTTTATGTAAATCTTTCATAAACATGAACTTAACTTTGCACATAAAAAATATCAATAACTCACCCTCATGCCATTCCAAAGCAGTATGCTCTTATTTTTTGTCAAGCACAAAAATAAAAATTGCTGAAAAAATATTTGTCCAGCTCTTGCCAGACAATGACTGTTAATAGGCAAGTTCCAAAAAAGAAACTCCAGTCATGTCACATATGTTTATTTATATAACACTTTATATAATAGATTCAAAGGTGCACTATGTAACTTTTCCGACAGCTAGAGGTTGCCTATTCAAAACAAAGGCGTAGTTTGATGACGCCAAGTTTGAGCGCAGAATCTTGGGACATGTGGTCTTCACCTCACAGCCGGTGGAAAAGAATCGGGATAGGACTCGGGCAGAAATCATGCTCATGGATGCGGTTATTAACGTTACTGTAGTATGAAGCAGAGCAGGACCGAGTGTTTTGGAGCTGAGCAAGGCCTCTGGAGCGAATGTTAATAAGATGAACGCAACACACGCCTCGCGAGCAGCAGGACTTTTATTATGACACAGTTGCCTGCACCACTTCTGGTCATGAGTATAAGGTAACGCAGCTCTGTTTATCATATAAGATACATTTGAGTGTGTTGAAAATCATGTTATGACGTTATTCTGTGCGTTCTCTCGGCGGCTGCTATGACACTTGTTCACACTGCAGTGAGAGTAAAGCGTTTCTTAATAAGAATAAAACCAGAAACCGAGGGTAACGCAGATATGACGCCATTGAAAGGCGACTCCCAAACAACATCCCGGTTCCTTGGTTAAAATAGCAATTTTCTCACAATTTACAAATAGTTGGAAACATTTGGGATATTGTAAGTATTCAACTGAACAAAATATATAACACTGGCCTAGTGGTTTTTGGATATTTTACTGAAAAAGTTGTACATAGTTCACCTTTAAAGCAAGCAACTTTACAGTATCAAACTTAAAAACAGTGTTGTGTCTCTTTCAAAGGAATTAAATGGTAGTTCGAAGGTGTTTACCAGTTGGAACAAACTTTTCCAGAGAGTTCGCTTTGACAAGCTCTTTTGAAAGAATTTAGTTGTCTGATTTTGTTTGAAATAACGTTAAACCGGTTCGTTCTTCGACTTTTACTTTATCGGGGCCTTAAGTCATATGATAACACTTCATGCTTTTCCCTTTAAGATACACACTTTAAAGTCATGATGAAATGGAAGTAGCGACAAGATCTTTTCTTCTCTATTGTGACGTAACATCATCGAAACCAAAAAAAAAGTAGGGCGGGGCTTGGTTCTATGCATCGGTTCTTGATTGGATGTTGAGATGTGGGCGTGGCAATCAAAAGCAGAGGCAGATGAACGCGGGCTTGAAGGGGTGGGTTTAATCAGATTAAATGATTGGTGAAGTCATGCATACATCACCATAAAGAAGATGGTTAAATATTCAGAGGTCAAAACATAAAAATAAAAAATTTCAATATATGCACGGAGGAATTGTTCACGATAAGATCCATAACATGAATTTAGAAAATAGATAGGGTGAATTTTCCTTGCATGCTGACTTTAAACTGCACGTATTAACTCAAATGAAAAATTCCCCTGCAAAATGAATGCCTTCTACAGAGGATAAAAAGAAATTGCTGGTTTTCAAGAGGTTAATGAAATATCGGTGAGCTGAAAGCCACTGCTTCGAACTATCACTTACCCTTTTCCTAATGGTTTCTTCTCCTCACACTCATCTTTTCCTCTCTATTCTCTGGTCTTTGATGTCCTCGTTTCCTTGCATCTCCTCAATGTCAGGTATGCCCAGGACATGCTGATTGATGGCAGACAGTTATAAAGAGTGCCTGCATTCCAACCTGCACCTGTCAATCAATAAATTACCACAGATTCCTTGACACTACTGAACATGACGCCAAAGATTTTGAGGCTACAATTATTCAGAGAGACGCTAACATTCAGCATTGAATTCTTGGGATTTTTAGAGCTGGGCTTAAAGGTGTATTGTATAATTTCTGCACCACTAGTCACCAAAAATGCTAAATTTTTAATGGCATAATGTTCTCAAGACATTTCAAATGGATCACACCCTATCTTGATGCATCTGGCCCCACATTCACTTACACACTGCAACACAGACGACGGCTTAAGTCGTATATGATAACACTTCATCTGGCGAAATCTGCCAAGCTTGCCGCCTGAGGGTATGATGTCATCAATAAGTAAAAAGCAATTTGTGTTACTATAATAATTAAGGTTGAATGTCTAATTGTTATTTAGCTCCTCAACTCCTTCGATGGCAAAGTCATCCCTTCCATCCCAAAAAACAAGCACAGTTTTCATGAACAGTTCCCTACATAACACAAGTAGGCTAACTAATATATTACAAATGTTACAAGGGGTTATAGCTATCATAAAAAGGGGAACCGAAAGAAAAAACATATTTGGAGTATGTTATCTCACTTTTCAGACATACTTTGGGAGCCGATGCTTGAAACGGGCAGTGGAGGAGGTTTAGACGTTCCAGGCTTATAAGCGAAGATGACACACAAGTATATTAAGGTCTCTCCAGCACTGGAAAGTTTCTCCCATATTAACACAGGTCCTAACTTCTTGCCTGATCGTGACAGCATTTTCAAATGAAAACAATCCTCATCTATACTGGCGTTTCCACTGCGTTTTAGAAACGATCTCCGTCCACATTACATGACTACATGAGTTAAGTGTGCCATACTGTATGCATCAGACATTCAGCCAGTCCATGGGCGTGACAATCTCCGTCCACACTACATGACCAAAAACGTATGTCACATGACCATTCATGCACACTGGGCTGATTTGACGACGTGGAAAGATCGGTGTATCCAAAATGAGTAGAGGGCAAACGTGGCGCAACGAGGAGGTTCAGTGCCTCATTAACTGCCGTCTCTTTGCAGCAGATTTTCGTTTCTGCATACAATGGAGGAAATCCTGCTGCTGTTTTGAATGTTTTGAACAATTTATGAGCTCTTTGTGAGTTCTCAGCTGGTAAAAATAAAACCACATGTACACGCATAAAATGATCGTGTTTAATCCAGCACACAGCATTGTTTTGAATGTTCGGTAAGCAAGCTCTGTCACGAAATATACGTCATAAAAGCCGACCAATCAGGTTGTGACTGTATCCCTATGCCTTTGGTTCGGTAACTTTAGGTTTGCTGTTAAAAATGCCAGTGTGAACGCTAAGCGGACCAGGACTATATGTTTTGTTTTTTGGTACGGACCAAATGAACCGAACTACAAGTGTGAACGGTGCGTTTAGCTGGATGAGTCGGTGGGAGGGCTTGAGGCGGTGCTTCTGCATTCTATTAAGTCAGTGGTCAACATATTCTGAGATCTCTCGTTTTCTGGGCCTGGTATCAATATAAGCTTTTCTTTGACTAACAAGGACGTTTTCAGCTCTGAAACTTACAGGATATTCTTATATCACGATGATCTTATATATATCAAAGGCTCAAGGGAAAGTCGATTTCAATTCATCACCCCTTTAAGGCAATTAGTTTCCTAAGTCAACTAATCACTTTTTACAGTCAGTACATAAACCAAGGATGTCAGAGACCGTAAGTTGTAGAAATGTCATACTTGATGGAATGGTCCCTCTAATGATCTTTTGGCATCAACATGATTGGTTGAATATTTCCCTATTTGAGGTCAGTAACTTGTTGCATCAAACCCAGTCTCATGTAGCCAGACTGTTCAGACTGATGGCAGAAGGTCTGGACTCCATAGCAGCTTTCACTGGCCAAGGACTGCCCAGAGGCCGTCTGACTGACATGTAAAGCAACGTTTTGTTCCCTTGAGGGGCGTGAAAATGTTTGTTTGTTGTTTAGTGAAAATGTAATGTCGATGTCCCTGCAATAACAGACTGTTGTGCAAAACTCAAAAAAATCTTGATAAGTGCTCATTGTCACAGTTGTAAACATAACAGCTTTCTTCTTCCACGAGGGGGTTTGGGATCAGGGCATCTTTGTTTCCAGACGGGTCATTAAAGAATGCAAAACGCGTCTCCCGTTGATCCTGTAGAATTCTACCAATCGGATGACGACTTCGAAAAAGTGTTTCCAGTTAAGTGTGCCATATGCATCAGACTTTCAGCCAGTCCATGGGCGTGACGTCTGAGGCTGAGACTAATTAAACCCTAACTTACAGTATCAGTAGGGATTCAAGATTGTTAACTTTGCAGTAAAAATACATTATATTTGGAATGAGAAATGGTAATTAAATCACCAAATTGTCTACATATCAGAGCTTGGACCACCGTAACTGGCGATTTTCTATTTGTTAAGGATAAAGGATGTTGGGGGTATCTGGAAAAATCCTACAGATTTGCACGTATTTATTGCAGTTGGGATCCATGACCCTGTTGATATACTTGCATCAAGTTTAACTGCACAGCTAATAAACAGGGACCTCCATGAGATTAGTGTTAATCTCATATAGCATGCAGTGATATCAGTGTTTATCTGGGAATTATTCTTTATCTATACGACCCAGCCCTCATCAGAATAGGCTTTTCTCATGAGTGCGCAACTGTGCATTAACCAGGATAATTCAATTCAATTTAATTAGCAGAAGCAAAGTAATGAACCGCTGGACAGGAGACGGAGGGGTATTTTAATTGTGTAGTGTGTATGTACTTAACAGCTCATCAATTTGATTTTTATTTTATTTTTTTATGGTAAAGGTGCACTTTAGTAATTTTGTATAGAGAGCTGTAGGGCCTTCCAATAATTAAAAATGGCCAAATTGCCCCGCCACCCCCCGATATTTTCAATTCTTGCACTGCTCTGCTGTACTCCATTACCCTGTGGTCTGTATGATAAAAAGTAATTTTTTTAGTCTAGTCTGCCTCTGTATTCTAACAGCGCTCGTCAATGTCAAAATGATTGAGATGGCCAATCAAATCAAAGTAGGCAGGGTTTACTGGTCACAGAAGCAGAGTGTGAATTCCAGCGTGTGAGGTAAGAAGCGACAAAAACATTTGAATTGGTTTGCGATGGAAATGTCAAACGATCGGCAGAAACATTCAGTGATGCGAACTACTTGTCTTTTTTCTCAAATATGGCTGTTTTGAATTGAAAATATGCATTTACGTGATTCATGGAATTGTGAAGAGTGTGAAGAAACAAGAAACGTCTTATGTTTCTGACATATAGGCATACACATAAAAATACATATGTGCATATTTTACAGTTTTTCTCCATTGGTTTGGCTCATTTCTTGAAACAGAAATACCATTCTCAAAACAACATGGACAAATCTCCAAACCACTTGGCAATTGTTCACAACAGAATAGCATTTCTCCTTAATTTCATCAAATTGCAAATGTCTAAGTACATGTCTCAATGTCTCAGTACATCTTTGCAAATGATTAAGTACAGGTAGCCTACATTTAGCTCTTTTTCCAAGTGAATAGATCTTGTTGATCTAAACTGATTGTTTGATTCTCAGTCTAATGGTCGTTCGCTCCAAAACGTATCAGCGTCATTTCATTGTATAAGTCATCACATGCACAATAGTCTGTTCAATTGTCAAAATAAGTCAAGAACATAATACCATGAATACCATATATGAATCCCTTGGAACATTTGATAAATGTATTACAGCAATTGACAGTCAGGTGAGAACTTGACTAATGAAGGAGGACTTTCACACATCTCAGATGACCAATCAAACAGTATGTTTATTTACCTGACAGGTGCTGTCCATGACTGAAAGCTGCCAAACATGTATGTAAAGAGCTTGACCATGCAGGACCAGTACCATTTCTGAACATGGAGGCACCTGGCCAAGTAAATGAACAAGGGCAACTGCCTGCTCGAGGAAGAGGAAGAATGAGGATGAGAGGGGGAGCCCGTGGAGGAAGAGGGGTTGAGAGGGGAAGGGGGGGATGAGAGGGTAGAGAGGGGAAGGGGGGGATGAGAGGGTAGAGAGGTGAAGGGGGAAGAGGGGGGATAGAGAGGGGATAGAGTGGATAGAGAAGGGAAGAGGGGGGTAGGAAGAGGTAGACCTGGAGTAGGATGTGACCAAAGAAGTCAGGGACCAAATTTATCAGATGCGATTCTACCCATGAGTTGACATTGAGAGAGGCTGGACAGAGACTTCAGCCCAACCTCAGCAGATATAAAAAACAAACCTTTGAAAATGCATGAATGAATGGAATGATTTTACAAATGTGGAGAGAAATAAATATTTTCATCAATATGCAGTACTGATCTTGTGTGTACTGTTTGGTCAATATATTCATATACTTTACTCTAACAATGGGTGCGTCTCAATCAGTCCCCTAGACTCCCTGATCAGTGCCCTGACTACTGGTCTAGGGAGCTGATTGAGCTTTTTATTCTGACCCAATATCTCTGAAAAAAATCAAACCCAGATTATATCATTAGAAAAGTAGAAACTTTACAAGTGTTTACAGTAAGATTGAGAACAGCAGCGTGTGGATGAGGATGGTAATTTTCATAGTTTTTTTGTTTGTGTGTTTATATTACAGTATATTATGCTGTATACATTTTCTTTTTACTCTGATGTATGGAAGTTACTTTATGTGCGTGAATGATAATGGATACAATTTCCTTGGCAGTATAAGTGCAATGTGTGATGTCAAACCTTGGAGGCTACTCTTACCCTAAAATCCTATTTCTTTTTTTCAGTTTGTCAATGAAGGACTGGGCTAAGACTGAAAGGTGGACGTCACCTCAATGGTCCTCTGCCATAGTGACAAAACATCTAAACATTTTGACTTGCAGTGCTTTCACAATGCCAAAGGGACAAAGCATTTTGGGGGCACTGACTGTTTAAATGAGAAGGAAATTTAGTTTTGACACATGAGTGAACTGTTTTGGGAGAGGTATGAGCTTTTGCAGGTGAACCATGGTGTTGTGCCAAACCATCCACGTTATTTTGGCAAAAGCACCATGAGTGTTGAGAACGTCCGTTCTGTTTCAAGAAATGAGCCAAAGCAATTGAGAAGGATCTTTGCCATTTTGGTGGCACTGACTATTTATGTGGGAAAGGAATTTAGTTCTGAAGCATGAATGAACAGTTTTGGGAGAGATATTAGCTTTTGCAAGTGAGCTATAGTGTTGGGCTGAACTGTAAGACTGTTTTGCCGAATGATCTTACAATTTTGAGAATGTAATTTCAAGAAATGAGCCAAACCAATGGAGAAAAACTGTAATGCAAATTAATTATTATTAGCAAATAGTTCAAAATGATTATTTCCCAACTAGAATTTGACCTAGAATTTCTTTCACTGTTCTGGTTCTATAGGCTTTATATAAAAATAATTGACCCCCAATATTCAAGACGTGGTTATGGCCTTGCTGTAGGGATGATGTATTTTTGTAGGCCAAAACCCAGAAATGCATCTACTCACTAGTCTGCTTTTACAGCCTTGTTGTGTTAATAATTGGCTCTGGCAAACTAACTTAAACTTTCAGGATTTTTTTTTTTTTTTAAACAAAGACTGAGTTGTAGGAAGTTTATGGTGTTGACGATGAAGTCCAGGGGCACGCTCAAAGCTCAAATCGGTGCGCAACGTTTTGCTACGGTTTCCGGTTGAACGTCATGTTTCCTGGAAACGGTGTGTAACGGTGTGCAACAGGTTTGAGATGCGTTTTTTCTCGTTTGGTGGGTACGTCAAATATGTCAGCCCAATCAGCAGCAACATGTATATAAACCACACGGTATTAAGAGACAGCTCATACAACGGGTCCAAGTAAAGATGTTTACAAATGTGTCCTCTGCAGCTCAGTATACACAACAATGGAAGGTATTAGAAGACATGATTGTCGTAAGAGTTTTATAGTAATATATATACTGTATATATATATATGTAATCAACATGATGATGTATTTATTTATATCTTTAGCTTCATTGCAAGGCAAGTTTATTTATATACCAAATTTCTTATATGGTAATTGCTTGACATAAAGTGAGAAAGAAAATACAAGCAATTAAAAAAGTAAGAACTAGACATACAATTATTTCAATTAAAATTGATTACCAGGAGATAAAAAAGGTTCATTAAATGGGATTGGGATGTTGTCTTTTATTCTGGACGGCAAGGGCAGTGATTGCATGTATTTTTCAGTATTAAACACGTATTTATATTGATTTCATCAGGCTCCGAAAATTCCTCAAAAAGAACACAAAGAATGGCTTTCTCAGCTGCCATAGTTAGAACTCTTGCGTCATCAGAACAGGGAGTTCAACGCTGCACCGTTTCCGTTTAAAAAAAAACGTTTTGCAACGTTTTGTCGGGGCTGAACGCAGCCTGTGGTGTAGTTTGATTACAGCCTGCATTTAGCTTTTTACTTATGGTGATTGTATTTATGTTTCAAAGTTCATAAAAGTTGTGTTCATTTGTGAAGATTATTGTTATATGTCATATATTGTCCCTATCCCCCTATATTGTTTGGACTTTTTTATGTTACTTCCTGTCTCAAGTGCAATGTTTGTAGTTCTTTGTAGTTTCCTCATTGATTAGTCTCATAGTGTCAAAAGAGCTGTTGCATGACTGGAGTTAATAGGGAAAACTGCGAAAATGTGAGTAAATCGAACGATTATCAGTTTAAACTAAAGGTTGGACTCAATATAGTGTTCCTTACAACTTATCAAGTGAGCCTTGGATATAGACATGAAGCCAGCAATAGTGTTTCCTGACATTTTTCGACGCCAGGGAAATAACGTTACATAAAGCAAAATTGCCTGTGAACTCTTTATATAAAAACAATATAGGTATCCGTGTGATCACTTATATCGATGTTATATATATCGTCATTTCGTCCAGCCCTAAAACTTGTATAGTTTTTGTCAGTGTTTATTTAAAAAACATTCAGTTGTACAGAATACACAATGGTAAATATTTAATTAATGAGTTGTCAATACAATATGTAGGGTATGATTTTACCCCAAAATTCAAAATATTGACCCAAAATGATAACTGCACATCCACGTTTCGCTGCCTGGAGTCCAGGTTTCAGTGAATTGCAGAGATCTATTTGCTTCTCTTTTCTGTAGCTTTCGGCAGTCTGTAAAAATACAGATTTTTTGTCAAATCTATTTGTACAGTCAATCTCAAAGCTCTTTCCTGTTTTATGTCATTCATGCTGAAAACCAATGCTTCCACTCAGTGTTTTTGCCACTCAGTGGGTGTTACCGCAGCGACTCCGGTGGTGATTTCATGCGCATAACCTCTATAGCCCTTGTGGTTCCCTTGTTCTTTGTCAGTCAATGTTTGCTGTGGAAATCTGTAGCACTAGGGAGCTGAAGAGATGGCAGCAGAGATGCAGATCTAGGTTCAGGGGTTTTATTTGAACAGAAAGCAAAACAACAAACACAAGAACAAAGGGAGCAGAGGCACGGACAATCCACACCAGGGGTGCTGCTGGAGGACCTCTGTCCAGCAGAGTTTAGCTCCAACCCCAATTAAACACACTTACATGTTTACCATGTTTGGTTAATTTAAAACGAACCCTGGTGCGATTGCTCTGTTAGTGGTTCACTTGGACATATGTGAACGCTGCCATTTGAACCCTGGTGCGCACCAAACATGCGGACCACTGAAAAGATGGGTCTCGCTCCGCTTCCAAAGCAACTCTGGTGCGGTTCGAATGAAATATGAACGCAACACGGATCAAAGACATTTAAACGAACCAAAAACAGATGAGACCCTAAAAAGGACAGAACGCTCATGCATATCATAGTCGATGTTGCCTATCAGAGTTCAGTACAGGTATCAGAATCGCGTCTCCTCGCAGCAGATCTTCGTTTGTGTGTGACGGAGGGATTCCTGTCGCTGTTTTGACTCCTTTACACATTTTATAAGCTCTTCACGAGTTCTCAGCTGATCAAAATACCGTCATATGCAGACTACACACATACAATGAGTGCATTTATCCCTGGACACAGCATTGTTTTGGATGCTCGGTAAGTTTCATCTTAAAATAGGCAATACGTCATAAAATCCGACTAATCAGGTGGTGACATATCTCTGTCTTTAGGTTCAGTATCTTTTGGTTAGGTGATTTAAAAAAATGCCAATCTGAGCACTAATTGGACCAGGACTAAATGTTTTAGTTTTTTTTTGGTCTGAACCAAACTACAAGTGTAAACAGACCCTCAAACCAACTAATCAAGGTCTTCCTATGCACACTAGAAACTTCCAGGCAGGTCTGTTGAGTAGTCATGTGATGTTCGGCACTGAGGCTTCGATGTCAAAAAACCCCAGAAACATCTCACACTGAAGCACTGTATCGGAGCTTGATTCGTGGTGCCATAACCACATGATCTGTGCCGTCCGAAACTTCATTTTCGCACACAACAACGTGACACCTTTGTATTCTGATAAAAAAAATAGTTCGAGCCCTTTGGACAGCTCAAGTGTCATTTACTTCTTTGATAAGTAAATCATAATACGAATGTTTACATGTCTAGTTTTGTGCATGTTCAGTTTCAGTATCAATCCCCTTGCAAGCACTTCAACTGGCCATTCCACAATAATCGTAATTTATTTTGATCATGTATTCCTACTTGAGTTTAGGCAAAAGTTTATGTGAATAAGGCTGCATGTGTTGATCGAAGCAGATCCCTAAAAACTGCTGCAGTTCACTATTGGTTAATTTATTAATTTGTAAATGTATTATGTTTTTATACATTTCTTCAGACTCATGAATTTATTCACATTTATTAATTAATTTTGTAAGTAATGACATGTGAAAGACTATATTATATATAGATTAAATATTTGTATTGCTATGGTTTTCCTAGCACAAACTGAATTATTATTTGTCACAATCAAAAATGGCTGGGTCATCTGGGATGCAAAATGCAGATTTTCCACCTTTTGACCACAACATATCATTAGTGTGCACAGTTGAGGGGAAAGCCTCATTGTTTCGCAAAGCTTCATTTCACCGTCACTACTGTTGAGGCAAGTTAGAGCTACACTCTGCAGGACAGTGGCCCTCCAGGACCGAGTTTGGACCCCCCCCCCCCCCCCCCCCCCCCCCGAACTACACACATCTACATCAAACATTGGCTGACAAAGAACAAGGATAACACGAGGGGTGCATTCCATTCGATAGGGTCCCTACGCATTGTTCACTGCTCCCTACTCCCTACTCCCTGAGCACGGTATATCAGCTAAAGTGGACTTCGCTGACAATAATCGCTCATTTGGAACTCCCTGCAACGTCATCAAAGAAAGGCAACGACGGGTGCAGATTACGATATAACATACATTTAATATTGAAATTTACTTTACTTTCAAATTGAAAACCATATAATAAGCATATACAGTTACAAAACACACAGTATAGGCTATCTAAAACATATAATCAAAACATTGTCCATTAGTTTTATTAGTTTACTTATAACCTGTATTGACTATGAACAGATTTGAAGCTGCACCTGTCATTCAATATGAAAATACTTTGATTTGGTTAACTATGTATGTAGGCTATTCTTAGTGGTCTTTAGCTATCTCATCTCGTGCGCTTTCTTTCCCAAGTGCAGCTGCACAGTAAACATTCCTGAGGTAAATAAAGTCAAATAAAAAACATGACAGCCCTCAGGTGCTTCTCAACACTTTTAATTTGTTTAGATATTCATCAAAGATAATATACAAATGTAACAGTTATTGCCATAACCATTCATAAATACTCTAGTTTGTATAATAACTATGAATATTCAAATGCATATGTAAACTCCTTAATCGCAGAGCTGTTTAAAAACTCTTCCAACCAACGGCTCTGCACCATCATTAGTTCAGACAGGTGATGCACGCGACGCGCAAAGACATTTGGGTGATTTTCACTCTCTACTTCCTGTGAAGTGATGTATCGATGTTCCCTTCTTCCCTACGCCATTCGCAGTACCCTTCGGACTGAACATGTTTGCTCCCTTTGGATTGGAATCTCACTTAAGATGGCAGAATACCCTCTGAAGTCCACTTCGCAGTCCACTTACGGTCGAATGGAACGCACCCAAGGGTTATATACACAGGGAGCTAATTGGCTAGCAAGACACACCTGGAAACAATGAGACTAATTAACGAGAAAACGACAAAGAACTACAAACATTGCATAAGACATCAAGTAAGCAAGGCAAATCAGACGCACACCTTTTGATGTGCAAGTTGAGGGGAAAACTTGAATTAAAGTAGAACAACTGGACACTCTCTTAAAGGGTTAGTTCACTTCAAAATTAACATTTCCTGATAATTTACTCACCCCATCTCATCCAAGATGTTCATGTCTTTCTTTCTTCAGTCAAAAAAAAATACGTTTCAGGATCTTTCTCCACATAATGGACTTCAATGGCAACCAAAATGTTGAAGGTCCAAATCAATGCAGTTTTGAAGGGCTTCAGAGGCTCTGCACGATCCCAGCTGAGGAATAGGGTCTTATCTAGCGGAACCATCTGTCTTTTTCTAAAAACAAAATGAACATTTATATACTTTTAAACCACAAACGCTCGACTTAAGTGGAAGTACAGACCCAGTGTTAAGACGAACGTGCAAAGTCTAAATCAAACGCTCTTTACAAAAATATAGGTAAAACAACGATGTCGGACGATTTTGAAGTTGGAGGAGAACATGAGATGGAGTTTTTCGGCACTGGGTCTGTACTTCCACCTACGTCACGCATGACCTTTCCGATGTGATGACGTCATACGTCATAAAGAAGCAGAACTCAGAAGTCAAGCGTTTATAGTTGAAAGTATATAAATGTGTTGTTGTTGTTGTTGTTTTTTGAAAATGACTGATGGTTTCGCTAGATAAGACTCTAGTCCTTGTCTGGGATCACGCATAGCCTCTGAAGCCCTTTGAAACTGCATTGATTTGAACCTTCAACCCGTTGGTTGCCATTGAAGTCCATTATGTGGAGAAAAAATGTTTTCCTCAAAAAACTTTATTTCTTTTCGACTGAAGAAAGAAAGACATGAACATCTTGGATGAGATGGGGGTGAGTAAATTATCAGGAAATTTTCGATTTTAAGTAAACTAATACTTTAAGCATAGGCTATTTATTTACCAACGTTTTGGCTAGTAACCTTTGTCAAGGTATAGTTTTGCTAAACGGAGAGTAATATAAATAAAGGGAATAAATATACACAGGTGAGAGTAATGACATCCAGATCATCCAAAAATTAACTAATTGACAATTAGATTCTAACATGGAAAATAAGGCAGGAAGTAACATAAAAGTCCAATCAAGACATGGGGAACATATCACAATTATCACGATGAACAAAAAATGTGTTAGAATAAGAAACTTGTGTTAGTTACAGAGATTATTTTCTGGCTGTTGTGTTCATAGTGACACCTAGCGATGTGGATGTATAATCCCGCATATGTAATCATGTAAAATACAACAGTCAATCTAAAAGATCAAAGTACCATGGCATTACTATTTGAATCCATCAATGCGTTTTTGTAATGGGATATTTACACCTTATCACTGGATATATTGTAATTGGCCTCTGTTAGGATACCCTCTCTGTGATTTATGGGCACCACAGAGCCGTCCTCTGAGGGTGCCAGCCACTCGCTGTGTAATGGATGGCGATTGATGGAGTTCATTATTACCACAAGAGAGAGTCTAACCTGCCACCATAATGGGCAAATAACTGCTCTGCGTTCTCTCCTCCAGTCCACACTTGTTTGTCAGTAGTTTGGGAGCAATATTACGTATTGACTTTGTGTTATGGTGACGAGGGAGGCAGTGTTTCCTCAAATAGGCTTTGATTTGTTATGCTCTTCGTTTTTATTTGCTAAATCTCCTGACGATTAGAGTTGATAGTGTTTAGCATCTGGAAGATTTGAGAGCCAGCAATAATACTCCTCCCTGCCTTACACGCACACACACACACTTTTTTTTGTCTTCCTCTGCATCTGTATATTTATCCACCATCTCTCTGGAGGACTTTCTTTCCTTCTTTAGCCTCAGGCTGTTCTGGCTTAAGGTTCCATGGTCATCCTGTTAGTCAGACCATCTAATTGGATAATTTAATTTTAAAGATATATTACATAAATATTCTTTGAAAATGGTTGATGGCTCATGTCACTGTGAATTAGGCATATGTAAATTGTTTTCCCCGATCAAGATCTTGTATTGATTCTGGAATAACATTCATGCGTTTTGGAAGGCACAGTATTCCAATGAAAGGGCATTGCAATAATCAATGCGGTTCATGAAAGCTTGCTCAAGAGTTCCAGCATCTCTATGGTTTAACATTATGGCAGACATGAACCGTGTTACTCAGATGGTTAATGTAGGGCCTTGTGATTTTCCGCAGTGTGGAAATCATAAAATCCAGTCATAAAAGTGGAATTAATAATGCAGAATGTCATGGAATTTGTCAATTTTTGGAGGAACAAGTATACTTATGTATACATATATGGCTGTACAGTGTACACTTAATCAAGTTGTGATATAGACTCGTGTTTGTGAATATTAAAGTGCAAAAATGTAAATCTGTAGTCTGTTCTGTGTGTCTCTGTGTAAATGAGCATCACAGTTTGGTCTACTAAACATATTTCTGTCAGGGCCACTATCATCAGTGATGACTGATTGGATTGGTTGGTTAGGTTTTGCTCTGGGTAATAACTCCATGCACATGGATGGATGGCTGCATGGATAAGAGCAGGGAGAGCAGCGGTAAACATAACAGAACTGGAATTTAGTCTGATTTAAGGGGAATCAGAATACCAATTCCTGACTGGATGAGAGGAGGAGCTGGGGATGGAGGAGGGTAAGTGAGTTCTGGAGAAATGCGATAGCTGCTGATAGTACTGAAGGAGCTTATATATACTGTATGCTGTGATAGACATCGAATTCCTATAGGTAGACATGATCAGCTGACAGTCAGCAGATGTGAGCTTGACTAACGTGACCTGCCAGAACTGACGCTCCGCTTGATTTGAGCACATGTGATGCTCGTGGGGTGTCAGTGTCTGCCGTCTCATATGAGGACATGAACACATGAACTTCATCTCCAGAGCTGCTCTGAGTAGAGGTCTGCACAGGCTTTAAAGGAACACTCCACTTTTTTGGAAAATAGGCTCACTTTCCAACTCCCCTAGAGTTAAACAGTTGAGTTTTACTATTTTCGAATCCAATCAGCCGATCTCCGGGTCTGGCGGTAGCACTTTTAGCATAGCTTAACATAGATCATTGAATCTGATTAGACCGTTAGCATCTCGCTCAAAAATGACCAAAGAGTTTTGATATTTTTCATATTTTAAACTTGACTCTTCTGTAGTTTTTCAACTCCATAGTGGATTAACGAGTAAAGGGCATAATAAAAAATGAACTGGAACGCAGCAAAAGTATACTCCTTTGGCTGTGAGCGCGGAAAGATCCATTCTAGTTCTAGAACGGTCAAATCACTCGCACGTGCTGTTGTACGAGCACCATCCGTGCAGTCACACAAATTGGGCTGCACGCAATTGGAGTGTGCCGACATCTGCGGACCTCCCTGATGACAAAGCTTACGTCACACGGACAGTGCGTGGACCGTAGTGGAAAGTGGACGATCTAAGTATACTTTGGGCTTAATGCTGCGTTCACACCAAACGCGAATAGAGCGCTAAAATCGTGTCTACCGCGTCTAGTTTGACGCTTGAACATTTTGAATCCATTTGCGCGTCCACAGTGAATTGGACGCGCATATACATCGAGTGTTTGAAGCGAAATAGACGTGCGTTCAAGGCGCTCCAGGAGAAATATGTCATAAAACACCTCTGCCTCTTTTCATTTTCATTAAAAATATATATTAAGCATTAATAGCCACACAAATGTGGTCCAGGCAACTCCTACATTATTTTCACTGCATGTATATTTAAATATCCTAAAAAAATCAAGTTATGAAACTTCTCTTTACCCTCAGTCAAAACGATTTGGCAGACAACAAATTATAGATTCATTACACCAAAGATCGCCCGTTAGATCCACACAAGACAAACCACTACAGGACATCAGAGCCAGCGGCAAACGTCAGAAGGACTAGCCGAGGAAAGGCTGCTCTCGCCGGGGTTAATGCGCGCTGAGTGCCTGGTGATCGCCTGGATCTCACAACTCCAAAAACACAAGATAATTTTTTTTAAAAATAGGCGCTCTCTTTATAAATAAACCACAGATTTGAGCTTTAAACAACTACATTCTCACCTGAAAAAGTCTTAAAACTACATTTTGAGACACAATAGTAGTATTTTTAAATTATGCAGGATTTCTCATCACGTCACTTTACCACGTGACCGCAGCAAGCAGGCTCCTGATTGGTTAACGTGGCGCGAATTGACACCAAAGTTCAAATTTTTCAACTCGGGCGTCAGACGCGAATTCGCTTCAAATGCGTGAATGCACAAAAGCACCACTCGCGTGTAACACGCATATCGCGCAAGACGCTCAATTTGCGTCCAATTCGCGTCATACGCGCAAATGAGGGGATTCGCGTCCTTCGCGCCGCGCAAAACGCACCTTCCGCGCTGCGGGACCTCCAGACGCGCGTCAATGCGCCATTCCATTGACTTAAGGTGCTGATCCACTTGTCCGTGCAACACTTCTGTCGCGCCGCACTCCACTTTATTCCTATGGGTGACGTCAAGCGACTTTAACGCGCCCGCAAAGCATTCCGGGAAGGCGGCGGCGCTGCATTTGAACAAATGCCGCACGTCAAAAAAGCTGGCCGAAGCTCAACTTTATGCAAATGAATCCGTTGAACGCGACGCGACTTTCCAATAGAAGTAGAGCACATGGAGACGGAGGGAAGTCTCTCGCTGGTCCTTTGTTTTTCATTCCCCGCTGCCTCAAACGCACGCCCATAGCGGTAAACTTAAGGAACGCCCATAGCGGTAAACTTAAGGAACGCCCATCAACATACACATGAGGGGAAGCGTCACAACACCACGCTTCAGTCGTGCCGCAAAAGTGGATCTGTATCGTCAACATTGAAATCACTCGCGCCAGACACTCTATTCGCGTTTGGTGTGAACGCAGCATTACATCCACCAGCTGGAGTGCCCATGATCTCCACCAGAGGGCACTTCTCCCGACTCCCATGCTTTCCCATCATGAACTTCAATTCCCATAACCCATTGCCTGGACTCATTATGGTTTGATCACTTCCACCTGTGTCTGATTATCTGATTTAACTCTGCCTAAGCCCTGTGTTTGAACTCATTCTTTGTGAAGACTTGTATATGTCTACACTGCATCTTTGAGCATCTCTCTCTCTGTTTCATGGTTTGTATCTTTTGCCTGGTTTATGTCCTGTTTTGCCTGTGTTTCCAGCTCTGTTTATTTGTACTGCTTGCCTTGGTCTTGGCCTCTGCCTGTTTTTGTACTACGATTTTGGATTACCCTAATAAACGACTGCATTTGAATCCTTAACCTCAGTGTCAGAGCAGTTCCGTGACAGAAGGAAGGTTCACATATAACATCAAGGTTATGCAGCCAATAATCCATTTGATAAAACACTTGGTCTCGGTAACTTCAGTGAATAGTACCTATACCACACTCCCATTTTTCTTTAACTCTCTTTCCTCACTGTCATGCTGCTCTGATTAAACTCTGCTCTTATCCAAACAGTTGAGTCTCCCATAAAGCTCCTCTCACACCCGCCATTGTTATTTCTTTAAAAACACGTAGCCCCTGAAACAGACAGGTGAAGCGTTAATTAAAACTGCAGAGAGATGGACAGAATGAGGAGAGAGAAAGAGAGTGAGAGAAATCAAAGAGAATTAGTGAGTCATTCATCAGTGATAGTGTGATCGATGAGCCACTTTAATCTGATCTTTCTGTAGCTCTGGATGTTCAATTATGCATCTGACAAATGTTAAAATAGCAAAACAATACAGTGAAACTGCACAGTAAGGCAGAAGTGAGAATCCCCCAAAGCTTTGAAATACAGTAATCATCATGCACGGCACTCGCTGAGAAATGATTTATACCAAAATGATTAAAGGAATGTTCCGGTTTCAGAACAGCTTGAGCTCCATCAACAGCATCAGTGACATATTGTCGATTAGATTGGAAAATAATTTCACCTCAGTTTGTAAAAGCAAAAAATGTGTTTACATTAATGAACTTACAATGGAAGTCTATGAGGTAAGGCACTAGCTTAAAACAACAAATGTGCAACTTCTTCTGGTAATGTACTTATGTTAATTATTTGGTGCAAAAAAGTGCGTTATTTGAGTAATGTACTAATTTGTAATGTAGTCTAAATTAGGGCTAATACTATGGAAGCTTGTTTCCTCCACAGAATAAAACATTTTAAAAGATAATTGAAACTTTTTTTCTCACAATTCCAAGTTTACATCTCGCAATTCTGACTTTATATCACACAATTCTGATTTTATATCTCGCAATTCTGACTTTATAACTCACAATTCTGACTATATCTTGCATTTCTGACTTTATATCACACAATTCTGACTTTATATCTCACAATTCTGACTTTATATCACACAATTCTGACTTTATATCTCACAATTCTGACTTTATATCACACAATTCTGGCTTTATATCACACAATTCTGACTTTATATCTCACAATTCTGACTAAATCTTGCATTTCTGACTTTATATCACACAATTCTGACTTTATATCTCGCAATTCTGAAATTTATATCACACAATTCTGACTTTATATCACACAATTCCAACTTTATATCACACAATTCGGACTTTATATCACACAATTCAGACTTTATTTCACACAATTCCAACTTTATATCACACAATTCTGACTTTATAACACAAAATTCTGACTTTATATCACACAATTCCGACTGTATATCTCACAATTCTGACTTTATAACACACAATTCCGACGTTATATCACACAATTCCGACTTTATAACACACAATTCCGACTTTATAACACACAATTCCGACTTTATATCAAACAATTCCGACTTTATATCACACAATTCCAACTTTATATCACACAATTCAGACTTTATATCACACAATTCCAACTTTATATCACACAGTTCTGACTTTATATCACACAATTCCAACTTTATATCACACAATTCTGACTTTATAACACACAATTCTGACTTTATATCACACAATTCCGACTGTATATCTCACAATTCTGACTTTATAACACACAATTCCGACGTTATATCACACAATTCCGACTTTATAACACACAATTCCGACTTTATAACACACAATTCCGACTTTATATCAAACAATTCCGACTTTATATCACACAATTCTGACTTTATATCACACAATGCCGACTTTATATCACACAATTCCGACTTTATATCAAACAATTCCGACTTTATATCACACAATTCTGACTTTATATCTCACAATTCTGACTTTATATCTCACAATTCTGACTTTATAACACACAATTCCGACTTTATATCAAACAATTCCGACTTTATATCACACAATTCTGACTTTATATCACACAATTCCGACTTTATATCTCACAATTCCGACTTTATATCACACAATTCCGACTTTATATCTCACAATTCTGACTTTATAACACACAATTCCGACTTTATATCACACAATTCTGACTTTATATCACACAATTCTGACTTTATTTCACACAATTCTGACTTTGTCACACAATTCCGACTTTATATCACACAATTCTGACTTTATTTCACACAATTCTGACTTTGTCACACAATTCCGACTTTATATCACACAATTCTGACTTTATATCACACAATTCCGACTTTACACAATTCCGACTTTATAACTCACAATTCCGATTTTATATCACACAATTCTGACTTTATATCACACAATTCCGACTTAATATCTCACAATTCTGACTTTATATCACACAATTCCGACGTTATATCTCACAATTCTGACTTTATATCACACAATTCTGACTTTATATCACACAATTCCGACTTTACACAATTCCGACTTTATAACTCACAATTCCGATTTTATATCACACAATTCTGACTTTATATCACACAATTCCGACTTAATATCTCACAATTCTGACTTTATATCACACAATTCCGACGTTATATCTCACAATTCTGACTTTATATCACACAATTCTGACTTTATATCTCACAATTCTGACTTTATCTCACAATTCTGACTTTATATCACACAATTCTGACTTTATATCACACAATTCTGACTTTATATCTCACAATTCTGACTTTATAACATTTAGAATTGTGAGATAAAAAGTTGCATTTACCTTTTTAATATTTTATTCTGTGGAGGAAACAAGCTTCCATTCAACCAAAACTAAAACCATAAAAAATAATTTGTATTACCTAAATTACAATAAAATATAAAACAAATATTTTACCAAATTTATTTAAGGTAGTTGCCAAAGCAACATTTCTCATTTTAATTTAGTTTACCTTCATGTACTAAAATAACAAAAACTGAAATAAAAAATTTATAAAAACTGCATAGACATATTTAAAAAGAATAAATAATAAAATGTCATTATTAACTCCCAAACATGTTCCAAAACATGATTTTCCATGTTACACACAAACTATTTACTCTCACAAGCATCATTCCAAGTCATATGCTGTTATGTTTTCTTCTTTTGGAAGAATTGTCATGTAGATCTTTTCCAACAACAACAGTTACCACGGCTTTACGTGTGACGTAATTCCTAATTAAAAGTCATCTGATTTATGGTGATTTTTTTTCTTTCATGTTTGGTGTCTGTTTAACAGTTGTGGTCACTATGAACTGTCGTTTAATGTAAAAAAAAAAGCTGCATGAAGATTCTTCAAACAATTAACAGGATACGGGAAGAATATTAGCGAGACTATATAATTATCAGGGCTTAAAAACGGAAAAAAATATCAATCGGTTCACTCCGAGCAGAATCGATATTATAGCGTTTCTGTTTTTGCGTTCCTCAATAAACATTACTGTTCCGAAAACGGTTTGATATGAAAAAATACCGGTTAAAAACGTTATTTTAATTTAGCCTATACTTTAAACAAATATGTAAGACTTATTTTCACTCAATAATAATATAACGCATGGTAATTAAACTTGAATATTTAATTCATAACATTTTTAAAACCAGAAATACATGCATTAGAATTACAAAGCATAAACAGCGGGACCTGTTTTAATGGAGCGTTAGACAATCTAAAGTGGCCTCTTATGCCGAATTATTTTCAGAAGAGTGATAACATTCTTTGTACATAACTTTTTTTCAACACAACTTGTTTTAAAAATTGCATGAATAAAGAATAAATAAACTGGATAACCATTGCTCTTTTAATGCACCGTCAACTGGTAATTTCAAAGCAAACACTGCGCAACACGTCATTGCATCACATAATCAAATTCAGTCAGCTAATAAAGCTTGATCATTTAATGCAATATAACATACCATTTAATACGAAGCATCAACGTCTATATAGAAAACATTGACCTGTCCGGTATTGGCAATCTGAAAAACTATAGGAAAAATGTTTGATAGATGCTAGTAGCCTGCTTGGACAGGCTTAAAGGTCCCATGGCATGGCATTTTTCTATTATTTTATAGTGTTTCCTGAGGTGTACTTATATTGTTAGTATGATTTTTACATCATAAAATCTCATAATTTAGAAATAAAAGGCATTTTTTCTATACTGATGTTTGCCCTGTGGCTGACTGCCCTGCTTCAAGAGGCGTGTCTGCTGTGAGACTTCAGTAAAAACGCCCACTGTTGTGATTGGCTGACATCTTTGCATTTGAAATGAGCAGAGGGGGCGTGGTTTAACGAGGTCTACGACGCACGAGCTGCTGGCAGAGAGACGGATGGACCTGAGTTCACTTCTCATCAGTTCTCTCAGCATGTCTCAGTTCAGTGAACTGTTGTAGTTACAGCATATACTTCAGTTTATTAGTTTATTTCTAGTCGGAGGGGATGTCACTCATGTCAGAAAGTTAGTAACTTTAGTAAATTATGGATCGGCGCTGACTCGAGACGCGAACCGTTTAGAACGATTCAGTCCGATTTGGTGAACTGGTTCGGTTCACTAAAAAGAACCGATTCAAAAGAATGATTCGGTCGCGAACCGGACATCACGGAGACGGAGCGATTGCTAACAAAGTTATTTATAGTAACTACTGAGTTGTGAGAGCGCTGTCTGTCAGCGCGAGTTTATTGTGTTTGTAACTGAGAGTTCTGAATAAACACGAGTCCCAGTCACGCCGAGTCCGTCTTCATCATTATTCTACCAACTTTGTAACACATGCAATGAACCATTACAGCGAGATGAACGAGTTAGTAAGTTTGATTAAAGCATTATTTCTAGATATGTTCCAATCATATGAAAAGCGTCAGTGACGCGCATTGAGTAACTTACACAGCGCAAACAAAGACACAACAGAAGTAATCGATTGTAATCCAGTTTATTGTGGGGATAGCTGGCTAGCCTAGCCTGATACCCTTACGCTTACCCCCCTTCTGCTTAATCTCACGCCGCGTTTGGTGCCTCCGCTGTGGGCCAGGTGCAGTACTGGGGGTCGGGGATGTTGAAGGCCGAGCTTCGGCGTGCGTGAGGTTTATTTCTAAAGATGTGGCTCTGCCTATGTTAAACAGAAACTCCCGACTGTATGCACATTTAAGAACAGATAGACGCGACGAGGACGTACAAAAACACTGACTCACAAGATAGAAAACACGAAAACACCGTTCTGTCGAGAGAGAGAGAGAAGCCGCAGTGTGTGCACGAATAATAAATAATTAGCTACACATAAGAAATCACTGATCATAGATCAGAAGGAACTGAAAAAAGACTTCTGTTTTCATTTGTACATCCAAACACTGAGAAACTGCCAGCATTCACTCGTTCACAAGCAATGATCTCTATTCTCTCGAGCGTTTGCATGGGCGTGCCAGATTCTCTGGGCGGAGGAAAGGTAGTTAACCGTTCCTGCTTGGACGTCAAACCAGGAGACTTCAGGATTGGCTAGTCTGGGCTGTCATTTTCTCAAATTCAGAGAAAGACAGCCAGAACTCTGTTTTACACCGATCAACATTTCTATCCACTTGGGGACAATATTCAGGCTAGGGGAACTCATATTAATGTTGAAATACCTCATAAAATGAAAATTTCATGCCATGGGACCTTTAAACAAAATCCATAAACTAGCCTAAATCAGTCTATTTGAGCTTAAAGTCCGTACTGCTTATTTAAACGTTCGAAAATAATGTCCTCCAATACCTGCGCTTTCATTGTAGACCTCAGCGGGGAAATAAATGTACTTGAGGCATGTAAAAGCGCGCTCTACACTGACTTGCGTACCGGTAGATTCATAGATGCGCGGGCATTTCACTCACGCTTGATCCGTCAAAGTCACATGCTGGACTGCTCAATTCATTATTGGTCACTTCCAAATTACAATATTAAAGAGAACGATAAAATAACGTTATTAACCAGTTAATGGTCATTTCAAATTAACGTTTCTGTTCAGAACGATTCAAATTGATTTTGATTTTGTTTCCGTTTTTGTTCCTCTTAAAATTTTGTTCGTTTCCGGTTTTCGTTTTCGTTCCTTGAACCGGTTCAGAGCCCTGATAATTATAGAATTTAAATATGTATTAAAACCAAAAGTCAATGACAAAGGATTAGCTCACCCGCCGCCATTCAATTTCTCTGAATGTTCCTTTCCTTTTCCCCTTCATTTATCTATTTTTCTAATGCTTATCTCTCTGTAGTTCATTGCCATTTTGCTCTGTGCTGGGAAAGGAATGTGTGAGTTAACGCAGCTCTGTGTTGACAGACAGGCAGTTTTTACATTGTTTGATGCTTTATCTCTCTCATGACAGTGTGCTGACTGCATTTGTTTGAGGCAGTTTGGCAGTGTTGACCGGGGAAACTGCAGAGGCGAGTGGTTTCATCTGAGCTCTATTCCCTGGCCGCTGGTGCCCCCTGTGTACAGACTCTGCATTAAGCACACACATCGTCCGTCACACTCGCTCATGCAGAAAGCCATGCTGCTGCTCGCCTGAATGAACCGCAACTTTTAATAATTCATCTGATTTGGTGAGGAGAGTGCAGAATGAGAGCAGCGGGAAGAGAGAAAGATGACGGTCTGGTGCCCGCAGGTGCTTTCTGTCAAAAACGGCTGCAAAGTGGACTTTAGTGATAACAGAATGGGTGTTATTCTGGTTTTGTTTTACCAACTCTAAATACTGCTTTTATTCGTTTTTATCCACAGTTACAGACCCCAGGCACCACAGATGAAGAGTTTTAAGACTTCATGAAATCAAAATGTTGCTTTTAGTCCATGTTTGTTTGCTTTAAAGGGGTCATGGACTGCATTATTTCAACCCCTTCTCGCTCCCAAGGCGTCAAAATCTGAAGCATGGTCAAGTGCCTTCTGCGTCACAATGACGCACAGTGTGTTCCATTGCTTTCAATCAGGAACCTTTGGCGTCATACACAGACGCATTGGGCATGGGAATGTTATTAGGGATGCACCGGTTGACCGGCCAAAAATCGGAAACCGGTTTTCTTTGTATTTTTCTGCCGATTTTTCCGGAAGTGCGCCCGCGTGCACATGCGCGCATATTGCAACCATTCGCGAACACGAACATGTCACATGTCACATGTCACTGTGTTACAAACGGAAACTGGAGAACTGTGGGAAGAGACGAGATGCTGAAGGGAATGAAGAGCCGCTTTCCTGCACGAGCTGAAGTTGCGCGAGCTCACCTCTCCGCGCCTGCACAAGCGTAGATAGTGAGCGTTTGTTCAGCTCAGCTTCTCACATGTTCGATCGGATGAGAACGAAACAGACTAACTTGTGACAAAGCCGAAATACTTCTTTTTGTAGCCTAAAGAAGAACATGCATGCACTTTTGAAATGAAATACTATCAGTTCTGTATAGGATGATCATTTTTATTTTACCTTAAAATTACATTGACTTAATTTGATTTAAAAAGCACCTGCTGTAGCATCTTAGTTTTTTTCGTTGCACTAAACATTATTTGATTTAACATTTTGGAACAATTATATACTTTGGTTTTATTTAATTTCACTGGTAAAGACTTTTTTTATTTACACTGAATTTAAAAACAAATGCTGATTTAAGTAACGTCTTTGTTTGGATTGCAGAATATGCAGTTGTTGCCTTTAATTTCACCTTTCAGCCTTTTAATTTCCAATTCAATTTCCCGTTAATTTCAGATTGTGGACTTGTTTTCATTAGCCAAAAGCCAATTTGGCCTGTTAAATACCAAATAAACATCTTGTTCATGTATACTTTCGTTCTTTTATTGTGTAAAAAAAAAAAAATCGGAAATCAGTATCGGAATCGGCCAGTTTTATTGAAAAAAATCCGTATCAGAATCGGCCATGTAAAATCATGATCGGTGCATCACTAAATGTTATCGTCATGATTAAATTATATATTGGGTTATGATTTTGCCATTATGACATGTTGGAGTGTGATTCTCAATTTAATCAGCCAGCATAATTTTATTTACATTTATTTTATTTACGCTATATAGACACGTTTGAACACGTAACCCAACCCCATCCCATCACATCCCATAACATCCCTAAACCTACCCATTTGTGTGTTTAATGATATAAAACACAGATATAACAGGTAGATACGACTGTAGGCACAATTTATTCAAAAAGTACAAATATTCCAAGTGTTCCGAGGCCAAGCGATTGATTTGTGTGAAGAAAATCCCCAAAAGAGATCAGTGTCTCCATCCGCCGAAGATCATGCACACATTCAAATTTCAAAAATTGCTGCCTGAAGAAACGTTACGCCAGATTTCATAGTGAAATTGCATTGGCTCTCATATGTCTCATGACCAATTGCGTCATTACGTCAGCTTTGATTGTAAAATGTCATTGGTTCTTGTCTGTCTCTTGACCGATTGCATCCTGCTCAAGAGTCAGGTGTATCATTTGAATCATCATTTCAGCAATTAAAACATTAAGATCAACTCAAGATGATTTCATATGACTGTGCAACAGTATAATACTTTTGTAACGTGTGAGCAGGGATGAGGCACAGTGAGAATCCAAATGCCAGCACAAAACATTTATTCAAAAACATAACACAGATAATCCAGGAACAAGAGCATAATCCACAGAGAATCGAAAGGAGACCAACGACAAGAACACACATACAGGGGCAACGACCGATAAACAACAACTGAAGCACTGGGGTATATATACACAAAGGGAAACAAGGTTAAAAAAAATTAACAAGACACACCTGGGGAGACTAATCAGCGTGAAAAACTACAAAGAACTACAACACATGGCACAAGACAGGAAATAACAAAAGTCCTCACAAGACAGGGAAACAGGCTGGGATCATGACAACTTTTATATGGTTTTTCAGTTTTTGTAATTACCTGTGACCAGTTTTTACCTGTGACTGTACTTGATTTAACTTTAACTTGTCTGTTAGGTTTTTTATATTGTTGAGAAGTGGGTAGGTTTAGGGTAGGAGTTGGGTTAGTTGCTCCAAAATATAAAAGTATTCTATAAATATTCATGAAATCATGTCTGCTTTTACAAATGCAAAGAATTAAATGCGTCTTGATCGGACGCATTGGGCAAACAACTGAAATGAATGGAGTACCCTGCGTGTCAATATAGTGACGCCAATGGGTATCTTTAGCGCAGTGTTGTAGTCGAGACCAGCTCATTCGAGTCCGAGTCGAGTCCGAGTTCAGAGAGGGTCAAGTCCGAGTCGAGACCGAGACCAGAGAGAGCCCAAGACAAGTCCAAGTCCACATAAGGTTGTGATGGCCTGTGTGTGCAGTCACTCTGTGTGTTTTAGAGCCACTTTCATCAATTTGTGTAACAGCAGCAGATAATCGAATACTTCAATTTTACTGCGTGGTACATTTGGGGTAAAGATACAATCTACACACTAGTCAAAAACTTTTTAATAAACCAGTATTTAAGCTTAAACTATGGACAATCCACAAACAACATTAGAACTAAATTGTATTAACTTTTTAGTTACGGAGGGTGTAAAAAAGAGTGACGGCAGAAAAATTGCTGTCTTTTTAATGCAAAAGTGTGAACGTGCCGGAGGGGGAGAGGGCGGCCGGCCTTCTGCTAGACATTTTTTATAAACAGTAAATATATTAAAATAACACCATTGAGACAAATAATTTAGCAGCAATGTGACTTTCTGGAAAACGCGATCACTACAGGCGGATGCCAGGTGGACACCACGTAAAATAGAAGCGAGAGCACGAGCGCAGTCATTTGCAGACTTCTACAACAAACTAGTAACTACTAAGCATTAGCTGTCAAAATGCTGAGATTTTATGCATATAAAGAAATTATTAGTTCATAATCTTACCTTTCTTTGTGCTTTCGCTCCACATGTCGATGGAAATTGGAAGTTGTTCCCTTTGCTTCGGTAATTGATGTACCACAGAATTTACAAATCGCAGAATGTTTTTTTTAGAGTCTTACTGCATATGAACTCTTCATGGCCCTTATATGCAAACTGAATAACAGATGATGTAGAAGACATTTTCACACATAGTTAAGGGCTAGAGGCTCGCTCCACATGACATCCTTCCTGACCTGAGTACCTTTGCACTAACGTTAGTCATGCGCAGTTGCGCTTAAAAATTCACCAATCATATATATTTATATATATATACAGTATATATATATAGTCCAAATGCGCACGAGTCCATGACAAGACCGAGACCATTAAAATATGGTCTTGAGACCGAGTCCGAGACCGAGTCTGAGTCTCGAGTACAAAACACTGCTTTAGCGTCTTCATTGTGACACAGAAGGCACTTGACCATGCTTCAGATTTTGACGCCTTGGGAGTGAGAATGGGTTGATTATTTTCTTATTTTATAATGTTTTCTGGGGTGCACTTATATAATGTTAGTATGATTTTTACATCAAAAATGTTGTCATAAGGAATTTTTCCGACCCTGATTTTAGCCTCTGATTTGAACGCTCTGTTTGAAGGGGCGTGTCTGCTGTGAGATTTCAGTGTATACGCCCACTGCTGAGATTGGCTAACATCATTATATATTAAATAAATATTACATGTGGAACTCTCTAAAACTGTTGACACATTAAAACAAACAGGATGCGTTTTCTGCCGTCTCGGTCTCCCTGAACTGCAGTGTGTCACATGAATGAACTAAAACGCAGCCTCAAAGACACGAAAAATGTATCTATAAAAAGCTTGAAATTATACTTTTAAAGAATCAATTCGAATCGAAAATAAATACTCTCTGATTATGTGATCCATATGAAAGGTGCATCTATAGGAGCGTTCACCATACTGCGGAGATGACGAGCTCAGAAAAACCAGTTTATTAATAAACAATTAAAATGTCTCCATGCTATTTTTTCCGACACATTCATAATCCTTACTTTTGTGTACATTTACATGTGTAAAGGCATAGGCATATACCCAACAACCCTCCTCCGTATATTTTAGTAATTAAATTAATATAAACGTGCGATTAGGCTGTGTGGAGAATGTCGGTTCACAACGATGTTTGTGGGTGCACAACATTATATGGGGAAGAAAACCATATGTTGCTTAGAATAATTTAGTCCAGGAGCTCCGGTTGGATGATGCACGGTTTGCGGCATATTTTAGACTTAACAAAAGTCAGTTTGAAGACCTGCTACTGCTGTTTAGTCGATCTACCGGCACCTTCTCCATTTTTCTTGATGTTATGGAAACGAGTCAGGTCTCGCTACTCGCTTGTCATTGGTCAGCTGTCAAAAAGGCGCTTGACGTAAGGCGTTTTTATCAGAAAAGTTCAACTTTTTTCAACTTGAAAAGACGCTCTGAGCTGTAGAAAAGATGCGCTGAGCTGCAAATAAAGACGTCGGCGTTGGCGTTTAAAAAAAATGCTCACAACTTTTTTGAAAACACAGTTTACTCCATAGGATTATAATGTAAAACAGACGCTGGCAGCTTCAAAAAAGACATCAAGTGTGAACACGCCCTTAGTCAACCAATGACTTGATTGACATGATTGACAACTAGTCGACTAGAAACAGCTTTTTAATTGGGGGCAGCCCTACTTTCATCATAACTAACAGTGCAAACACAATGTAATAATAGATTTATTGATTATATCTGGAGTTTTGAGTCCAGAACTTGATCAATTGTGGCATTTTTTTGTTGTGGTTTGGAATCCAGTATTCCTGTAATTTTTTAAGAAAGAACCCTGTCTCATCTTCTGTCCAGACATGCCGCGCCATCTTTAAAGAGTGATCGACTTTTACATACGCCAGGTGACACCAGGTTTCCATTGCAGTTTGCAGTTTCTTTTTTTTTAATTGCCTGAAAAACCACCTCATGCGAGTGTGTAAAACGTCTCGGTTACGTATGGTAACCCTCGTTCCCTGAAGGAGGGAACGGAGACGTACGTCGGACGTACCGACGAATTGGGATCACTTCTGGGAGCCCCTATCAGCTTCGAGCTATCTAGAACCGGCCAATGAACAATTGGCGTGCGAGATTTGCATCTCGCGCTCCACCCCGCGCCGCGGGTATAAACAGGAAGCGAGAGCGAATGCACGCTGTTTTTCACTGAGGAGCCACACGTAGTGGCTCGACCTGCAGTGATGGTACAGCAACTGTGGCGACGGGACGTACGTCTCCGTTCCCTCCTTCAGGGAACGAGGGTTACCATACGTAACCGAGACGTTCCCATTCAGTCGGTCACGTTCGACGTACGTCGGACGTACCGACGAATTGGGATCCCCTATGGAAAACGCCATAGTTACTACCACTTCCAGCGCCCAGCGATGAGCCCCACAGACCCCGATCTGATGCGGGCGGGTAGGTTCACGCAGGGAGAGTCAAAGCTGCTGTTCCGCAAGACCCATTCAGCTGACTGTATTGGATAACGCTGGGAAAGCGTGCCTGAGAAGGCAGCTGCGGAAGCCACATCATGCCCAGAGGGAGTAAACATGTGGAGAATACACGTATGGGCTGGCCGAGGGCAGCACAACATACGGAAGTCCCAGGGGTGGCCCCGGCCAATTAGGAGGGAGACAACACGTACCTGGGACGGCAGAGGAACTCTGCCGAGGGAAAGACACGGGCTCGCCGTAGGGAGCCGTACCGTGGAAGAATACACATATGGGACCGCCGTGGGGGTCACTACATACGGAACCCAGCCTAACACAAGTTCCACCAATGCATACGAGTGTTAGACCTGGCGTCGAACGCTCCGCCACGTCCGACTGCCGCGGGTTGCGGAGGACTCAACAGGGTTCGCCGTTCCGGGGAACTCGACTGGAGCAGAAAAGCGCACGCATCCGTCTACCATAGGGGAGGGAATGGCGCAGCAAGCCGACACTAGAACGGGTACTTCGGTGTTACTGACTATGGGAAGTGAGCACACAGGAAGACACCGGCTCTACACGGAGGCTATAGAATCTAGCGAACGTGTTAGGTGTCGCCCAGCCCGCAGCTCTACAGATATCTGTCAGCGAGGCGCCACGAGCCAGCGCCCAGGAAGAGGCAACACCCCTAGTGGAGTGGGCTCTTAACCCGAGCGGGCAGGGCACGTCTTGGGACTGATAAGCCAAGACGATGGCATCCACTATCCAGTGGGCCATCCTCTGCTTGGAGACAGCCTTTCCCTTCTGCTGTCCTCCGTAACAGACGAAGAGCTGCTCTGAGGTCCTGAAGCTTTGCGTTCTATCCACGTAAGTCCGGAGAGCACGGACGGGACAGAGAAAAGCTAGGGCTGGGTCTGCCTCCTCCGAAGGCAGCGCTTGCAGGCTCACCACTTGGTCCCGGAAGGGAGTAGTGGGAACCTTGGGCACATATCCAGGCCGGGGTCTCATGATCACATGAGAGTTACCGGGCCCGAATTCCAGGCACGATTCGTCAACCGAAAATGCCTGCAGGTCCCCTACCCTCTTGATGGAGGCCAACGCAATCAGGAGTATAGTCTTTAACGACAGTATTTTCAACTCAGCTGACTGCAGAGGCTCAAAGGGTTCTCTCTGTAGTGCAGTTAGCACCAGAGCTAAGTCCCAAGAGGGTATAGAGGGAGGACGAGGAGGATTTAATCTCCTTGCTCCCCTAAGGAACCTGACGATCAGATCGTGCTTACCTAGAGATTTTCCATCTACGAGCTCATGATTAGCGGCGATAGCGGCGACATAGACCTTGAGGGTGGAGGGAGACAGCCTTCGCTCCAACCCATCCTGTAGAAAGGTAAGCACAGAAACGATCGAACATCTTCGGGGGTCTTCTCGGCGAGAAGAGCACCAGTCGACGAACAGGTTCCACTTCAACGCATAGAGGCGCCTCGTAGAGGGGGCTCTAGCGGAAGTGATGGTGTCAACTACCGCTTGCGGTAGGTCACCTAGAACCTCCGCGTCCCGTCCAGGGACCAAACATGGAGTTTCCAGAGGTCCGGACGCGGGTGCCATAGGGTGCCCCGTCTCTGAGTCAGGAGGTCCTGTCTCAGAGGAATGGGCCAGGGAGGTGCTGTCGCGAGGAGCACTAGTTCCGGGAACCAAGTCCGGTTGGGCCAATACGGAGCGACCAACAGGACCTGCTCCTCGTCCTCCCTGACTTTGCACAGTGTCTGCGCAAGAAGGCTCACTGGGGGAAACGCATACTTGCGTTCTTCCCGGGGCCAGCTGTGGGCCAGGGCATCCGACCCGAGGGTCCCCTCGGTCAAGGAATAAAACCACTGACAGTGGGTCGTCTCTGGGGAGGCAAACAGGTCTACCTGTGCGGCCCCGAAACGACTCCAGATTAGCTGGACCGCCTGGGGATGGAGTCGCCATTCTCCCGGAAGTACCTGCTGACGTGACAGCTCGTCGGCCGCACGATTGAGCAGGCCCGGAATGTGAACGGCACGAAGCGACCTCAGATGCTTCTGACTCCATAAGAGGAGATGGCGGGCGAGTTGCGACATGCGACGGGAGCGTAGACCACCCTGTTTGTTGATGTACGCTACGGCCGCAGTGTTGTCCGTCCGGACCAGAACGTGCTTGCCTCTGAGCGGAACTTTGAAGCGGCTGAGTGCAAGACGAACTGCTAACAACTCGAGGCAATTGATATGCCATTGCAGTTGAGGCCCCGTCCACAGACCCGAAACTGCAAGCCCGTTGTACGTGGCACCCCAACCCGTGGATGAGGCATCCGTGGAGACAACGGAGTGCCTGGACACTTGTTCTAGGGGTACTCCCGCCCGGAGAAACAGAGGGTCCGACCACGGGCCGAAGGTTTGGCGGCACCTCGGAGTCACTTGGACGCGGAGGGAACCGCTGTGCCACGCCCATCTCGGGACTCGATCGTGTAGCCAGCGTTGAAGCGGTCTCATATGAAGCAATCCGAGCGGCGTTACTGCGGCTGCGGATGCCATATGCCCCAGGAGCCTCTGAAAATGTTTCAGTGGAACCGCTGTCCTGCCTCTGAACGAATTCAGGCAGTTCAACACCGACTGGACGCGCTCCTCGGTGAGGCGCGCAGTCATGGCGACCGAGTCTATCTCCATACCGAGAAAAGAGATCCTCTGCGTGGGGCAGAGTTTGCTCTTCTCCCAGTTGACCCGAAGTCCCAACTGGCTGAGGTGACTGAGCACCTTGTCCCTGTGTTCGCACAACTGCTCTCGCGACTGGGCAAGGATCAGCCAGTCGTCGAGGTAGTTGAGGATGCGAACGCCATGCTCTCTCATGGGAGCAATGGCCGCCTCCGCAACCTTCGTAAAGACGCGGGGCGACAGGGACAGGCCGAAGGGTAAGACGCGGTACTGATATGCCCGTCCCTCGAACGCGAAGCGCAGAAAGGGCCGGTGTCGAGGAAGAATCGAGACATGAAAGTACGCGTCCTTCAGGTCTATCGCTGCAAACCAATCTCGGGGACGGATGCACCTGAAGATGCGCCTCTGCGTTAACATCGTGAACGGCAGCCTGTGAAGGGACCGGTTCAGGAATCGCAGATCCAAGATCGGTCGTAACCCGCCGCCTTTCTTGGGTACAATGAAGTAGGGGCTGTAGAACCCGGACCTCATATCGGCTTGAGGGACCGGCTCTATCGCGTCCTTCGCCAGTAGGACAGCGATCTCCGCCCTGAGCACGGGGGCGTTCGCCTCCACTACAGTCGTGAAGTGAACGCCCCTGAACTTGGGGGGACGCCGGGCGAACTGAATCGCATAGCCGAGTCTGATGGTACGGATGAGCCACCGAGACGGGCTGGGAAGCGCTAGCCAGGCTCCCAGACTCCGCGCAAGGGGGACCATCGGCACCACAGACGTACCCGCAGCGGGGCAGCGAGGCGGAACGCAGGGATCCGGCACGGACGGCATGGGAGCGGCCCGAAGCGGGATCTGAGTGTGCTGTGCAACACTTACCTGCATCCGCGGAGGGGACGTGCGAGTGTGGGGAGGCCGCTTGTGTGCGTCCCGACAGCCGGCGTCCCCTGCTGGCGAAGGGAGAGGTACTTGAGGGTGGCGAGGCATGGGAGCGTCGACCACCGTCAAGCGCGCTCTCTTGGCACCCAGAGATATTGGAAACTGCTCTTTTATTGATGTTTTGGGTGCCGCTGGCACTGGGGCCAGCGGCGGAACAGACAAACAAAAGATTCTCCCCCGGCCCTCCTCCGGGGGAAGGAGTGGTGCTGCAGCCATCTCCCTCCGAGCAGTTTCCTCCATCTCTGGGTGGCCCGTCTCAGGGTCGCTTGCGACGACGCTTGCCACCTGGCTTGGCAGCGGCCTGAGCGGGCTGGACATCCTTCCCACGGCCGGCCCCACGCCGTCGGCTGGTGGATGGCTGCTGCGGTGCCTTGGCGGGGGCGGAGGCGGCGGCGGGTGGACGTCCTCGGCGACGAGTAGTCGGAGGCGCTGCCGCCGGCGGCGGGGTGGAGGCAGCAGCGGGCCGCCGGGGCAGGATGTGCTTGATCGCCTCCGTCTGCTTCTGGGCGGCCGAGAACTGCTGGGCGAAGCTCTCGACCGCGTCGCCGAACAACCCAGCTGACGAGATGGGGGAGTCCAGGAACCGATATTTATCGGTCTCCCTCATATCAGCCAGGTTGAGCCAGAGATGACGCTCCTGGACCACAAGCGTGGACATCGCCTGACCAATGGAACGGGCGGTGACTTTCGTCGCCCGGAGGGCGAGGTCCGTCGCCGTCCGGAGCTCCCGGAGGAGCTCTGGGTCAGGCCTACCCTCGTGCATGTCAAGGAGCGCTTGGGCCTGGTGGACCTGAAGCAGCGCCATGCCATGCAAGGCGGACGCAGCCTGCCCGCAGGCCTTGTAAGCCTTCCCAGTCAGACTGGAAGAGAACTTACAGGCCCGGGACGGGAGACGCGGGTCACCGCGCCAGTTAGAGGCGGTCGCCGGACACAGTTGCATCGCGACGGCGCGCTCCACTGGCGGGATCCCCACGTAACCCTTGGCCGGTCCGCCGTCGAGAGTAGTGAGGGGGGAGGAGTCACTCGGCCGGTTTCTGGCAGAAAAAGGTGCCTTCCACGACCTCGTGAGCTCCTCATGCACCTCCGGGAAGAAAGGTGTCGGGGCGGGACGCTGAGAACCAGCGCGACCCACCCCGAGGAACCAATCGTCCAACCTAGAGGGTTCGGGACACGGTGGAGGGTTCCACTCGAGCCCAACCCTTTCGGCGGCCCGGGAAAGCATAGCAGCCATCTCAGGGTCCGGTGCAGCCGTTGCCACTCTCCCAGAGGGAGGCAGTACGACTGAACCTTCATCCCCCGAGGACTGAAACTCCCCCTCCGATGCAGCGATTGACATCTGTTCATCTGCTGGAGCTCCAAAAGTCACCACTGGTCTCCCGTGGGAGGGTCCAGCGGGTTCTCCTGGAGGCTCTACCGGCTGCGGAGCAGAGGGAATAGGGGCCTGCGGAGATTGACTCGGCGGGTTTGCCCTAAACGTGATCCTCAGATCACCCTGGCCATCCAAAGAAGCAGGTCCACCCGGGTTAGGGGCAGCCCTGGTTCGTGGGATGGGTAAGGGGACTCCCCCAGCCCGGAGGTAGGAGAGTCTCGATCTAAGCTCCGCGATAGTCATGTTCCCGCAGTGGGAACATGAACTATCCACAAACGCCGCCTCAACGTGCTGTATGCCCAAACACGTGAGACAGCGATTGTGACCGTCAGCAGGGGACAGGGAACGACCGCATCCAGAAACGCACGGGTGGTAAGACATCCTGAAAAGGACGGCACGTCACCCGTGAACTCTTTTTGTGAGGAAACGCTCTTGTGCTGAAGCACTCAGGGGGAAACGCGACAGCGCACGGGATTGTTGTGCAGCCCGTGCCTGTACTCAGCAGGAAAAACGCCCAACCAGACCAACAGGATTTGCTGTTGCTGTTAAAACAGCAGTTTTTCTCTGCTTGCAGAGGCAGCCGATGAGTCAGCGCGGATCCCGCTGGAATGTGCCGTCTCTCCAACACGCGTTTCCTGGATTCTCCGGTCTTCTAAATAAAGCTTGCTGATAGCAGCGATAAACTCAAGCAGTCTTGCGTTGAGAGTCCTCTTCATCTGCCGTGTGGCTCCGAAGTGAATGACAGCGTGCATTCGCTCTCGCTTCCTGTTTATACCCGCGGCGCGGGGCGGAGCGCGAGATGCAAATCTCGCACGCCAATTGTTCATTGGCCGGTTCTAGATAGCTCGAAGCTGATAGGGGCTCCCAGAAGTGATCCCAATTCGTCGGTACGTCCGACGTACGTCGAACGTGACCGACTGAATGGGAACTGTTTTGCGATATATGGTAGTTTTTGAGAAATTGATGCGTTTCCATTGGGCGTATTTTCAATTGAATTTAAGCAATTTGAAGGGTAATGGAAACACAGCTAATGGATTATCTATTAATAAAGACTTTTCACACGGTTCCTCGCACAATTTTATGTTATGACCACAAAGCACATTTACCATCATTACCACACCTCAGAAATCGCATACTGTCTGATTAGGTACTTCATTTGAATTTAAATTTACTTCATGACCGTTAAAAAGTATGTTCTATATAGTATGAATGTGGGTAGACATACTACATCAGCCATGTATTTACTGTCATGTGACCTACCAGCGACAGTTGCGTCACTTCACTGCCATTCATAAATCCTCTCTCGTGGCCTCATGGGATAGTAAAGTGTCCATCGAATGTGCATGTCAGAATCTCACCGGAAGTAGTAGGTCATCTGGGTAATTTTCACCTATATTGTTCGAATACTATGCTTCTTCTGTCACAGTCTGTTTTTCGCCTATTATAATGAAAGGCAATAATAAGTAAAATGCACTCACGCAAATAACTTTATTTGATTGTTTCAATATGCATTGACACAGATTACTTTATTTGAATGTTGATATAACATGAGAAATGCATACAAAGCATAAAAGAAATGTCATCTGTATGATGACGTCAGGAACCTATGAATCAGCTTTTTGAATCAGCTTTTTGAGCCGAACTGTCCAAAAAGAACCGGTTCGCGGAAATGAATCGGACTTTGCATCACTACTGGAGAACAGGACACAGGCGAACTCGCTGGAGAAACAGGTAGTCCGTGTTGCATAAACGAGATCAGACAAAGAACTGAGGTGAGGTGTGTTTAAATAGGAGTGCTGATGAAGGTGCAGACGAGGTGCAGGTGTGTGTGATAATGAAGTGCATACAGGTGAGAGTCGAGGATGCTGGGAAGTGAAGCGCAGAAGTGACAGGTGACGATGTGACTGTAACAATAATGCTTATTATATAAATATTATATATTTGTTTTTTATAAATAATAAAAAGTTAGAGATGAGACGATTATTTAGGTCACTCGCTGAAAGATTCATAAATCAAGGCCTGTGTTTTACATACTCTTTCACAAAGATACAATTTTAGACTTTCCATTTTAGACATTCCCTTGTGGACATCTTTTCTTCCCTGTGCTTTTAGCTCTAATGAAAACCATTTAAAATATTTACTCTCTAAATCTAGTTTTTTTTTAAGTCTTGTCTTTTTTTGAGGAAACTCAGATCTTGCAAGTTAATCCAACAAGAAAATGCCAGTTCTTTGAAGTCAACTTCAGTGGATTAACTTGGGCTTTTTTGAAAGGCACACAAACACTATTTCATCTGTGTTAATTGTTTTGACTTACTCTTCTTAAACACAGCATTTATCACGACTATCTTCTGTTATCAAGGGAATGCTGTCATGTTGCTTCCTTTCTCTCTCTCTCTCTCTCTCACACACACACACACACACCAGAACACAGCCTGTTGTTGTTTTTTCTTTCACATTTTTTCTTTCACATCTCCATTTTATAGAGGTAAGAATTAGAGTATGCTTACTCCGTGTTTGTAAAAAAATAAGCCATTTCTTAAATTCTTACAACCCTCATTAGTATAATTGTACCATGGTACTGCCACAATATATATATATACAGTATATATATATATATATATATATATATATATATATATATATATATATATATATATATATATATATATATATATATATATATATATATATATATAATTTTTTTTTTTTTTAAATAAGGGAATTCATTCATACTCTTACAGAGACTATGCTTGATGAGAGCAGTTTTATTTCCTGTGTTAACCAATTTCCAATTAAAGCAGGAAGTTTGGGTTGGGCATGTGGAAAGGTGTGGCGCTTAGGAATAGGCTTTATATATAGAATGAGTAAACCAGTCTTATCAGCTCCTTGTTTATTGTCCTTATAAACTCGTTGATTTAAAATATACTAAAAAAAAAACTACAGTAAAATTTATTTAAATCTCTAGACAGAAAGATTTTTGCAGGTTTTAATAAAATGTATTTAATAACAATAGGCATAATAAGCATATTTCCAGTGTTCCTCAGACTTACGTCGCCAACTCAATCATCCTCTGTATAATTAATGTAAAATAATTACTTTTACAATTAATTGGAATAGAATTTCACAAATATATTGATACAAAAAAGAATTCTAGTAATCTATGAGTCTGCATTTACATTGCTTGTATATATTTTGACATGCAACATTTTTTCCCCGGCCTAGTCATCATCACTATTTGAAATGCAATTTCGAGAGTGAATCACCCATTTATATGTAGACGTCACTTCCAAAACTTTGCAGCATGTAATTGGTCGTCATTCCTCTTAGCAGTGTGAAAAATAGATATATATAGCCCAGAAAGAGCGCTCACTTTACAATCACAATTAAGCTGTCACTCATCTCAGTTCGCGATCTCACAGCGTTCCATTAAAATCAGTAAAGTTGTCTACACTGCATAATGAATCTCTTACTTACATCGTGTGTTGTTTGTTAATGAGATGATTATTGGCAAAAAAAAATTGTGATCAAACACTAATTTGCGGACCCCCTGCAGTACCTGCAGTGTTCTCCATCATACGCACTGTTGACACAAGATGAAAAATAATTTAAACCACAGTCTGAATTGAAGATTCAAATTGTATTGTTTAATGTTATTTTTAGTATTATTATTTTTTATTATTTTCATAATTATTTGTATAATGTATTTTGTAAAGTCAGGCTGTCTCTGTACACGTGTCCCAAGGAGAGACATGGGATGAGCTATATTTGGTACAGAAATGTGCATACATGTAGCACATATTTCCACTGATGCATACCGTAGCATAAGTATTCTGCTGATTTATTTGTTCCGTGATGTGTCGTCGACTGATGCGCAGTATTCCCAATGTGGGAAGCACATGTGTAAGATTGAAGTATATGCTCTATTTGAAACATAGGATGCATGTTTCTCTACCTTCTAAGAAAATCTCTTCCTAGTGAGTTCCTCTGTTAGTAGTATATAACATTCAAATTGAGTGAACTGCCCCAGACGGCAGAAGAGAGACGAGAAGAAGAAGAGATGAGATCAGGAGGAGACGAGAAGAAGAAGACGGGATGAGATCAGGAGAAGATGAGAAGAGAAGACCGCAGATAGAGGGAGAGGGACAGAGGGAGGATGGAACAAGGAAGAGGGTAGAAGAACGGAGGAATGGAGAAACAAATACAGCTGGCATGAGACAATAACTGTTCAATGTCTCTACTTTGTCTGACATATAAAAATAATAAGAGATCTCTTGGCAAATGACTGGAATCCGGTCCTGTGATTCAACCATAAGCTTCATTTTCAGATCAACAAAATCCAGGCCTGTTGGAAGAGCTAATGGCATCATGCTTCAGAATGCTGTCTACATAGGCCGCTAGTATACTTTTAACATGTGGCTAGCAAAAGTTGTTTTGTTGAGCTTTCTTAGACTCTCAAGTTTTTGTCCAAAAATTGTCCCAACTTTCCAAATTGAGTTATCTGAACAAATAATTTTACATTGAACAATGTTGTGCCAGGTCCCAGCAAATAAAAAGAAATGTTATTAAAAAAATTATTGCTTTGCATTTACTGGCTTGATTTATGCTGCTGCTGTTTTTATCACTGTTATTTAGTTGTCATATGGTTCAGAGTTGGCCTGACGTCGTCATACTCAGATTCTAGTCAGAGTCTGATACTGCTCCATTGGACTGTGATTATTGGGACAGGCTAGTTCAGAGTTCATATTTTTACTGAATTACAATTGTTGATCATCACCGTGTTTGAGATTTGTGTGTTGAAGTAGTATATGTGCATCTCATATGTGCAACTTTTGTACGCAATATATTTGCCCGGGTAAAATGGGTAAAGTGTTTGCTTCTAGTTTTATGAGGCAAACAATGTTCATGTCATGAAGTTATCTTTGAAAAATAAGGACTGTAGCTGCTTGCATTGCTAAACAGATTTTTCAGTCCTGCTTTCTCCCACTCCTGCAGGATTCTGTCCCGTTCCCGTCGCTCCTGCAAAAATATACATTACCTTCTCCCGCTCCCGCCCCAAACATTCATGTTTTGTCCCGCTCCCACCCACAAAAGCCAGCATAAAAGTATAAACAGATTTTTTTCTGTACGTCCATTAAATTGTATCAAGTCATTTAACATAAAATCAAGCGTGTGCATGGTTTGGCATGGCAGAATGCACACAAAGTGCGCTCCCTTAATAATTCCTAAAAAGCTATCATCTCAGTTCAGCGCAATCTCACAAAGCTCTGTTCTCAATGAAGCTGACAATGAATCTTCCATAATGTCTACACATTTTTAGGGCCCGAGCACCGATGGTGTGTGGACCCTATTGTATTTGCTCAGCCTATTATTATTATTATCCCAAATGAATCACATTTTTGAGGGCCTAAACATGCTCGAAAACTCATGAAACTTTGCACATGCGTCAGAAGTTGTGAAAATTTACATCTGATATGGTTTTCAGAATTAGGTGTGGCAAAATGGCTCGATAGTGCCACTTACAAAATTTCAATTAAGCGCCGTTCGAGCTATGTTTCACGTATGAGTATGAAATTCGGTGGACACATGTAACAGCCCAATACCTACAAAAAAGACCCTGGGTGCAAAATCTAAAAACCCAACAGGAAGTGAGATATTTTGAATTTTCTCTGCAAAATATGTGCAGTTTTTGTAATTTCCGGACGTTGTACTTTAACGAATTCCTCCTAGAGATTTAATCAGATCAACATCATATTTGCAGAGTCTTATTTAGAGGCCTTGGCGATGTTAAATTGCGAAGATCTTGAGTTTTCACTGGAGGGCGTGTCCGTGGCGGCCTCACAAATTTCGATGTTTCGCTATAAAACATGAAGTTGTTGTAACTCGGACACACAATGTCCAATCTGCCCCAAACGTCACATGTTTTATTAGAGTTCTGATCTGAACACATCTACATGCCAAAATTCAGTTACAGTCATAGCGCCACCTGCGGGCAACAGGAAAGGCCATGTTTTACACTGTGATTAAATCCTCATTGAGATTTAACCACATCATATTTGGTCAGTCTAATCTTTAGGCCTTGGTGATGTTAAATTGTGAAGATCTTGAGTTTTCGCTGAAGGGCGTGTCCTAGTCTGGTGTTTCGCCATGACATAGGAAGCTATTGTAAGTCAGGCATACAATGTCCGATCTGCCTCAAACTTCACATGTCTGATAATAGTCCTGACCTGAAGACTCTACATGCCAATATTCAGTTATAGTCAAAGTGCCACCTGCTGGCAGAAGGAAGTGTGGCACATTGAAGTGAGTTTGCCATATTTCTCCTATATTTACCCGCTTAAATGCATGTCGCCCACTGTTCGCTGTTTTCCTGAGGCCACCGGGTGGCGGTGCATGTGCGAGGGCCCTTTCATCGCTGCTTGCAGCTTTAATCCTTGTTATAATCTCAGGATTTGCCAGCATGCAGAATTCATCACTGAACAAAAACTCACTTTCTAACTTAAATGCCAGATTGGCCATTGCGTTCAAAAAATCAACACATATGTCTGTGATTTGCTACATTGCAGCAAAAACATGTTATAAATAGAAACTCTACCCATGCTAGTGTAACTCATTTTAATTTAGTTTTAGTAGTTCTTGTTGCTTTTGTGCAATAGATTAATAACAATTTATGTGTTTAAATGTTTTTTTGTGTTTTTTGTTGTGGCAAGGGTGGCATGGTTCAGCAAGGTCGGCAACAGGAGAGAAGAGGCAGGTGATGAGCGGTACGTAAGTTAAGGTTAAGTGCAGAATGACGTTCACCTGTGTCTCGTTGCAGTAATTGGCGTGGGGAGACCGGATAAAAGCCGGTCGGAAACAGGAAGCGTGGAGTAAGAGAGAGCAGCTGGAGACTCGTGGTCATGAGGAAGCCCTGGAGAGCACACCTGTTGTTATTGAGCGGAGAAGTGAACGTGAACCTGAGTTGAATGCGCGGACAGCGCAATTTTTGTTTTGTTTTGTACCAGAGAGTCAAAATAAACACACGGGTCCCAGCAAGCCGACCCTGTCTCCTTCCTTCATTATACAATAATGAATTGTAACATTGTTACAGTTTTCTTTTTAGATATTTCTATTTTGCTGGAGTCCCGCAAATCGTTTTACCGCCCGCGTTCACACTCAGCCATCAAATCTAGTCCCATAGGAGTAGGTCCGCGGGAGTGCAGGTCTCTATCTTGAAGTTTTAAGTTCAAAAGACTACCCGTTACTCATTGGAGGAACAAACGTTTTTAAGTTGGCTTGAACAGAGAAAATTAGTTGAGTTTACTTAAAAAGTTGAGTGTGATAGGTTGCTTATTTTTTCAAGTTGGTTCAATTACTTTTTTTAGTTGCCTTGACAAGAATTTCTCAGTTCAAAAGACTACCTGTTACTTATTAGATGAACAAAAGGATTTAAGTTTACTTTAATTAGAGTGAATTCGTTTATTTAACTTAAAAAGTTGAGTGTGGTAGGTTGCCTTATTTTTTTAAAGTTAGCTCAACGTTTCTTTTTTTCTACAGTGCACAAGATTTCTTGAACAAAGCCGTAGTTAGTGTCATCATCAATTGATGTGAGTTTATTAGCATCATGTTTTCTGTACAGTGTTCGGCTTTCCCCATAGGTGTACATGCTCAGGAACACTTTCGATTTCAGTGTAAATGATGAAAAAAAGTCAATGTAAATAACAGGGTCCAGAGAAGAACGGAATTACCGTGTTTTTATACTGTTATTAGAAGTGGAATTGAATCCCATACTAATCTCAACTAATCAAAAGAGATGTGTTAAATTTGAAAGCTCATTAAAATCAAACTCCCTCTATCACCAATACGCACATGCACCTCCAGCACAGGGCAAGTCTGAACAAATTAATTTCTGTGTTAATTGGATTATATGAAGCGCTCATTAAAATCCCACCCATGTAATAGGAAGATGTTTCCAGATGGTTCTGAACATTTTTGCCATATCATTTTAGCGCATTTAGCACTAAAAAAAGCTGCATTAGTGCTGCATGTTAATTAGACGTGAGTGTTTCATAGCCTTAGTCGCTCATTAGCATTACATAGAGATCATGTGAAAACAGCCAAGACAGGTGTTTCTGCTTTACAGACCAAGTAGGTGTTTGACACATTCAGATCTGTTCTCAGAGGAATGAGTCCAGCCAAAATTAATTTATTTTAAAAACCTGTATGACTTTTTTCTTCTTTGGAACGCACAAGTATTAAAGGGAGAAAATAAATTTTCCTTGAGCTTTTGACATATAAGAGGTCATCATACTATAAGAATATCCTGTGAGTTTCAGAGCTGAAAACTTCCTTGTTAGTCAAAGAAAAGCTTTTATTGACACCAGGCCCAGCAAACGACAGGTTTTTCAAAGTGGGGATCTATGACGTCAAAGGGAGGCAAGCACCGCCTCTGCAGAAGAAGATCAACGCCTACTTCAGCACTGCATGTTTAGCCCCGCCCACCAATTCGCGTATGACATGCAATAGAATAGGTAGCCTAAGTAACATAGGCCAATCAATGTGGTGTTAAACCAGATCGAGCTACCAAACATGCCATTGAGAAAAATAAGTGCAGAGGCGTTTTGTGTAAACATGATGGTTATTGTAGTTCTAGACTAAATGTGAGCATTTATTTATCTCACTTGCACAATAAAGATTCTGTACTCCTCAAAATGAATAAAATCAGTCAAATGCAAAATCAGAGTACTATGCAAACCTCCAATAATTAAATGTTAAATAAAACAACTATTTTTATGCATAATCTACCTTTATATTTAATTTACCAATGTCTTGCTGCTGACCTTTGATGATGAAAATTACTAGATTTTTTGTTTTTATTGGTAAAACTTTTTTCTCCTGCATCCTATTCTACCATTATCCAGAATGGCAGCAGAGCAGAGCTGCGCCCTCTACTGTTCATGCGTGAATTAGCATTTTTACCTCAGCCTGGGGCTTATTGTTTCAATTTTGGTATGAAGAGGTCTTTACCGTTGCACAAAAATATTACTTTTTTGTTATAAAAAAAAAACAAGCCCAGCCCAGGTGAGAAAAAGTAATGCAAAAGTAACTTAACGCATTACTTTTCTTAAAAAGGAACTAAGCAACTCAATTAGTTACTTTTTAAGGGAGTAACGCAATATTGTAATGCATTACTTTTCAAAGTAACTTTCCCCAACACTGTTCGTTAGTGTACAGAAACTGAGTTGCAATGACGAGATCACTGCATTCATGCGCTCAACATGTCTGTGATTGGCTACAATGATCATCACTGCAACCTTTTATGCCATGATCTTAATATAATGCCATAGATCTAAATATAATGCAACACTTTTGACAATTAGTATAAGGAACACGCCGACTTTTGGGGATTTTAGCTTATTCACTGATGGCTGATGTACTGAGCCTCAGACTCAGACTGAGCTTGACGACGTAGATGTGACGTCACATGAGCAACCTGCCTGACAGTTGTAAATCCTCTAGTTGTGCAAAGAGAAATCTGAATCACCGAATCTTGCAGAAATGGAGAGCGTGAGCAGGAGCAACATTTGGTAAGTATTCTGATTAATTAGTTTGTAATTTTGCATAGTATTTATTTATTTTAATAAATTGCCTCATAGTAAAAGATTGCCTGCGAGCTTCTCCTCCTGTCTATATGGTAATTTCTCTACTGCGCGCCGGTTGTCGCGTGGTTATGACGCAATCGTTAGCCTATTTCTACAAAAACGGCTTCTACGGGGCGATAGTGTAAGATACAAGGTAATGGCCTTTTATACATTGTCGTGTTTCGTGTCGTGTCTTTAAACACCTCAGATGTAAAGTTATTCGCTGGCTTGGTTAGCAATGGCTGCCCCTATATGGAAGGTACTCTTTCCGGGTGCTGGATTACCCCCTTGAGATAAACGGCTCCAGCTAGCCTACTGCTCATTAAGTGACAAAATAACGCCAACATTTTCCTATTTACATGTTGTGATGTGTATAGTTACATCGTGTACTAAGACGGATGGAACTTTGATGGAGCTTTGCTGCCGTACCATGAGTGCAGCGGCACAATGATATTACGCAGCGCCTGAAAATAGTCCCCAGTGCTCTCTGTGCATGGAGGATGTTGATGGAAGTTAGCCTATTTTCAGGTGCTGTGTAATATCATTGCGCCGCTGCACTCATGGTACGGCAGGAATGTTCCTTATTACGCAGGAATGAGAGTATAGTTCCTAGCCATATCGGTCTAGAAAATCGCAACTTTTCATTTTCTGTCGGTCTTAGTACACAATGTAACTACATCACATCATGTAAATAGGAAAATGTTGGCATTATTTTGTCACTTATTGAGCAGAAGGCTAGCTGGAGCCATTTACCTCCAGTCTTTGTGCTAAGCTAGGCTAGCGGTGTGTGCGTCTGACAGAGTTATGGCACGCACGGAGATGAGAATGGTATGTATGGACTTATCTAACTCTGGGGGATACGGTGAATAAGCTAAAGTCCCATAAAGTCGGCGTGTTCCGTAAACCAGGAGAGCTGTAATAGTAAAAACGCAGTAAAAGAGAGGGTAATACTTAGCTATTTCAAATGGAAAGACGTTAGCCAATCACAGCAGTGGGCGTTTACACTGAACTCTCACAGCAGACACGCCCCTTAAAACAGAGCGTTCAGACCAGAGCGATAAAATCAGGGTCAGAAAAATGGCTTTTATTTATAAATTATGACAATTTTTGATGTAAAAAGCATTCTAACATTATAAGTGCACCCCAGGAAACATCATAAAACAACGCAGTTCATGACCCCTTTAATAAATGTAAATTATTATTTTTTTCATTATTCAATATTGATTATGGGAGTTAAGTGAATGAGCCCAAACCGAATACTGTGAGGAACACCGGCAGGTCCGTGCCACTCATAACGAAAAAAGTACTGTTGGAGACTAGCAAGTGTCCCTGCCAAATTATTATTCTCCACACATTTATATCTACCTACCGCCTGAAGTGTCCTTGTAAAGGAAGAACGTAGCATATATTAAGTATTAATGTCTGAGGGAGCTCTGAAGGTGTTTGCATAGAAAGCGATGGTTATAAAACATAGTCATTTTGTAGCCAATACAAATCAAATTCCACCTGCCGTAACAAGAGGTCATATTATAGCAAAACTCCATCTAACCGTCTCTCATTACAGTCACACCACAAGCCTAATGGCAACTTAACACACTAAATTCACCCTGAGATGGAGAATGTGGGTGGAAGCTGCAAATGGGGACTAGATTGATAAAAAAAATTGGAGGTGGCAGAAGGCTATTTACAATGTGAGCTACAGGTAATGAGAAATACGCTGACAGGAAAGCAGCGGCTGATGATCTGATTTAGAGTGAATGATGGAGAGACGGAGGAAAACAGGCTAAGGGTATGTGACATAGAAAACTGATAAACTCTAATAAATGTCATGACTCAAAACTACATATTGTAGTTCATGTTTTTTATTATGCTATTTTAAAGGTTTATAATTTTGTTTTGGATTCTCCTTCAATGGGTTTACATGCATCCAAGGTCATAAAACACTTTTTCATTTTCTCGTAATATACAGTGCAGCATCGCCTCTTTTCTCACAGTCTGGAAAAGTTGGATAAATGATTCTGTCTTTCCAAGAGCCTACTCTGATTGGTCAGACGGCCCAGTCTGCTGTGATTGGTCGACTCTGCTCTGATTGGTCAGACGGCCCAGTCTGTTGTGATTGGTCTACTCTGCTCTGATTGGTCAGGTGGCCCAGTCTGCTGTGATTGGTCTACTCTGCTCTGATTGGTCAGACGGCCCAGTCTGTTGTGATTGGTCTACTCTTCTCAGATTGGTCAGATGGCACAGTCTGCTGTGATTGGTCTACTCTGCTCTGATTGGTCAGGTGGCCCAGTCTGTTGTGATTGGTCTACTCTGCTCTGATTGGTCAGGTGGCACAGTCTGCTGTGATTGGTCTACTCTGCTCTGATTGGTCAGGTGGCCCAGTCTGCTGTGATTGGTCTACTCTGCTCTGATTGGTCAGGTGGCCCAGTCTGTTGTGATTGGTCTACTCTGCTCTGATTGGTCAGATGGTCCAGTCTGTTGTGATTGGTCTACTCTGCTCTGATTGGTCCGGTGGCCCAGTCTGCTGTGATTGGTCTCCTCTGCTCTGATTGGTCAGACGGCCCACTCTGTTGTGATTGGTCTACTCTGCTCTGATTGGTCAGACGAGCCAGTCTGTTGTGATTGGTCTACTCTGCTCTGATTGGTCAGATGGTCCAGTCTGCTGTGATTTGTCTACTCTGCTCTGATTGGTCAGGTGGCCCAGTCTGCTGTGATTGGTCTACTCTGCTCTGATTGGTCAGGTGGCCCAGTCTGCTGTGATTGGTCTACTCTGCTCTGATTGGTCAGGTGGCCCAGTCTGTTGTGATTGGTCTACTCTGCTCTGATTGGTCAGGTGGCCCAGTCTGCTGTGATTGGTCTACTCTGCTCTGATTGGTCAGGTGGCACAGTCTGCTGTGATTGGTCGACTCTGCTCTGATTGGTCAGATGGCACAGTCTGCTGTGATTGGTCGACTCTTCTCTGATTGGTCAGATGGCACAGTCTGCTGTGATTGGTCTACTCTGCTCTGATTGGTCAGATGGTCCAGTCTGTTGTGATTGGTCTACTCTGCTCTGATTGGTCAGGTGGCACAGTCTGCTGTGATTGGTCGACTCTTCTCTGATTGGTCAGATGGCACAGTCTGCTGTGATTGGTCTACTCTGCTCTGATTGGTCAGATGGTCCAGTCTGTTGTGATTGGTCTACTCTGCTCTGATTGGTCAGGCGGCACAGTCTGCTGTGATTGGTCTACTCTGCTCTGATTGGTCAGGCGGCACAGTCTGCTGTGATTGGTCTACTCTGCTCTGATTGGTCAGGCGGCACAGTCTGCTGTGATTGGTCTACTCTGCTCTGATTGGTCAGGTGGCACAGTCTGTTGTGATTGGTCTACTGCTATTTTCCGCAAAGCTCTCTCAATTTCCATTTCTCCAAGACCTGTAACACTAGAGATTACACTTCAGCTGCACCGTTTTGTATTACTGACTTGAATGACACCTTATATTTGTTGCTATTTAATTGCTTGCTCTATCATAGAGATTATTAACTCAAACTTGTGAAATCAAAATAACAGTCTTCGTTCTGGAGGTGTCTAAACGTTTGTCTTTATGGCCCAATACCGTAGGCTGTGATTAAGAAGGGAAGTGTTGCTCAGTGTCTCCCATAGCTGTGGTCCAGCTTGTTATAAAGTAGACCTTCTGTTTCATTAATGGTGTGTTTTGGCCTTCAAAGCGAGTTCATCACTGATTTCCTCAAGGAATATGTATTAGAGCAGGATTACATGATCAGAGCCTCTTCATTTCCAGCACTTGTCACTGCAAGATCTGGTTTGTTTGTTCCTTTTAATTCCAGGAGCTGATATTAAAAAAAAAAATGATTGAGAAAGATGTGAGGAAAGGCCATAGCAATGGACACTACATGTTAGACTAAAGGCATAAATGATACCTGCAGAGCCCTTTGACAGGGAATAATAATGGCAGCTGTGTGTATCAAAAGCAAATGCCCTTCAAAATAAATGTATTCATATGGTTCAAATGGTTTACTCTTCAATAGGTTGTTATCTAATGCAACTACATCTATACAATTGAAATGTGGCTTAACCCTATAATGCCTATCATATTTGATATTCTGATATTCTAAATTATCTACATGATCAAAAGTTTGCTGAAAAACCTGATAACCTAATGCCCTCTGTAGTCTGTAGTTTATACATTTTAGCAACTATCATTGTAGAAATTTATTTTTGTGAAACCTTTACTAATTTTTATAATGTAAACGTAAAACTTTTATATTGTTAGTAACATTTCAGAAACATAATAACTTTACTTGACTATCCATACAACATTTTTCAGGCTTTTGAGGAATGTTTATTGGTGCATCTCTAAATCATCATTATATTGCATTGCATTGCATATGCCCCCACAATTAAAGCTACAGAGCTTTCATAAAAATAAGCACTTAAATATTTCCTTACTAAGATATATTATTGGGTGATATAGAGTGACCACTGATATTTATATGCATTTTAAATAGTCTGTTATGTTATAAATATCAACAAATTCACACAGCCACCTTTCCACTGCACACAACATTCACACATACGGTTGTCTCATTTCGCCCTCTAGCGGTAATCACACAGAACTTTGGATTTGCTTGTGAAGCAACCGTTACTCTTGGCTTATTCACCATGGTATAATGCATGTATGAATATATGAGATCCACACAAAACAAATGACCCCCAATACATCTAAAATAAAAACATAGATGTTATTGAGCTAATAACATAAATATTGATTTAATAATTATAAAATATTTTTTCTGCCATAATTATTAATAACCGCCATTTTACAGGCGGATACAGAAATAGTGTTTACAGAATAACGTTAAAGTGTTAAAATATTGGTAATTCTAACTTCACGCTCATAGTTTTGATTAGAATACATTACATCCGGTCAAGCCGCAGAAGTTTAAATATTTCAACGCATTCGAAGCTCAAATTTTTGTTTTTCCCAGATCCTGGGTCAGACGTAACAACCCTGTGTTTGGGTAGTTTCTGTGTTACCCAGATCATAGGTCAGACGTAACAACCCAGTGTTTGGGTAGTTTTTGTGTTACCCAGATCCTGGGTCAGACGTAACAACCCAGTGTTTGGGTAGTTTCTGTGTTACTCAGATCCTGGGTCAGACGTAACCACCCAGTGTTTGGGTAGTTTCTGTGTTACTTAGATCATAGGTCAGACGTAACAACCCAGTGTTTGGGTGGTTTCTGTGTTACCCAGATCCTGGGTCAGACATAACAACCCAGTGTTTTGGTAGTTCCCAGAACTGTACAATATTTGTTAATGGACATGTTATGGAGTCAGTCACAGCTGGGTGAAATTCAGGGTGGCAGTCTGAAGTTAGAAGTTCCCCCACTGAACACGACACAAGCTCCAGCACGAGATTCAGCGCCGTTACGGTTGAAACGGGACTACAGAGACTGTCGATTACACCTGAATTACTTCTAAAGTTTAATTTTTACTTCAAAAATAAAGGTATTATCATGCAAACCAGTGGTTGTGTGGAGTATTTAAAAAAAGTTATTATCATTATGTATGAAGTAATATATATATATATATATATATATATATATATATATATATATATATATATATATATATATATATATATATATAATTTGCTGGGTAAAATTAACCCATCATGTGTTTTGTCCTATATTTACCCAGCCCTTGGGTTGAAAACAATCCAAATTGGGGTTTTTTTTAACCCAGTGTTTTTTTTTGTGTGGTTACATTGTCTTCCTGTTAGTGTTGCAAGGGTCATGAGACCCAGCTCACTGTATGGCATATCTTTTCCCCTTCTCACAGGCTCAAATCTGTTTGGATTACAGCCTCTGATCACTTAAGGAGATTGTGCATGTGTTCATTTGTAGTAGAGTGGAAGAAACTCTTCAAAGAGTTTCACGTGAGGAAAACCTTCATTTAGAGTATACAGACGCCCGGAGTCAATAAAAACATTTGGCTGTTGTCCATTTAGTCCTATAATTTTCTTATAAAGGTATACTCCATTAAGTTGTTCCAAACCTAAATTACTTTCTTTATTCCATTAGAACACAAAATGTCCAAGCTGCGGTTTTTTCATACAGTGAAAAAGAAAAATAGCTGGAAAAGAACAGGGAAAAGAAATTAATTTAGGTTTGGAATAACATGAGGGTGAGTAAATGATGACAGTTTTCATTTCTGGGTGAGCTATTGCTTTAAGCTGACAGCTTGAAACTGTTAGTTTAAATTAGTTATGTTAGCTTTACAGTTAAGAAATGCTGTGCAATGAATCCTCTGAGGGATCTGAAGCACAGAGAGACCAAGAGACAGCAGAGAATATTGAGAACAGAGCTGTCAGTACACGGGGATGATCCATCCTCGGTTTTGCTGACGCTGAATTTCAATGCGGTTTGTCCTGCTAGCCAAACTAACACATAATCCCTCAGGCCATAGAGACGGCTACTGTTTATCCTGCCAATCAAACACGCCTGTGCTTGTTGTACAGTCAGACACCTGTTTAGCTACATATGGCATCAAAACATCATGTCATGCCTTAAAGATCAAGGGCCAGATTTACTAAACAGGGCAAATTAGCCTGAGAGCGCAATTCCAAGAAAAGCGCTGATGGGAGTGGAAAGTTCTGCGCATGATCTAGGCCTACTGACGACCCGTAATTTAAAGAACACGGACACAGACGGATCATTTCCATAATGACCAACGCAATCTACCAAGAGCAGCGCAGATAAGCGTCTGGTTTAAGACGTGCTTTTTTGGGCTGTAAATAATGGTCCCAAACACCAGTCTATTGACAAGAACAAACCCAATTAAATCACGTTGCGTGATTCATAGTCTCCTCCACAAATGTTGCATCTGAAAGGGAAACTCTGACAAATGCATATCCAGGTTCATCTTTGATTACCCCTTTAGGGTCGGTCAAAAATCTTTGAGTAATCTTTGATAACCAGCTGTCCTTCAAAGACCACATTTCAAAGACAGCTCGGTCGTGCAGGTTTGCGCTGCACAACATCAGGAAGATCAGACCATTCCTAAGAGAGCACGCAACACAGCTTCTCGTCCAGGCCCTGGTCATTTCTAGGCTTGACTACTGCAATGCGCTTCTGGCTGGACTTCCATCGTGTGCAATCCAAACGCTTCAAATGATTCAGAATGCAGCAGCATGTCTTGTCTTCAACGAGCCCATGTCACACCTCTCTTCATCTCTCTGCACTGGCTACCACCTGCTGCTCACATCAAGTTCAAGGTGTTGACGCTTGCTTACATATCCACCACGAGCTCAGCTCCTGCATACTTTGACTCACTCCTACGAGTCTACACCCCCAGCAGAAGCCTTCGCTCATCTAAGGAGTGACTGCTTGTGGTGCCATCACAGAGAGGCATGAAATCCCTTTCCAGAACATTTTCATTCACCCAGGGCCGGCCCAAGCCTTTATGGAGCCCTAAGCAGAATTTTATTTGGGCGCCCCTCGGTGCCACCAATACGATTGACTATGGTCAATTCTTGATCATTCGCACACCCAGTATCAGTTTTAGTAGTTGTAGCTGTGTTGCTTTCATCATGTCTGGCAGTAATGGTCTTACCCCAATACGGTTTTTAATTGTAACAGTAGCAAACCCACAGGTGTGGTCAGGTGTTAATATTCAAAGCCTTACTGTACTACAGTTCAGACTGGGATATGTACTTAAAAACAAATGTAAGTAGTCTCTTATGCTGAACATGAATCACTTTTCCCCAGGATTCTCTGATGAATAGGAGGTTCAAAAGAACAGCATTTCTCTGAAATAGAAAGCTTTCAAAAAAATCCTAAAAATATTGTACACAACTGTTTTCACCATTGATAATAATCATAAATGTTTCTTGAGAATCAAATCCTCATATTAGAATGAATTCTGAAGGATCATGTGACACTGAAGACTGGAGTAATGATGATAAATTCAGCTTTGATCACAGGAGTGAATCACACTTTACTATTCACATATAAAACATGTTTTACATTATAATAATATTTCACAATATTACCGTTTTTACTGTATTTTTGATCAAATAAATGCATCCTTGTTGAGCAGAAGAGACTTCTTTTAAAAGCAAGAAATGTTGGTTTCTTTCAAAAATTAAGCTTTTATTTAGGCGGAAATAAAAATTAATTTTTTGCATTCCATTCGACTGTGTAGAAAGAACCTTTTTATTTTCTAAACAAAAACTTCCAAAATATAGGCTACACAACTTATAATTCCAAGGGGACGATATAGCAGTTTGCAGAAAAACATTTATTGAGAAACTGGAAGCTATGCTGTACTCCGGACAAAACATGCAGCACGTCAGACAAGATATTCGCACTAAACCATATCATATTCTCAAATCCATCTATTCATAAAAAGGTTACCGGGCAACTGACGAGTAACGTTACGTTTTAGCGCTGGTTTTCTCGCACTTGGACTTTGAACCCTGGCTAACAAGTGAATAGCGTTTGGCCGATGGCGCCGCGAGCTCGTGCAATGCTGTCAGAATCAATCCGTGCATATATTAGAAAACTTAACATTTTGCAGTTTATTTAGTAATTGTTTAAGGCCATTTCGCGATTTCAATTATCATGAAATAACACACTGCAAAAAGTAATTTCATGTGCTCTTGGGGGCCCCCTGGTGGCAAAGGGGGCCCTAAGCAGCCGCTTAGTTCGCTTATGCCTTGGGACGGCTCTGCATTCACCGTGCCTTGCTGGTGGAACGATCTTCCCACCTCCATCCGGAAGGCAGAATCACTAACAACATTCAAAAGACTGCTGAAAACTCATCTCTTCCATGAGCACTTAATCTCATCTATAAAAAAAATAAAAAAATCTATTTTCCTCTATTCCCTCCCTATTTTAGCTTATACTACTCTAAGTAATGTCAAAACGTACAACCCCAAATCAGAAAAAGTTGGGACAGTATGGAAAACGCAAATAAAAAAAAAAGAAGTGATTTCTAAATTTACTTTGACTTGTATTTCATTGCAGACAATATGAACACAAAATCTTTCATGTTTTGTCTGGTCAACTTCATGCCGTTTGTAAATATGCATCCTTTCCTGTCATTCAGACCTGCAACACATTTCAAAAAAAGTTGGGACAGTAAAGCATTTACCACTTTGTAATGTTGCCATTCCTTTTCACAACACTAAAAAGACGTTTAGGGACTGAAGACACCAAGTGATGGAGTGTTTCAGGTGTAATTTTGTCCCATTCTTCCTGTAAACAAGTCTTAAGGTGGGCAACAGTACGGAGTCTTCGTTGTCGCATTTTGCGCTTCAAAATGCGCCACACATTCTCTATTGGAGACAGGTCGGGACTGCAGGCAGGCCAGTCAAGTACCCGTACCCTCTTCCTCCGCAGCCAGGACTTTGTAATGTGTGCAGAATGTGGTTTTGCATTGTCTTGTTGAAATATGCATGGACGTCCCTGGAAAAGATGTCTTCTTGAAGGCAGCATATTATGCTCCAAAATCTCTATGTACTTTTCAGCATTAATGGTGCCTTCACCGTCTGGATGATCCTTTTCTTCTTTGGTCCGGAGCACACGGCGTCCATTCCTTCCAAAAAATACCTGAAATACTGATTCATCTGACCACAGTACACGTTTCCACTGTGTGATGGTCCATCCCAGATGCATCCGAGCCCAGAGAAGTCGACGGCGCTTCTGGACACTGTTAACATAGGGCTTCCTTTTGGCACAGTACAGTTTTAACTGCCATTTGTGGATGTAACTACGTATTGTGGTACTTGACAAAGGTTTGCCAAAGTAGTCCTGAGCCCATTAGATTAGATTAGATTAGATTAGATTCAACTTTATTGTCATTACACAAGTACAAGTACAAGGCAACGAAATGCAGTTTAGGTCTAACCAGAAGTGCAATAGCAGCAAGTGCAGGATATACAATGGATGCGTAAGTGCAGGACATGGATATGTACTGAATATGTATAAATATGTATAAATAGAGAGACGTTATTACTATAAACAGAACTGAATTTACAGGTGAATATGTACAGTGAATAAATATACAGATGGCTATTACTATAAACAGAATTTACAGGTGAATATGTACTATGAATACAATATACAGATGGCTATTACTATAAACAGAATTTTACAGATAGAGGTATACAATAATATGCTAGGCTAATATGAGGAATAGCAGTGGATTAGGGTAGTGCAATAAATTATGGACAGAGCTATCCGGAAAAAAAAAAAGTGTAAAGTGCAGTGGAAAGTGGTTGCATATTACAGTTAGAAGTACAGTGCAAAATGCAAATGTAAACATTGGTACTATAAATACAGTCGGCAGTGCAAATGAGCATAATCCAGTTAAGATATGGCAGTGCAAGATGCATATGTAAACAGTTGTTACTGTGATAAACAGTCGGTAGTGCAAATAACAAAGTGAAGGAAGATGTGAGGTAGGAGAGTTATCAGTTTATGAGGGAAGTGGATCAACGGGGGTTTGAGTTCAATAAAGAGACAGCTCTGGGGAAAAAACTGTTCTTTAGTCTGCTGGTCCTGGTCCGGTGGATCCTGAAACGCCTGCCGGAGGGCAGGAGAGAAAACAGTCTGTGGGCTGGGTGCGAGGAGTCCTTGAGGATGCTGCGAGCTCGATGCAGACAGCGTTTCCTCTGGATGTGCTCGATGGCAGGCAGTGGAGTCCCTGTGATGCGCTGGGCAGTTTTCACCACCCGCTGCAGTGCCTTGCGCTCCGCAACAGAGCAGCTCCCATACCATACTGCCACACAGTTGGTCAGGATGCTTTCTATTGCGCAGCGATAGAGGTTCACCAGGATAGCCGAGGAGAGCTGATTCTTCCTCAGTGTCCTCAGGAAGAAGAGGCGCTGGTGAGCCTTCTTGACCAGGCTGGAGGTGTTGGTCGTCCACGACATGTCCGCCGAGATGTGGATCCCCAGGAACTTGAAACTGGAGACACGTTCAACAGCCATTCCATTGATGTGGATGGTGTCGTGTGTGCCTCTTGACTCCTTCCTGAAGTCCACGATGAGCTCCTTCGTTTTGGTGGTGTTGAGGAGCAGGTTATTATCAGCGCACCATGTGGCCAGGTGCTGGATCTCCTCCCTATAGGCAGTCTCATCGTTGTTGCTGATGAGCCCAATTACCGTAGTGTCGTCCGCAAACTTGACGATGGAATTAGATCCATACACAGGCTTGCAGTCGGCGGTGAAGAGGGAGTAGAGAAACGGGCTTAGCACACAGCCCTGTGGTACACCAGTGTTAAGAGTGATGGATGTGGAGCAGGTGAATCCTGAACGAACATTCTGGGGTCTGTCAGTTAGGAAGTCCAAAATCCAGTTACACATTGAAGTGTTGATGCCCAGGTCTCCAAGTTTGGCTATTAACTTGGATGGGATGACAGTGTTGAATGCTGAGCTGAAGTCAACAAACAGCATGTGTGCATACGTGTTCTTATGGTCCAGATGGGTGAGCACAGAGTGCAGTGCCATGGAAACGGCATCCTCTGTGCTCCTATTGCTGCGGTAGGCAAACTGGTGTGAGTCCAATGTGGATGGTATAGAGTCTTTTAGGTGTTCCAGGACCAGCCGCTCAAAGCACTTCATGACGATGGGTGATATCGCTCATAGATGAATGACGATTCTTGATGCAGTGCCGCCTGAGGGATCGGAGATCACGGTTGTTCAGCTTAGGCTTGCGCCCTTGTCCTTTACGCACTGAAATTCCTCCAGATTCCTTGAATCATTTAATTATGTTATGTACTGTTGAATGTGAAATATCCAAATCTCTTCCTATCTTTCTTTGAGGAACATTGTTTTTAAACATTTCAATAATTTTCTCACGTATTTGTTGGCAAACTGGCGATCCTCGGCCCATCTTTGCTCCTAAAGGATTAGACCTTTCTTGGATGCTGCTTTTGTACCAAATCATAATTACAATCACCTGTTGACATCACCTGTTTCAAATCACATCATTATTTAACCATTATACCTCATTACTAGACCTAAATTGCTCCTGTCCCAACTTTTTTTGAAATGTGTTGCAGGTCTGAATGACAGGAAAGGATGCATATTTACAAATGACATGAAGTTGACCAGACAAACCATGAAATATTTTGTTGTTCATATTGTCTGCAATGAAATACAAGTCAAAGTAAATTTAGAAATCACTTCTTTTTTTTTTTTTTTGCGTTTTCCATACTGTCCCAACTTTTTCTGATTTGGGGTTGTAGTATTTCTGGCACTTTTTGTGCTTCTTCACCTCTTCATCACAGATCACTTCCTGTATTCCTCAGTTGTAAGTCGTTTTGGATAAAAGTGTCTGCTAAATACATAAACATAATGTAAATGCATATGCAAGGTCAGCCGCAAAATATCTGTCCACCCATTTTCTGACAGTAGTTTCCAAAAGAGGGTTTGCACTGGCGCAAGCTGTTAGTAAATCTGGCCCCAAGTGTGTAGTTTCAAATACTCCCTCTGTCATTGGTCAGAGGCACAGATTACATGTGGCCTGCTAATAGCTATATTTTGATTTGTACTGATAATGTGTGACCAAATTGTTATTAGTTATTGGTTGTCTGAAATTCTTGACAGATAATCAGACGTTGCGTGAGGTTTCCTCCGCTCAGGGTTGTGATGTGGCATCTGTAATAAGTGGCAGGGTGGGTGACATATGGGGAGGAGGGATGAAGCAGACTCCAGAGGGTTGTGAGCAGAGGTGAAAGTGACTCATCTCAGACTTTGAGAATTTTTAAACATGAGCCGAGAGACAGCATCTTATCTCACTGATGAATATGTGCCAGATGGCAAACTGGGAGGCAATGGCAACAGACTGAGATAGTTACCGGGTCTGAAGGGCAGCGGCAAACACACTGGAATCGTTCGTAATATCAGAGCTTGTTTATGAAGGTTTGAGGGGCCCCTAAAGGCCGGTTGAATTAGGTCATTAGTATTTTTGTCTTATGACCGTAGGATGTCTTCCAGGAGCAATAATATCTTACTGAATCTTGCTCAGAAACTCACCTGCAGCTTTAACCTTTCAAACACATTAAACCATAACCCTAGCGATGAAATTAATCTCATTGGGGAGCAAGGGTTATTATCGTTAACTAAATGTAAAACCATAAAAAATCTTTTCATTTTCATTACTTGAAGTAAAATAAACATTACCTGAAATAAAGCATATTTTACAACCCCAAATCAGAAAAAGTTGGGACAGTATAGAAAACGGAAAAAAAAAAGAAAAAAAGAAGTGATTTCTAAATTTACTTTGACTTGTATTTCATTGCAGACAATATGAACAAAACATATTTCATGTTTTGTCTGGTCAACTTCATGTCATTTGTAAATATGCATCCTTTCCTGTCATTCAGACCTGCAACACATTTCAAAAAAAGTTGGGACAGTAAAACATTTACCACTTTGTAATGTTGCCATTCCTTTTCACAACACTTAAAAGACGTTTAGGGACTGAAGACACCAAGTGATGAAGTGTTTCAGGTGTAATTTTGTCCCATTCTTCCTGCAAACAAGTCTTAAGGTGGGCAACAGTACGGGGTCTTCGTTGTCGCATTTTGCGCTTCAAAATGCGCCACACATTCTCTATTGGAGACAGGTCGGGATTGCAGGCAGGCCAGTCAAGTACCCGTACCCTCTTCCTCCGCAGCCAGGACTTTGTAATGTGTGCAGAATGTGGTTTTGCATTGTCTTGTTGAAATATGCATGGACGTCCCTGGAAAAGATGTCTTCTTGAAGGCAGCATATTATGCTCCAAAATCTCTATGTACTTTTCAGCATTAATGGTGCCTTCACAGAAGTGCAAGTTACCTTTGCCAAGGGCACTGACACAACCCCATACCATGACAGACCCTGGCTTTTGGACTTGTTGCTGGTAACAGTCTGGATGATCCTTTTCTTCTTTGGTCCGGAGCACACGGCGTCCATTCCTCCCAAAAAATACCTGAAATACTGATTCATCTGACCACAGTACACGTTTCCACTGTGTGATGGTCCATCCCAGATGCCTCCGAGCCCAGAGAAGTCGACGGCGCTTCTGGACACTGTTAACATAGGGCTTCCTTTTGACGACCCTTCCTTTTCATAATTACAATCACCTGTTGACATCACCTGTTTCAAATCACGTCATTATTTAACCATTTTACCTCATTACTAGCCCTAAATTGCTCCTGTCAGGCTGGTGCGACCAAGCGGCAATGTGTCCGGGAACCGAACCAAGATTTTTTTTTTCCTCTCTCCACTCTCTCGTCTCTGTCGCTCCTTGTGCATCTGTCTCCTTTTCTCTCGTCTCGTTTGTCCTTACCCCCATGTGCTGCGGCCACCGAGACTGGCCCCGGGGGGAGTAGAGCATAGTCTCGTGGGTACCCCCCGGCCTGCGAGGGACGATGGGGGTATTTGATATGCAGGGCGAGCGAGAGCCATGAGAGAGTGGTGCGAGGCTGGTGCGTGATTGAAGATGAGCACCAGCTGCGCGTCACATTGGTCTCTAATCCTCTCACAGAGAAGCTCGGAAGCATAAAAGGAGGAGAGAGAGAGAGGACCAGGCCTGGATTTTACGTTTTGTTTATGTTATATTATGTGTGTGCGCGACAGCCGTCCGTGAGGATTTGATGCATGTAAACCGGTTGAAGGAGACCGCCAAAACAAAATTAGGAACCTTTAAAATAGCATAATAGGGGCACAACATTTTTTTATATAGGTTGCTGCATTCAGGATAAGCAAGCCTGGTCTCATTGCGAAAATGTACCTCTGGCAACGTTTTTGCAAACCCCAAAATACGTACCAATATGTACATATCACTGCAGTTTCAAAGTGATATGTCCACTGGGTGCCGCCAAAAGCTTCGTTTTTTTCCCCGGAACAGATGAGCGTCAATCTGACGTTTTGTGACATTGTTTTTTTAACGTACACCTACACTAAACCCTAAACCTAACCGATAGTGTTAACAAAAGCAAATGTGACAAAAATACAATAGTAACCATGTCTTGTTAGCTTGTGTGAATTCATCTTTGAGCTCTTTTATCATGACTTGTCTTTCACGGGATTCGTACCTGAGCTTTCATTATTACAAGTACAAATCTGTACCAGCTGAGCTACTGAGCAAACTTATTATATAAAATAAGCCGAGCATATGGAGCAGATTAAGTGACGCAAACTCCAAAATTTATTCATTTACATGGAAAAAAAAAAACGATAAAAAGTGCTTGCTGTTTTACTGCCTCTAGTGTTCATTTCACTTTGAAACTGCAGAGATATGTACTTTTTCAGAGATATGTGCGGTTTGCAAAAACGTTGCCAGAGGTACATTTTCACAATGAGACCAGGTTGGGATAAGCACATAAGTACCATTTTGATGAACAATACAAAACACATATTCCTTCTCTGTTGTAAACAAACACCGCGTCAGCTCACGCGTGAGTAGTCATACGAGTAGCATTTCGAGTGTCATGCTGGGAATTAGAAATCCCAGCCCAGTTTGAGTTCAATTTAAGTTTGTCTAAATTTAAAAAAAGTTAATAAAACTCAATGAATCAATGAAACCATTCAGATTACTTAAAATTTGTCAGTTTTGTGAAAGTTCTAACTCATAAAAGTGAATTTGATTGAACTAATGTGTTTAATTTTAACCCCACTCAAACCAATAGTGTGCACTGCGTAAAATGAGACTACCAAACCAGCCCATGAAAAACTACTATATCTATATTTAGATACTATATATTTGGCTACTATTTGAGGGGGTTTGGCGGTGGATTCTGACTCCACTTTTGTCCTGGACCCCTCTGTTGTTGTCATATACGGGCTGAGCTCCAAGAAGGATTCTGTGAAGCTAATGAGGTCCAAGTCCAGGTCCTCCCTGTCCATCCCTCCCAGAGAAAGCCTAATCCCGTTAGCTGTGCTTTCTCACGGATAATCCCTCCACTTCCCCACCTGTCCTTGAGCCCTCAGCCTCTCTCTGGGATGACTGTCTTCTGCTGAACACTACAGGTAAATATTGCGCATGCCAACATTAACAAGCAAGACCCTGAAATATTAATATCAATGTCCATTTAATGTGCATACATGTTTATTTTTAGCATGGGGTTTTGTTAGGTGTTTTATTGTTGTTGTTTTCTGTATTTCTTTTCAAATTGTGTGGATTGTAACAACCAGGTCAATTAGGTAACAATAGTTAATGCATCCACTAAGATTAGCTAACAATGAGCAATACAGGATTTATTATGGTAACACTTTATTTTAAAGTAACATAGTTAAACATTACTACATGTACTTACTAGTAATAACAGTAAATAATTACAAGCAATTAACCGTAACTCTATAGTAAGTACATGTACTTATTTGAGTGAGTACAATGTAACTACGTCACCGTAAAATAAAGTGTAACCCATTATTGTTGTTTGTTAATATTATTTAATGGTGTTACCCTTTATTTTAAGGTGCCATTGTTATAGTGTAATTATACTGAGTAATTGAATGAAATTAGTTAACAACATGTACTTACTATATACTTAGGGTTAGTGTTAGTGTTTGGTTTGATAGGGTTAGTTGTGTAACTATGCATAATTTACTATTACCATAGTAACTACATGTAACAGAGACACTGTGACCATATTTTCCATTTTTAGTTAATGTTAACTAATGTAGTAAACTAATGTCATTCATCATTTTGTATTAGTTTGAATTAAATTTTCTGGCATCATATTTACCAGGATCAGGGTCAACTGAATTTCCATACATTAAATATACAGAAACTAAACTCTGTTTTTAGAGATTATATAGACTTGAGTGGAGGTGGGTCACAGCTCATTTCCTCAAACGTCAACCTCCTGACAGCTGGTTTGACTTGCAGTAAATCACCAGTCCATGAATCTACTCTGGCTCAATGTTTTCCCCCATCTGCTCAGAGACTGTTCTGCATTGTGCATTTCACCCATAATCGCTGTTTTTATTCGTTTGGCTCAGTGTATTTGGGAAGTAATGTTTCTATTGGTTGCAGTGTATATTGGCTAGTATTAAAACAGATGCCGATCACTGGACCAAACCGGGTTGGGGAGTTTTAAGTGAATGAATTATTTAAAATCTGCAGTAGTGGGAGTGTGGTCATGGTTTGAATACACGTCTGACAATGTACAGCGCAGTGTCTGAGCTGAAATGGAGAGGTTAGAGTGAGAAAATTGACCACCACAGAACAATGAAGTGCTCTCCATGCGTCTGCGGCCTCGGACTGCATCTTTCTCTGCTCAGGTGTAAAGTGGAACAGTGTGGGTAGACAGGTACAGCTGGCTTGGTCTATTTCCGCAGGTGTTCAAGCCAGGAGAGATTAGGGTCAGATGCATTTATCAGTGATTAACAGTGACAGGAGCCCACACACAAACAGCCATGATCCCTTTGGAGCAAAACCTCTGTGACCAAGAGCAAGAAAAAGTTAGATTTATTAAAAATGTCATGTCAATTGGTTTCAAACTAGGTGCTGTAAGCAGTTTCAGCTGCTGTGTTAACTTTAGCCCGACACCAAAATTTGCACCTCAAAGGCATATCGGCAAACTCAAATGTGCAAAATGATTGACAGTCCATTAAATATATTCGAGTACATAAGCATGCAGTGATAGATGGTTCACTTCTTCTTGCAGTATTGAATTTACTTTAAATTATCTCTAAAATACAGCTTTCCAGTCTGGCAGAACCATGATAATAAAATGTAAATTACACTTCAGTATTAATTATGTGACTCCCCTTTAAGTGTGTGTACACTTCTTTTGCCACATTGGTCACTGCAGCTGCTGTGCATGGATAAATATTCATAACAACATTCATTTACATTTAATGAAAATTACAGGATTTTCAAAATGTATTTTTAAAAATGTGATATTTTGTGTGGGCTTAAAATTCAAAAATGGCTAACACTCTAATGAATAAAGGGGCTGAAATTATTAGTAGTTTGGCATAATCTTAATTATTATTTATAGTTATTTCATTATTTCTCTTGTACTTTAATCAAAGCTATATTTTTGCTGACACAAAATCAAGGGGAGTTTTAAAATCAATGAACAATCAGTTAAAGTGACAATATCAAACTAGAGCAGGAGGTAAATCTATGATAAATGCAGCAGAAATAGCCTATATAACGAGATGAAAACTGCACATAGTACACGCACTCAAATCAGAGCATCGTATTTTAATCTTTTAATTTACTGAACAAACTGATTCACTAGAATGAAGTGGACTCCAACGCTGTATGAGAGGGATAGGACTGTTTAGTTTGAACCGAGTCACTAGAATGAGTGAGTCATATTTGAATCTCTTAATGTACATGATCTGCACGAAAGACAGATTCACTAAAATGGATGGGACTTCCCAATATGAGAGAGGTAGGACAGTTTCAGACATTATTCAGTATCAGACATTCATTAGAATAAATCGAACTTTCTAACGCTAAATATAACAGAAAGGGTTCTTTGGGATGAACCGATTCTCTAAAACGAATCAGACTTTCTAATGCTTCATATGATAGAGAGGACTGTTTATGTTAAAGGGTTAGTTCCCCCAAAAATGATTCCTCTACCTCATGCCGTTCCACACCCGTAAGACCTCCGTTCATCTTCGGAACACAAATGAAGATATTTGTATTGAAATCCGATGGCTCAGTGAGGCCTGCATAGCCAGCAATGACATTTCCTCTCTCAAGATCCATTAATGTTCTAAAAACATATTTAAATCAGTTCCTGTGAGTACAGTGGTTCGATATTAATATTATAAAGCCACGAGAATATTTTTGGTGCGCCAAAAAACAAAATAACGACTTATATAGTGATGGCCGATTTCAAAACACTGCTTCATGAGATTCGAAGCGTTATGATTCAGCGTATCGAATCAGTGGCTCGGAGTGCCAAAGTCACATGATTTCAGCAGTTTGGCGGTTTGACACGCGATCCGAATCATGATTCAACACACTGATTCGATGCGCTCCAAAGCTTCATGAAGCAGTGTTTTGAAATCGGCCATCACTATATAAGTTGTTATTTTATTTTTTGGCGCACCAAAAATATTCTTGTTGCTTTATAATATTAAAGGAACACTCCACTTTTTTTGAAAATTGGCTTATTTTCCAACTCCCCTAGAGTTAAACAGTTGAGTTTGACCGTTTTCGAATCCATTCAGCCGATCTCCGGGTCTGGCGGTAGCACTTTTAGCATAGCTTAGCATAGATCATTGAATCTGATTAGACCGTTAGCATCTTGATCAAAAATGACCAAAGAGTTTCGATATTTTTCCTATTTAAAACTTGACTCTTCTGTAATTACATCGTGTACTAAGACCGACGGAAAATGAAAAGTTGCGATTTTCTAGGCAGATATGTCAAGTAACTATACTCTCATTCCTGCGTAATAATCAAGGAACGTTGCTGCCGTACCATGAGTGCAGCGGCACAATGATACTACACAGCGCCTGAAAATAGGCTAACTTCCGTCAACATAACCAACGTGACAAACTGCTTGCACAGAGAGTGCTGTTGACAATTTTCAGGCGCTGCGTAATATCAAGTTTTAAAAAGGGAAAAATATCAAAACTCTTTGGTTATTTTTGAGCGAGATGCTAACAGTCTAATCAGATTCAATGATCTATGCTAAGCTATGCTGCTACCGCCAGACCCGGAGATCGGCTGAATGGATTCGAAAACGGTAAAACTCAACTGTTTAACTCTAGAGGAGATGGAAAATGAGCCTGTTTTCAAAAAAAGTGGAGTGTTCCTTTAATATTGAACCACTGTACTCACATGTACTGATTTAAATATGTTTTTAGTACATTAATGGATCTTGTGAGAGGAAATGTCATTGCTGGCTATGCACGCCTCACTGAGCCTTCAGATTTCAACAAGATGAACGGAGGTCTTATGGGTGTGGAACGGCATAAGGGTGAGGAATAAATTACATTATTTTCCTTTTTGGGTGAACTAACCCTTTAAATCTTTAATTATTACCTTAATGCAGGCACTAAAAACAGCGATGTCGCGTCTGGTCGTGGACCCACGGTGCAATGCTACTCATTGGGCTCGAACTGGAAGTGGAGTCGCTACTTTTATTTAGTTTCTCCCCAACACTTTTAAAGGATCTTTTTGGACCATTGTTGTTCATTATAGTGAACATCCTTATATGACATTGACCCTTGCTGTGTGTATTTCTGACAGCATGTTTAGCTGGGTGATAAAAGTTGTTCCCCAGCCTCCAGAGTCCCCTGGGACACTGGGAGAGGAGGACCAGAACAATGCGTCCACATCAGCAGTGAGTGTGTGTTTGTGTTAATGTGTACATACACTGAGTCGCCTTTCACAGTTTAAGCATGTCTTCGCTCTCTGCGTGCTGTTCTTTAGGGTGTGATGAAAAAAGAGGACGTAAAACAAGGTAACTCTATCAAAACAAGGCACTCTATCAAATTGTTCTGCAGTTTTGATCAATGATCAACATTGAATCCCCACATCACAGAAAAAGAGTATTGTTCATACATTTTGTATGGTGTTATTTTACAGAAACCAACCCTTCCAAGTCAAAGGAGGAGGTCTCAGAGGAAAACAGGTGATGTTTTGTTTGTGTGTGTGTTTGGAGTACATATGTGCGTTCAGTGTCTCTAGATGCTGTAATCCTACCAGACCTAATTACTTCTCTCCTTCCCACCCACCCTCTCTCTCTCTCTCCCTCTCTCTCTCTCGCTCTCTCTCTAGCTCTCAGAATGGGGTTTTGAATTGGCTTTCTCATGGGTTTAGCAGTGCTCTCCCTCAGCCAGTGAACGCCTCTAAACTGGGCAACGCTGAACTAAAGGTATTTTTATGACTCATGTTAAGTATACTAACATAATAAAACGAAATAAATAATCAAAATAATCAAATTAATAATAATCGATAGCCTTTTATCTTTAAGTTCTTGAGTAATTGTACTTATACTTTTATGAACTGAATACTTCCACCATTACAGTTCTTGAGTATTCAGAATTAATTACTAAACTTGAGTATAATTTTGGAGTTTTTATGCTGTACTTAAAGGGATAGTTCACCCAAAAATGAAAATGATGTCATTAATTATTCACCCTCATGTCCATCCAAACCCATAAGTCTTTTGTTCATCTTCAGAACACAAATGAAGATGTTTTTGATGAAATCTGAGAGCTTTCTGTCCCTCCATTGACAGCTACGCAACTACCAGTGAGGCTTCAAAAAGATCATCAAGAGATCATAAAACTAATCCATATGAATTGAACGGTTTAGTCCAAATTTCCTGAAGAGACTCGGTCGCTTTATATAATGAACAGATTGAATTTAGGCTTTTATTCACATATAAACATTCATCAACTCACACATCAGCTGAGGTAAACAGAAGCTCAAGCATGTTCACGTTCAGCTTCAACAAGAACCAATGAGGTTCATTCTCGTGTTACTCATCACTTTTGAGCTTCAGCAAGAACCAATGAGGTTCATTCTCGTGTTACGCATCACTTTTGAGCTTCAGCAAGAACCAATGAGGTTCATTCTCGTGTTACGCATCACTTTTGAGCTTCAGCAAGAACCAATGAGGTTAATTCTCGTGTTACGCATCACTTTTGAGCTTCGGCAAGAACCAATGATGTTCATTCTCGTGTTACTCATCACTTTTGAGCTTCGGCAAGAACCAATGAGGTTCATTCTCGTGTTACGCATCACTTTTGAGCTTCGGCAAGAACCAATGAGGTTCATTCTCATGCTACGCAGGTTCGGTTGAGCTTCTGTTTATGTTCGCTGATCAATGTTTACATGTGAATAAAAGCCTAAATTCAATCTGTTCATCATATAAAGTGATTGAGTCTCTTCAGAAAATCTGGACTAAACCACTCAATTCATATGGATTAGTTTTATGATCTCTTATTTAATTTTTTGAAGTGTCAAAATGTCAGTTGTGTAGCTGTCAATGGAGGCACAGAAAGCTCTCAGATTTCATCAGAAATATCTTCATTTGTGTTCTGAAGATAAACGAAAGTCTTACGGGTTTGGAACGACATGAGGATGAGAAAATCATGAAAGAATTTTCCTTTTTGGGTGAACTATCCCTTTAAAGGGGTACTTCAGCGCTCGGAAGATGTATGTGTATTTAAACTGTGTCATTTATGTAGTAGAAATGTGATTTTTTAATTTTTATTTAGTGCCTTCTAGACTGAGAAAAGACGGAACATTTATTTTTGTCTCGTGGATGAAAGACAACAACTCCCAGAATGCACTTGCTTCGCTGCCCTACGAGGCCACTCCCTACACCGCCCCCAACGTCGTTTTGATCTTCATAATAATACAATAATTTTGTTCAGTTAGAGAGTAAAAACTACAATTAAAAACTGAACATGCATTTTCAATAAAGTGTGAGTGAGCCAAACGAAAGTCACAGGACAAACACAGCAGGAGTCAGATTTTTATTCAGCACGAGAGCGAAGTAAGAGCTGAGCAGAGCTGAGGTGAGGTAAGCGTGACAGTCATTCTCAGCGCGTGTCCAGTCTGGCGCGTTTTCAGATCGCATATGGAAGCTAAACTTTCATAGGAATTCAATGAAAAGTTGAAACACTCACTTTGCTCTGCATCGCTCTGTTATGAATGCCCGAGGCCGAGCCGAGCGCATTTACATTCTGTGCATGAGATCTCTCCCCTGTGGGCGGGTTGATAACATGCGGAACAGCTCCCTCTACTGGCTGTAGTTTTTAGCCTCTGGCCAAAAAATCCTCAGATGACGCAAAATGACGATATTTGCGTCATCTAAGGATTTTTTCCAGAAATAAAATGCACAATTCTCTCGTCTCAGGGGGATATGAGGGGGGAAAGTACCATAATTCAAATATACTACGGGGTTTCTACTGATACAAAGCTTAATGCTAAATCACTGAAGTGACCCTTTAAGTGCTATTGAAACTAAACACACTCTTACAGTTCTTGCATTATTGTACGTAATTACTAAACTTGAGTACATTTTTGGAGATTTTGTACTGTAGCCTACTTAAGCACTATGGAAAATGAATACTTGCACACTTCTTCAGTTACATTAACATTTTTAATTAGACTACCAATGTACAAAGTACATATTTATTTGTGTTTTTTTATTGCTTGCTCTTTTTTTCTTTCTTTTTTGTCAATGAGGTTAGGAGCCAATCAAATTTCACTCCCAGCTGAACCTTTACAGTCAGTGACATCTATTTTGGTGTAAACCATGACAAAAATATGATTATTTGTCATTATGAAGAGACGCCTTCTTCAGTGGCTATAACTTTAAGATAAAACAACACATATTATCTCTGGACGTTGCTAAAGATGCATGACCTTAACTCCCGTGTGAACACAGTCAGTGTTCAGTCTATAAACAAATATATTTAAGAGCCAAACAGCTGTTTATTGTTCAGGTGACAAGTTTCAGTTCAACATCTAGTGTGTTGTGCCCTGAAGTTTTACAAGATGCAAAAAAAAAAAAGGTTTCTGTAACTGTTTGTAACAACAACAACAAAAATGGGACAATCTCTTTAATTTCTTGATTTAACAAGTCTGTTTCTGAATACTTTAGAAATAACATTTAAAGTTACTGTAATGCAAAAATGTTTCATTCCTTGATTTAATCAGTCTATTTATCGAGCCAATATTGCCTTTTTAAATACTTGAGTACAATTGAATTAGAATTAAACCTTTTTTATTTGAATTTTAATATAGTGCAATTTTGAAACGAAATCCAATCCTGATTGGAAAAATCCTGATATTATACATCTATAGGGCAAATGAGTTTGTCTGTTTTATTGTTTACATTTTTTTTCTTTTTGTTTACCACAGATTGAACAGCAAGATGGAAATGCAGTGAGCAACAGGTATAGTTTCAATCATATGGATTCAGTTTTATTCTGTATATGTATGGTTTATGGCATGTAGTTACATGGGAATATGTGTGTGTTGCACATCTGTATCTGTGAGTTTGCCTGTTAAATGGATATTTTGAGTTTTACACATATTTTCATCACTGTATCACCACCACGGATGGCAGTACCACATCGGACCAGTGAGTAGGCTTATAGTGGAGCTCATGCACAAAAATGCAAAGCTTTGCTGCAGACCAGCATGGAGAATTTTTATTGTTCATTTTTTTGCATGCTACACACGCAAGGACTTCATTGCACTGAGCTATATTTCCATATTAACAGCTCAAGGCATAAGAGCCTCATGCTGAACAGACATAAACTTTAGTATTCCAATATATATATATTCATCTACAAGAACACAACTGGAATGGAACATTTGTTTTATGTTTTATGCTAAGGCTACTGCTTCACGGGTGTGAACGGCCTATGGGCAGACTGTTTGCTTTTACTGTCCCCTGCTGCCATCTAGAGTTGACTTAGAGCAAATCCGCTTATTTGCATGCTTTCATATCCTTATGCTCAGAGCAGCTGATGGACTGTATCTCTTCTTCCATCAGGGCTGGAATGATAGGATGGATTGTGCAGGGACTGGGAAAAGTGGTTCCACAGCCAGATGAGAAATACAAGGGTCACACCGAGCCAGAGGAGGTCACAGAGGTATAGACACACATATTTCACTTGTCCAAAAAGAAGGCGAGGCTTTGTGCAGTGTGATTACTTATTTGGTTATTTACCAAGTTTACTGGATTTATTGCCGTTTACTGCATACGCTTATTAGTTAAGCATTTTGAATTTGTGGAGCATATTAATGACTTGTTTTTAATGCTGTTCATGGACATTTGTATTCATGAGGAATGATCATTCGTGTGTTTAATATCCAGTAAATCCAGTAATTTCACATGAATTTAAATTCAGAATTTGGTCACACTTTAAATTAGGTGTCTTTAACAATTATGTACTTTAAAAAAAAGTTAAGTACAATGTACTTATTGTGTTCGTGTTGTATTGAAAACACTTGAGATACGTGAGATATGGGTACAGTTAGGGACAGGTTTGGTGTTCTGAGTAGATTTAAGAGATAGGGGTATAGTAATTATATATGTAATAACAAAAAATAATTACAGATGTAGTTAATGCTGGTCTCTTTAAATGTAAGTTCAATGTAAAAACATACACAATCAGTGCATTGTATGAAATGAATAAATAAAATGTTAGTACATAGTAGTTAAAGACACTTACAAAAGTGTGACAGAGAACTTTGAATAACAAATGATGAATTATGATAACAAAATATTACCAAGATAGATATTTTTTTAAATATACGGCAGCTTGTGTCCGCCATATAATAAAAAATGTAAAAGGTAATTGACTTTTTATCTCACAATTCTGACTTTTTTTCTCACAATTGCAAATTTATAATCACAATTTTGAGGTAAAAGTCAGAATTGTGAGAAACAAAGACACAATTATCTTTTTTTTTATTCATTCCATGGTGAAAACATGTTTCCATAAAAGACATTAATATTTTTACTGAGAACGTTTCTATTTGTTATTAGATAAAAACTGAGGAATGATATTTTAAAACACATATTTATTTATTTAATTACTTATTTACATTAGATTTTAAAAATGTTACTTGAACATATAGTGACACTAACAGAGTTAATGGAGTTAGTCCTACCAGAGCATTTCAGGTCCACGGGCACCAGTCTCAAAGGTGCCTTTAGCTTTTCTGTGAGAGTTTTGTTTCATTTCCATTTAGCCTGCAGTTGTTCCAGTGGTTAAAGTGGATCCTCCAGTAAGTACAGTGTTTTTAGAGCAAGCTATGTCAGGATCATGCTCGCTGTTCCCTCCTCTGTCCCACAAATCAGCATTAAAGGGGCCATATTCTAGACTTTTCATTATCACATCATCAGGGCGGGACAAGATGCTGAATAGTTTAAATCTGGGTGGCCCGATGTTCTCAGCTCAGTTTCAGTCTGTGGATGTAAATGATGAATATTGAAAGATGTCTACATACGGTTTCATTTCAAAGATAGCACAATCATATGTCCCCTTTAAGTAAGGTGATGTACAGAGACATTCATTTGAATTACTTGTTCTACAAACTACACCACAAGAGTGGATCAGCCCAAACGGCTGAATATTAATGACTTTATACACTCACCTAAAGGATTATTAGGAACACCTCTTCAATTTCTCGTTAATGCAATTATCTAATCAACCAATCACATGGCAGATGCTTCAATGCATTTAGGGGTGTGGTCCTGGTCAAGACAGTCTCCTGAACTCCAAACTGAATGTCAGAATGGGAAAGAAAAGTGACATCCAGTATGCGGCAGTGCTGTGGGCGAAAGTGCCTTGTTAATGCTAGAGGTCAGAGGAGAATGGGCCGACTGATTCAAGCTGATAGAAGAGCAACTTTGACTGAAATAACCACTCATTACAACCGAGGTATGCAGCAAAGCATTTGTGAAGCCACAACACGCACAACCTTGAGGCGAATGGGCTGCAACAGCAGAAGACCCCACCGGGTACCACTCATCTCCCCTACAAATAGGAAAAAGAGGCTACAATTTGCACGAGCTCACCAAAATTGGACAGTTGAAGACTGGAAAAATGTTGCCTGGTCTGATGAGTCTCAATTTCTGTTGAGACATTCAGATGGTAGAGTCAGAATTTGGCGTAAACAGAATGAGAACATGGATCCATCATGCCTTGTTACCACTGTGCAGGCTGGTGGTGGTGGGGTAATGGTGTGGGGGATGTTTTCTTGGCACACTTTAGGCCCTTTAGTGCCAATTGGGCATCGTTTAAATGCCACGGCCTACCTGAGCATTGTTTCTGACTATGTCCATCCCTTTATGACCACCATGTACCCATCCTCTGATGGCTACTTCCAGCAGGATAATGCACCATGTCACAAAGCTCGAATCATTTCAAATTGGTTTCTTGAACATGACAATGAGTTCACTGAACTAAAATGGCCCCCACAGTCACCAGATCTAAACCCAATAGAGCATCTTTGGGATGTGGTGGAACGGGAGCTTCGTGCCCTGGATGTGCATCCCACAAATCTCCATCAACTGCAAGATGCTATCCTATCAATATGGGCCAACATTTCTAAAGAATGCTTTCAGCACCTTGTTGAATCAATGCCACGTAGAATTAAGGCAGTTCTGAAGGCGAAAGGGGGTCAAACACAGTATTAGTATGGTCTTCCAAATAATCCTTTAGGTGAGTGTCCTCACAGCTATGTTATCATAGAATATAGTGTTACAACAAATTAAAGTTGTAAACACAAGCTGGCTGCTGCAGACAAGCCTGTCTGGACTGCTTTGGGTGGTTATAGGTCGAGTCTTTAAGAAATACTTTGAACCTCATTGCATTTCAAATATCCTGCTATACACTTTGTGCAGAATTATTAGGCAAGTTGATTTTCTGATCATATTTTTTTCCAGGCACATTTTACCAATTCTAAACCACAATAAACTTAATAAATAAAATAAAAAATGTGTACTTAATAATGTATAAGTTATATATAATTGTTAAAGGCTGGAAATCAAAACGACCTTATTTTCAGGTGTGCATAATTATTAGGCATGTTTTTTTTACAGATAAAATGAGCCAAAAAAGAGATTTAACTCAGACTGAAAAGTCAAAAATTATTAAATGCCCTTGAGGATACAATACTAATGCAATACTAGACATTGCAGTTAAGGCATGACCATTGCACAGTGAAATGCTTGTTGGGTCAGCAGGCCAAAAACAAGTGGTGAAGACAAGACACCTGTTAACCGCAAAATAATTAAGAATTAAGGTGAAGAATTAAGTGTGAAACCATCAGGAACCCTTTAGTCTCCAGCGCCACCATTTTCCAGAGCTGCAACCTACCTGGAGTCTCCAGAAGTGCAAGGTGTCAGGACTTAAGTTAGGTAAAGAATCCTAAAAACTACCCCCACTAAATAAAAAGAAAATGTGCCTAATTCTGCACACCTGAATATAAGGTGTTTTTCATTTCCAGCTTTCATGAAAAATTATTTGTCACTTATACATTATTAAATACTAAATGAATTGTAGTTATCAGGATTACTGTGGTTTGGAATTGGTAAAATGTGCCTGGAAAAAAAATATGATCAGAAAATCAACGTGCCTAATAATTCTGCACACAGTTTAGATGTACATCACTCTATGGTATGGCCTTGCTGCATCGGACATCTCAAATGCTTGCCTGGCTAGCAGCTTAAAATGCACATACTGGCTTACTTACATAAGTTACATACCAGTGTTTCTTCAACCTTAAAGCTGGCGTTTCGATAGTCTTTTCTTCCCCATTGTGACGTATATCTGAGTGAAACGGCTTCTCGAACAAGATAAAATGTTGGGTGGGACTTGATTTTGTCCATTGGGAATTGATTGGATAGTTGTGGTTTGCTATTGGTGGATCTCATGTGAGTGACAGGTTGCCCCGCCCTCGCGCCACTTAACTCATCATCAGAGAAGAGAGGTCGCTGCAAGAGGGAGGGGAAGTTATTTTGATTAAAGATTATGAGGGCACATGAATTTTAAAGGTAATGATGAGAACGGATAATTCATTAATAATAAACACAGCAATATTCTGTAAAAATATAAAAATTGTCCATTTTGATTTCATGGTGACCTTGATTTGTATTAAAACTAACACATTGTTACATGAGGATTACATTAAAACTTCATGGTTTGTTTATTTATTTATTGCATTTTTTTTCAAATGAATTTTATGTATATTTTATTGTTTCACAGACCCAGACTTTTGAACTTCGAAGTGTGAAATATATTAAGCATGTGAAAATGGTGTATCCGGGGTTTTTTTTACACAATCTGTCCAGCGGAGATGAAATATGAGATACATGTTTTATTTTCTACCGTTTCTAAGTTTACTCAGCCCAAAGCCAACAAAGTTGAAGAAACACTGATATATTCCTAAAAACCTTGCAAACACTTTTACAAATGAGAGATGGGCTACTTGACATAATATAGACAGAGAAAAACACAAGTTCAAGCCAATGTAGAGCACCTGGCCTATCAATTTTAACACCAATATTAAATCTAAGGCTACACACAGTAAGCGTTCTTTGTGTTTCCGTGTCTTCACAGGTACAAGAGGTCAAAGACATTCGTGGTGAGTGCCGCCTCTTGATAACCACTTGATCTAGAACTGTATAAACTTTGGAAATGATCATTTTTAAAGAATTTGCATTGTGAAGGGCTGATGAGAACGGAAAGGACACATGTGACATGATTCTCCCTCTCACCAGATGCTGAGCCGCTGCCTCATATTCCTGTGGTGGAGGTTGTGTCTGATGAGGAGCCAGACGCTGCAAACGTGCCCTTCTCTCCCAGGTATATGTTAATGAGCTGTCAGAAGCTAATCAGGATTCTCAGGATTCTGCCTGAACTCTTCCTTTAATCTGCCTGTCTCTTTCTCTTTCAGGGTAATAGAATGGATTAAGCATGGTTTTGAGAAGGTAGTCCCTCACTCTCCTCTCGATCTTCGTCCTCCCACTGGTACGGAAACATCTGCCCAGAGGGCTGCTTCTGCTCCTGTGACACCCTGCAAACAAGGTAGAATTTTAAAAATCAAAAATGCTCGGTTGGGCTTCCTTGGAGACTGAGTTCTGCATGTGACACTTTTTTTTATATTCAGCACCTGAACCAACACCTGCTCCTGCACCTCCACCAGCACCAGCACCAGCACCAGCACCTCCTCCTGCAGCTCCACCTGCACCTGCATCGGCGCCTGCAGCTCCTGAGCAACCTAAAGTAGCTGAGGATTCCAAAGGCACGAAGTAAGTGTCCGTACCCTTCCCTTATAATGGCTATGGCTATCTAAACCAACTAAATTAAGAGATGTACCAATGTATCAGCCAAATGGGTATCGGCCGATAAAAGCTTTATTTTCACTATTGGCTATCGGCCGATTGTTTAAAGGATTAGTTCACTTCAAAATTTTAGGACCCACTTTATATTAGGTGGCCTTAACTACTATGTACTAACATTTTAATTAATCATTTAATACAATGCACTTATTGTGTACATACATGTTTTTACATTGTACTTACATTTGAAAAAATACCTGCATGTAATTATATCTGTAATTAATTTCTGTAGTTACATTTGTAATTACACAGTTGACACTTCCCTCACACCTAACCCTACCCTTAAACTTACCCATACCACCACACCTGTCCCTAACCCTACCCGTATCCCACCTCAATATCAGCAAAGGTGTTTTGCAATACAATTTAAACACAGTAAGTACATTGTACTTATTTTTTGATGTAAGTACATAGTAGTTAAAGCCACCTAATATAAAGTGGGGCCAAATTTTACTCAACCCCATCTCATCCAAGATGTTAATGTCTTTCTTTCTTCAGTCGAAAAGAAAGCCGTTTTTTGAGGAAAACATTCCAGGATTTTTCTCTCCACCTTAGACTTCCACACTCTAAAAAATGCTATGTTAAAAATAACCCAAGTTGGGTTGAAAATGGACTAACCCAGCAATTGGGTTGTTTTAACCCAGCAATTGGGTTGTTTTAACCCAGCAATTAGGTTGTTTTAAGCAAACATTTAACCCAACCGCTGGGTTAAAACAACCCAATTGCTGGGTTAAAACAACCCAATTGCTGGGTTAGTCCATTTTCAACCCAACTTGGGTTATTGTTAACCCAGCATTTTTTAGAGTGCATGGCAACCATAATGCTGAAGGTCCAAATCAATGCAGTTTCAAAGGAAGGGTTTCAGAGGCTCTGCATGATCCCTGATCATCTTGCGCTGCTCTGTGCCATGTCAAGGATTGCGCAATCACATTGGGTCACGCTAGACGTAGGCGGAAGTACCGCCCCAAGACTAATACTAAAGCCCTTTACCAAAAAACAACTTCAAAATAGTCCCACATCCTTGGTTTACCTTTTTTTGCTAAAGGATGTTTGTATTAGTCTTCGCATGTGCGCTTTGTAAACACGGAGGCGGTAGGGTGAATTCAGGGTGATTGGGACACTTTTTTCCAAGTCATCTCAATGGCAAAAAGTGTCCCAATCACCCTGAATTCACCTTACTTCTAGCGTGACCTTTCCGACGTGATTACGCAATCCTTGACACGTCGCAGAGCAGCCCAAGATGAGTAATTTGGGTTAAAAAGTATTTTCATTTTTAATTACATTTGAAAATGGCAGATCGTTTCGCTAGATAAGACCCTATTCCTCGTCTAGGATCGCGCAGAGCCTCTGAAACCCTTCAAAGCCCTTTGAAACTGCATTGATTTGGACCTTCAACATTTTGGGTAGCCATGGAAGTCTATGATGGGGAGAAAAATCCTGGAATGTTTTCCTTAAAAAAAAAAAAAAAAAATTTGACTGAAGAAAGAAAGACATCTTGGATGAGATGGGGGTGAGTAAAATATCAGGAAAATGTCACTAATCCTAACTAATCCTTTAAAAACACATAAAAAAATGTGTCAGACTGCGTGTGAAGAAAATCTTGTGTTGAATTTAGGGCAAGTTAACGCAACAATAGCGCATTAACAGTTAAAAAACATAGGGTGTTTCTCAAACAGAAGGTTGCATCTTAAGGCATGTCTCGGCTGCCACGTCATCAAAAGTTGCTAAAGGCCATCTCAATTTGAAGGATCCTTCAAAGGCAGCCTTCGGTTGTGTCCTTCATTCGGCCTGTTTTGAAGGATACATTAGATTTATCCGTTGTGGCCTTAAATCACCCACACTCCTTTGCACATTTAATCACAAAAATAAACTGATGGGAAATGAGTTGGTACTGAGCTTGTCTGAGTTTATTATGAAATGTAAGACAAAAATAATGTTTTCGGACATGAAAGCATAGATGTTAATTTTTTGTTTTTCTGTAAATGAATCACTAGCACTAAGCTGACAATAATGCAAGCCATGTCATTCCCTATATTGCATTAATAGAATGCCAGTTATTTTAAAGATTTGTAATACAAAGTATTTTTCCGAAATGAAGTTTACCCAAAAACGATTTTTTTATGTTCATCTGCTTACCCCCAAGGCATCCAAGATGTAGGTGTCTTTGTTTCTTCAGTAGAACACAAATGAAGATTTTTAACTCCAACCGTTGCAGTGTGATAGTCGTATAATGCATGTCAATGGGGATATGTTACAGTATGAGAGCAATGAGAGTAATAACACATAGACATACGAATCCTTATTAAATCATGCGGCTCGTGGCGACACATTGATGTCTTAAGTCACGAAACGATCGGTTTCTGCGAGAAACCGAACAGTATTTATGTTATTTTTTTACCTCTTATCAGACGAATGTCATCTAGTATTCCCAGCGCCATAACTTCCGGCGAATAAGGTCAAAATACTGGCGTGATCAAAGATATATATACGTAGATGCCTCATTCGGCCGATCCGCGCAGGCTCTAATGAGGAATCTATGTATATATCTATGATCGGGCCGGTATTTTGCATGTATTTTGACCTTATTCGCCGGAAGTGATGGCCCGGGGGCGGCTGATGCAGAGCCATTGAAAAAAATGAAAAACATTTTTAAATATGGATATTTTTCTTACACAAACGCATCGATTTGCTTCAGAAGGCCTTTATTAACACCCCGGAGCCGCGTGGAGCACGTTATTTGACGGACAGATGCATTTTTTTATGGACTTCAAAAACAGAGCAACAATTACTGCTATTATAATGCTTGGATTAGCCAGAACATTTTTAATATAACTTAAGCTTTGATTCGTCTGAAAGTAGAATGTCATATACACCTCGGATGACTTGAGGGTGAATAAATCATGGGCTAATTTTAATTTTTGGGTGAACTATCCCTTTAAATAGTATTTTCGTGACTGTGGGGGTGGGAACATGTGTGACGTAGCCATACACACTTACTAGACTGTCTCATTCTAGCGTTTATTCGCCGGAGTGTCCATTTAAACCAAATGCAAATATTGTGCCTTGTTGGCAAGTGCTATTCGCACAAACTCCGGCTAACAATGCCTGGTTGGGCCAAACAAGATAAAACAAATATTGACTTCTTTTCAGATACAATTTTGTATCTGCTTATTCTATTAATTAGTGTTAGAATCAAAAAAAAGAAGAAACCGTATCTTTCGTATTTCATTTCTGTTTTAAAAAAGGAAAAATGAATGGATTTTGGATGGATAGCATTCGGTTATCAGTGTGCTAGCATTCCATTCTGAACATAACACATATCTGAGACCTTTTATTGTTTGGATACATTTGAATCATTTTGATATGTAGGCCTAGATAAGTCTAATGACATGCATTATGTTTTATTTGTTTTGTAGTATGGTTGGCTGGATTGTACAGGGGCTTGGTCGCATGATGCCTCAACCAGTACTGAAACCAAAAGAGGTAAATTGTGAGCACACTGTCCCCTTTAAAGGGGTCATGAACTGCGTTGTTTTATTGTTTTATCGTGTTTCCGGTAGTGCACTTATAATGTTAGAATGAATTTTACATCAAAAATGGTCATAATTTATAAATAAAAGGCCTTTTTCCTACCCTGATTTTAGCCGTCTGATTTGAACACTCTGTTTGAAGGGCCGTGTCTGCTGTGAGACGTCAGTGTAAACGCCCACTGCTGTGATTGGCTGCTCTGAGACTTCACTGTAAACGCCCACTGCTGTGATTGGCTGCTTTGAGACTTCAGTGTAAACGCCCACTGCTGTGATTGGCTGCTCTGAGACTTCACTGTAAACGCCCACTGCTGTGATTGGCTGCTTTGAGACTTCAGTGTAAACGCCCACTGCTCTGATTGGCTACTCTGAGACTTCAGTGTAAACGCCCACTGCTGTGATTGGTTAGCATCTTTGCATATGAAATAGCCTAACAAAGTATTATTTGTGGAACTCTCGAAATCCATTCGCACATTTTACTATTACAGCTCTCTCAAGTGTTGATCTTAGCATTATATTAAGATCATGGCATGAAAGGTTGCAGTGATGATCATTGTAGCCAATCACAGACATGTTGAGCGCATGAATGCAGTGATCTCGTCATTGCAACTCGATTTCTGCACACTAACGAATGCTTTCATCATAACTTACAGGGCAAACACAATGTAAATAAGAGATTTGTTGATTATTACAGAAGTTTTGGCAAGAGTCCAGAACTCAGTCACTGATAAACTTGCACTGTTTGATTGACAGCCTCAACGATTGTAAACGGAACGTTCTTTGATCGCTTTCTATATATAATCACAGTTCAAATAACAGATTATTTTCATCCTACTAAAAGAAACAATATGTGAAGTTGACCTTTTAGTCACTGGTTTGATTTGCTGACACAGACAAAGAACATCTGACTACATGAATCATTACATATCATAAATCACTGGTCACAGATCAGGCATTATAAGTAACATGTAACATAAAAATCAGTTTGCAAAGCCTGCGCCGAAATTGCGACTTATTAACCAAAGAATCCACAGTGAAATGTAATGAATACAAATAAATAATGCTCAATTGAGACATTCACATTGTTGAACATGAATAACCACATTCCTAAAATTAGGATCCTTTGGAAGGTAATGTTATTTTTAGTCCTGTATCGCTCTTCTCTCCTCGTCATCTCACTAACACGCCAATGGGCGTGGCCAAAGTTGCTGAAGTAGGCGTTGATCTTTCAACTATCTATCTATTCCTCAACAAGTCGTTCGCTGGGCTTTGTTACAATAAAAGCTGTTTTTAGACCTGTAAGGACGTTATTAGTTCTGAAACACGCTTCTAAAGGAACACGCCTACTTTTTTGGGACTTTAGCTTATTCACCGAATCCCCCAGAGTTAGATTAGTCCATACATACCATTCTCATCTGCGTGCGTGCCATAACTCTGTCTGACGCACCCACCGCTAGCCTAGCTTAGCACAAAGACTGGAGGTAAACAGCTCCAGCTAGCCTACTGCTCAATAAGTGACAAAATAATGCCAACATTTTACATGTTGTCATGTGTAGTTACATTGTGTACTAAGACCGACGGAAAATGAAAAGTTGTGATTTTCTAGACTGATATGGCGAGGAACTATACTCTCATTCCTGCGTAATGATCAAGGAGCTTTGCAAAGATATTACGCTGTGCCTGAAAATAGTCCCCAGCACGTTCTCTGTGCAAGCAGATTGTCACGTTGGTTATGTTGACAGAAGTTAACCTATTTTCAGGCGCTGTGTAATATCATTGCGCTGCTGCACCCATGGTACGGCAGCAAAGTCCCTTGATTATTAGAAATTATAAATAGGAAAATGTTGGCGTTATTTTGTCACTTATTGAGCAGTAGGCTAGCTGGAGCCATTTACCTCCAGTCTTTGTGCTAAGCTAGGCTAGCGATGGGTGCTTCGGACAGAATTATGGCACGCACAGATATGAGAATGGTATGTATGGACTTAACTGTATTTAACTCTGGGGGATACGGTGAATAAGCGAAAGTCCCAAAAAATTGGCGTTCCTTTAAAGGATATTCTTATAGTATGATGACCTCATATATGGCAAAAGAAATTTGGTTTCTCAGTTCATGACCCCTGTGTAATGTGTGTGAAAAGAAAAAAACAAAGTTCACTACTAGTCTTCCATTTACCCATTTCCTTTGTTTATTTGCAGGACAGCTCTGATATCGTTCAAAACGGTAAGTTGTTTTAATGCATCTCCGCACACATATATATAATAGATGAAATGACTTCAGACAGTTTTGCAGGACAGGGTTGTTTTGTCCCCAAGATGATATCTGAACATATCAGAGGCATTGCTATTCTCTCAAACTGCTTATTTGTAGGGTGGAGGTGTTAACTCAGCTCCTCTTCTCCTTCTGTTTCAGGGGAGAAGGTCGTTAAAGCCCCCTAAACATAAGGAGAAGACGACTGGGAGAGTCATTACCTCCACACAGAGACAGCGAGAGATGTTCAGACAGACACACACACACACACATCAATAGTTCCATAGAGCTCAACACATATGAATGTGCTTTTTCATGTAAACTGGTGATTTCTGGTAACTATATTACAGATTTGCATGCTGGCTTGTTAATTATTTAGTGCATTAGTGATTAGGCTACCTCAGAGAGACAAGCAGTAAACAAAAACAAACAAAAAAAAGAGTTTACAAAGTCGTTTGCTGCATAAGATGCTCTATAAGTGCTCCATCATTCTCACTAAACGGGAATTCAACATTTCTGCCTTTGATTGATCAGATATTCCAGGCCCAGACTTGTGTGCAAGATTTCAAAAGCACTACAGACCCACAATGTACACACTTTTTTGAAGAAATCAACTTTTCTATAAATATTAAACCAGAATATAGGGGAAAGTATTTTAACATAAAAAATAAACCTTTTAAGGAGCACAGTTATGCCCAATATTGTTGCCATAAAGCCAAAAAAAGTTGAATACTCATAAATCCCCATGCCACTAAATGCGTTTGCCAATATCTACATTGCCTGCTATAAAAGCAACAGTTAGCCTAAATGCTTTGAATAACAAAACCCTGCTTTTTTTCTATCATGCTAAGCATATTAGCAAAGCCACTGTGCAATACCAGGCTTCAACAGGGTGGAATATTATTATGCTGTATATTGATGCTGTTTATGTTTTATTGTAAAATGCTATTGCTTACACAGCACAGGCAGCTACCTTACTTTGTTCGCTGTATGAAATCACTAACAAATAAATGATTTATAAAAGCAGATTGTTTGTTGTGTGGTCAGAGCAGAAATGTGTACAGTAAAATGCTTGCAATAATTGTTCTGTTATTCTGTAGTATTTGCAACTGCAGCAGTTTTGATGAATTATAAAATAGCTAGCTAAAATGTTTTGAGGCATTTTTAAAATGTATTTCTGTATCAGTAAATTTTTGCACTTTAGGACACATATGCAGTGTTGGGGAAAAAGTTACTTTTAAAATTAATGCATTACAATATTTCGTTACTCCTTAAAAAGTAAATAATTGTGTTATTTAGTAACTTTTTCTTACTTGGGCTGGGTATTCCAGAAAGCAGGTTATGTGGCATACCTGGGTATGTTTAACCCAGATAACCTCAACTTTCACTTCCAAAAACGGAGGTCACTTTCAGGGTACACTCTAAAAAATGCTGGGTTAAAAATAACCCAAGTTGGGTTGAAAATGGACTAACCCAGCAATTGGGTTGTTTTAACCCAGCGGTTGGGTTAAATGTTTGCTTAAAACAACCCAATCGCTGGGTTAAAACAACCCAATTGCTGGGTTAGTCCATTTTCAACCCAACTTTGGTTATTATTAGCCCAGCATTTTTTAGAGTGTATGTAAGTAGCCATAGCAACTCACTCTCTGAACATAACCTGCTCCGAAGCAGCTCATGTTCCAGGGTTAGTTTGCTTAAGAGGTATTCAGATGTGTGTAATATAATTAATATAGTTGAAATTAATATAGCTAAATGTGTTATAGTTACAGTTATTATGCACAATTTTATATACATATTAATTCTAAAGCACTATAAAGGTAATGTTTAAATGTTAATTCAATTCAAATGTATTTATTATTTATTTTATTGTCTCACACATGGATCTGCATTAAATGAATTAGCATCAAACAAACATCCTTATTCTCGATTAATAAAGATTACTTATTAAACGAAGATATTGAAAAAATTATTGCACAACCACCAAATAGGTGGCGATGTGCACTAAGTAGGTTATGTATTAAGTATTAATGTATTAAGAAGAAGAGGAAGTAGATTGGTGAGCTTTTTCTTAGCGTCTGTTTCCATGGTGAATCATCGATTCGTTGCTCTGTTGAGGATGTCTGTTCACGGTTAAAGGAACACGCCGACTTTTTGGGACTTATTCACCGTATCCCCCAGAGATAGATAAGTCCATACATACCATTCTCATCTCCGTGCGTGCCATAACTCTGTCTGACGCACCCACCGCTAGCCTAGCTTAGGCAAGGCAAGTTTATTTGTATAGCACATTTCATACACAGTGGCAATTCAAAGTGCTTTACACAGAAATGAAATAAAAATATTACAGTTATAATAGGAATTTAAAGAAATAAAAATTAAAGAAAATATTGAAAGATAAAAATAAAGAGTATAATTAAAAATAAAAATAAAAACAGGGTTAAATTTAAGCATATAAATTAAAATGCAAGCAGTTCGGACAAAGCACGTACAGTGGCACAGTGCTCATTCAGTAAATGCACAGCTGAACAGATGTGTTTTGAGTCTGGATTTGAAAGTGGCTACTGTTGGAGCACATCTGATCTGTTCAGGAAGCTGGTTCCAGCTACGGCTGGCATAATAGCTAAAAGCAGACTCTCCTTGCTTTGAGTGAACCCTTGGTATTTCTAATTGACTTGATCCTGATGATCTGAGTGATCTGTTGGGTTTGTATTTAATCAGCATATCTGCAATGTATTGAGGTCCTAGGTCATTGAGTGATTTATATACAAGTAATAGCACTTTAAAATCGATCCTAAATGTAACTGGAAGCCAGTGTAAAGATCTGAGGACTGGTGTGATATGGTCATATTTTCTGGTTCGGCTCAGGATCCTGGCAGCAGCGTTCTGTATGAGCTGCAGCTGTCTAATGGTCTTTTTGGGAAGGCCGGTGAGAAGACCATTACAATAATCCACCCTGCTGGTGATAAAAGCATGAACGAGTTTCTCTAAGTCTTGCCTGGAAACAAAGCATCTAATTCTTGATATATTTTTGAGATGATAGTAAGCGGATTTAGTTATTGCTTTGACATGACTATTGAAACTCAGGTCTGACTCCAAAATCACACCAAGATTCCTGACTTGATTTTTTGATTTCAGGCCTTTAGCCTCAAGATATGCGTTCACCTTGAGAATTTCATCTTTGTTTCCAAATGTAGTAATTTCAGTTTTGTCTTTGTTTAACTGAAGAAAGTTTTGGCACATCCAACTGTTAACTTCATCAATGCATTTACATAGAGAGTCAATGGGGCTGTAGTCATTAGGTGATAGGGCTAAGTAGATCTGGGTGTCGTCAGCATAGCTGTGGTAAGCCATTTTGTTATTTTTCATTATTTGGCTCAGTGGCAGCATGTACAGGTTGAATAGGAGTGGTGCAAGAATTGACCCTTGTGGGACTCCGCATGTCATGGATGTCCACTCAGACTTATGGTCACCTATACTCACATAATAACCTCTCCCTTCTAAGTAAGACCTGAACCATTTGAGGACCATTCCAGAAAGCCCAACCCAATTTTCTAGCCTGTCAAGAAGTATTTTGTGGTCAACAGTGTCGAATGCAGCACTGAGGTCCAGTAGTACCAGAATTGATGTTTTGCCTGTATCTGTATTGAGGCGAATATCATTTATTATCTTAATGAGGGCCGTCTCTGTGCTGTGATGCGGTCGGAAACCAGATTGAAAATTGTCAAAGTATCCGTTTGAGCTTAAGAATTTGTTCAGCTGACTGAAAACAACTTTTTCAATGATCTTGCCTATGAAGGGGAGATTTGAGATTGGTCTGTAGTTGCTCAATATGGAGTTATCCAGATTTCTCTTTTTCAGGAGAGGCTTAACTACTGCGGTTTTAAGGGAGTTTGGAAAAGTCCCAGAAAGAAGTGAGGCGTTTACCACTTCTAGGAGATCTGCTTCTAAACAGTTAAACACACTTTTGAAAAAAGAAGTGGGGAGTGTGTCAAGGGCGCAGGTTGATGTTTTAAGGTGCTGTACTGTTTCTTCTAAAATTTTACCATCAATTGCTTCGAAATCAGTCATAGTAACTTTCTGAGGCTGTGGTCTGATCTGATTCACCTCAGAGCAACTGAACGATGTGCTGATCGCATTTCTGATATTAATGATTTTCTCGGAGAAGAAGGAAGCAAACTCACTACATTTGCTGTCTGAGAGCATTTCACTGGGAATATGACTCGGGGGGTTTGTTAGTCTCTCTACAGTAGCAAAAAGAGTGCGCGTGTTGTTTATGTTTCTGTTTATAATATTTGAAAAGAAGGTCTGTCTAGCTTTGCCTAGTTCCACACTGAAAGCACGAAGACTGTCTTTATAGATCTTATAATGGACTACAAGTTTTGTCTTTCGCCACATGCGTTCCGATTTCCTGCATTGTCTTTTCATTAATTGCACTGCTGTTGAGTTTCTCCAAGGTGCTTTTTGTTTGCCACTCTTTTTCCTGGCTTTTACAGGAGCAATATCATCAATTACACCCTTAACTTTTGAGTTAAAAGAGTCAAGGAGAAAATCAACAGAGTCTGCAGATATGCTTGGTGTTAGAGATATAGCCTTCATAAACAGCACACTGGTGTTCTCATTTAAGCATCTCTTTTTGATAGAGACAGATCTAGTTTCAATGGCAGGAGAGATTGATATATCAAAGAAAATACAGAAATGATCAGACATTGCCACATCCTTAATAACTATTGATGAAATATTTAGACCCTTACTGATAAGTAAATCTAGAGTGTGTCCACGATCATGTGTGGGTCCGTGAACATGTTGTGTCAAATCAAAAGTGTTAAGAACAGTCATGAGATCTTTTGTTGTACTGGATTCAGCATTGTCAATGTGAATGTTAAAATCCCCAGCAATAGCAAAACAGTCATACTCAGATGAGATTGCTGATAACAGCTCTGTAAAGTCATCAATAAAGGCCGGAGAATATTTCGGAGGCCTATAAATAATGATAAGCAGGATGCGTGGAGCACCTTTTAGCACAATGCCCAGATATTCTAGAGACAAATAGTCACCAAACGATACTTGCTTACATTGATAGACATCTTTAAATAGTGCTGCGACCCCCCCGCCCCTTCTGACTGGTCTGTTGACACTCATAAAAGTAAAGTTAGGAGGGGCTGTTTCATTGAGGACTGTTGCACTGCAGCTGTCTTCTAGCCACGTTTCATTTAGCAGCAAAAAATCTAGGTTGTTTGTGGATATTAAGTCGTTGACTAGAAATTATTTGTTTTTAAGTGAACGGATGTTTAAGAGTGCTAACTTAACAGTATTAATTTTAATTTTTTCCCCCATAGTAATCTTAGTTTGACAATTAACAGGCAGCAGATTAGATGGGTTTGCCATACGGCCTGAGAAAGCCTTGGACTTTCTATCACGTAACAGAACAGAAATAGAGAAAGATAAAGGCACACTGGATTCACGCATGTTTTGTAAACATTCGATAAGATTGCTGTTGACGTTGCGAGGACCCAGAACACGTCACTGAGAGCTGGTATCAGTTGTTTTTGGTGCAGATGGAGGAGGGTGTGTGCCCTGGCGTTGTGACCGAAGAAATCTCACAGGAGGAGGGGCAGAGCGAGCTGGGCCCACAGTCTTTGGTGGTTGTGGGGCTCGACGCTCTTTGGTTGATATCTGGGGGCTCGCAGTGATCGAGTATGATTGTCTGTTTCCAGTATAAACAAAATCCATTTTCTCTGTGAAGCTCAGAGGCGGGGATGCTGTAGAGCGGGATAACATGTCTGGTGAGGGGGGCTGTTTCTCTGGTGTTACCGGAAACTGCAATATGTTATCGTCTGGTTCAAGGCGTGATATAGACATTTCTTCCAGCCTATTGCTTATACCACATATAAGTTGTAAAAGTTCACCAGTCTCACCCCTGATGGTCCCCATTTTTACCAGTGCCTCCACAGACTCCACAGTATGGGCTGAGATGTTACTGTTTAGTGGCTCGATCTGTGTCACTTGGAGCAGTTCTAATCTGTCACAGTGCGTCTGTGGTGAGCTTAGCACAAAGACTGGAGGTAAACGGCTCCAGCTAGCCTACTGCTCAATAGGTAACAAAACAATGCCAACATTTTCCTATTTACATGCTGTGATGTGTATAGTTACATTGTGTACTAAGACCGAATTACGCAGTAATATCATTGCGCCGCTGCACTCATGGTACGGCAGCAAAGTTCCTTGATCATTACGCAGGAATGAGAGTATAGTTCCTAGCCATATCGGTCTAGAAAATCACAACTTTTCATTTTCTACCAGTCTTAGTACACAATGTAACTATACACCTGACAACATGTAAATAGGAAAATGTTGGCGTTATTTAGTCACTTATTGAGCAGTAGGCTAGCTGGAGCCATTTACCTCCAGTCTTTATGCTAAGCTAGGCTAGCGGTGGGTGCGTCAGACAGAGTGATGGCACGCACGGAGATGAGAATGGTATGTATGGACTTATCTAACTCTGGGGGATACGGTGAATAAGTCCCAAAAAGTCTGCATGTTCCTTTAACATACTCTGAGTTGTCTGAACTTACTCACGGACACGTTTTTGGAACCAGCATACCTCGAGTAAGCAAGGTTTGAGAGTCTGAGAGTCCAAGGTATATATGGCGGTAGGTTAACCTTGCTTTCTGGAATACCCCCCTGGGCTTGCGTGTTTGTTTTTATATATAAAAAATAAATAAATAAAAGATATATTTATCATTATGAATATAAACAAATAAGATGTCTTTTAGTACTCACTATCAAGCTAGAATAACGATACTGGTAAAGTTTAAAATACACACACAACACAGTGTCTACGACACTGACAAGAAAAAAACATCAGTAAACATTGGTAGAGTATATAAAAACAAACCAAGGGCCGAAATAAATGTGCAGGTAAAGTTCCCGGTGAACATGGTAGAAGAGTTTAGACAGAGGGTAGTAGCTAAAGCTAACTTAGTTCTAAAAAAAGTTCCTGGATGCGGTGTACCAGCTTTTACACATGCATTTTGTTATCTAAAGTTACATTTTGCGAAATTCAAAACGACAGCGATCAACTTGAGCTAGGCATATTGAGTATTTATCATCTCTACTAATGGCTCGCTAGGTGTATAACATTGTAACTTTATGCTAAGTAATGTTATGTTAGCTATATTAGGCAGCTACGTGTGCTAGTGAGACATGCTTCATGAAAACATAAACCCAAAAAATGTATAATCAAAATGAAAGATTACCTGTCCAGCAGAAATACAGCCTCTTGAACTCAAACGGGTGCGCCAGGGTTGCCAGGTTTTCACAAAAAAAATCCGCCCAATTGCTACTCAAAACTAGCCCAAAACAAGCCCAATCGTGTTTCTCCGGTAGAAATCGCGTTTGGGGGGTAAAATATGTGTCTTTTTGGTAGGGCTGCCTGCTAAAATTCGCAAATCCCGGGGCAAAATATCACATAATTGGGGTCGCTTCAACCCGCGGACATGAAAAACAGCCGCGGCAACAGTGTTTGAAGTAGCCCGACTTGGCAACAGTGGGGCGCGCGCATGTGGGCAGATCCTGGAGCAAAAGCGGCAGTTGCCATGGTAACGAGAGAGAGTGACAGTCGCCCAAGCCAATCACTTGTTTCCTGAACGAAAATAATGAGCGGTGTTTATTGCAGATTAAAAAGTATAGAGTCACTCGATTTTTATACTCTCTTTTTCAGAGTACTTAAATTTTAATTATGTATTGACATATAAAGAAAGTTTAAACAAATTTGGACAAAATTGTTTTAGATCATACTTACCTACCCCACCTAGAGAGGTTTAGATAAAGGTGATTAAAAATCAGTATCTAACCTGACGAAAAGATATTTATTCAGTGTTATCCACATTATATTTCAACTGCAACCACATTGACAACTTTTGCAAAGATACGTTTGGCCATTAACTTTTAAACGCATCATCATAGTCAAATTGCAAACACATGAGGAGGGTCTCGGTATGAAAGACCCACAACTGGCAGATCAACGTGCTACTACAATTCTCTCTGTTACATTAGGAAATTAAATTAAATTGAATGTGGAGGATTTCAACTGTCACTAGATGATTGACAGGGCGGTTTAAAAGGTGACAGGATGCATGGTAACTAAGCAACAGAGCCATCCGTTAAAGATGACGAAGTAATATCTCTCAAAGCTTGCCTACTCTTCTGCTACACACTCAAAAGCATGTACTTTTTCTTCACAAAAAGAGTACATACTTTTAGGACGTAGTATAAGTAAGCGAATTGGGATGCAGCATGGGTCCCAAGGACCTCTGGTTTAGCTGATCTGCCAGGTGGTCTCCCAGCTTGACCAGCCCAAATTGCACCCAAACCCCCATTACAACAAACCACTCTGGCCTCAAATTAGGTCAATGTTAATATACGCAATAGAAAAGGAATTCAAAAGCATTTCTTTAGTGTTTGGTCCTCTGACCTGTGGTTTTTCCTGTTGTCGGTGCAGTCTGCATCCTGCAGGACCCGTGTGATATGGTGCTGGAGGAGGTGGACTCAGACTGGGATGCCCAGCAGAGGGAGCAGGGCTCGGGCCAGGACGTCCAGGCTGAGGAGCAGGTGCAGCTGGACAGCTCATCTCTGCTGCAGGTGATCCCCAAGATCCTGCCACACGTGCTGGCCATGCAGGATCAGGAGGACGCGGAGACGCAGACTGAGCGCTGGACGCCTCTTATTGAGAGCATCAAGAAGGAAGCGGAGGAGACTGCCATAGCAAACATGGAAGACAGGTGAGAGTCAGTTATTTGGATCCCATTGACCTTGTGGTGGATTTAACACTGTAAAGCCTTAGTTGGCCATATTTGTCAGGAACATTTCAAATCTCATGGAACAGTTTTAGAAACTTTAAACTTTATGTGAGATGGTGGTCCAGTGGGTTAAACCATGGAACTGATATGCAGAAGGTTGCTGGATCGATCCCAGCGGTCACCACCAGTGTGTCCTTGAGCAAGGCCCTTTACTCCATGTTGCTCCAGGGGGATTGTCCATGTAATAAGGGCACTGTTAGTCACTTTGGATAACAGCGTCTGCCAAATGCATAAATGTAAATGTCTCATACTGTAGTGATAATATTGAGCTCATACTCAAGAAGGAAAGAACACCTACATTTTCTTTTTGAGCAAACTAAGCAAAAATTTGCAATATAGTGCAGGGCCGAAAAATAAGATGAAATTTCAATTAGCTTGTAATGTAAATCAATGAGTCTTTATAACAGAATATATAACAGACTTCTTAATACTTACATAAAATGCTTATAATTATCAGTAGTCACTCTATATCTCCAAATAATATGTCTTAGTAAGATGATATTTAAATGCTTGTTTTTATGATCAAAGCTCTTATTGTGGGGGGCAAAACATATGATGCTGTGCCATACAATGATGATTAAGAGATTAACAAATAAACATTCATCCAAGAAATTTTATCACATTTAATGCTCATATTTTAACACGATTTTTCACCCAAAAAATGTTTTAAAAAAGGAGGAAAAATTGCTTCAGTCCAGTAAATGTTCATCTTGAAATATTATAAACAACATATAAGTTATTTTTATATTTACTTTTATACAAGATTTCATAGCAAAAATACACACGAACCATGACCTGAAGCCTTTTACTTGCTAAAAAGTATAAACTATCCATCATCAGTTGAAATTTCAGCATAGTTTTGATCATGTTGATAGTTTAGAGTTTAGAGATAGTTTACATAATCAACAAGTGTTGCCCTAATCTCATCAGAGATGGCTCTCTTTCCTTCTCTTCTTTGCCCTCATCCTCTTCTTCCTCTTCCTCCAACTCCTCCTATTCCGACTCTTCGTCTTTGAATTTGTCCTCTGCCTCTCCCTCCTACTCATCTTGCCCTCTGCCCGTTGTTAGCATCCATTGTTCAAAAAAGGTAGCCTGACCTTTGACCTATTTATATGCCTATACTACAGTAAAGCAGTGATTGGTTAGTGATCAGTTAAGCAATTAGTGTTTGCACATGTGAGGAGTGTGTATGTGTGAGACCCAGTGAATAAGTGTAGCATTTTGATTGGTTGTGTTGGGAAAAGGAAAGCAAGTCGCTTCCAGTTAGATTGTGCAAAACGGTGTGTAGTTTTGCACTTTGAGTGAGGGGTTTCAAAAATCATGTGAAATTAACAGATTTTGTGTGTAAGCAGTTGGAAAAAACTGTATTTTTTATAAATGTTATAAACGTTACGGTAAATAGGTTGTTTTGCTACTGTGCCTTTAAGACACCTTCATTAAAAAATAGATGACCCAGAAATTAAAATAAACAACAACCAAACAAAGCTTGCCAGTTTGATAATAGCCTACTAATTGGAAAATGACATTCAAGAGGGGAACATTTTAATACTGAGAAGACTTAAATATAATGTAGTGCACTTGTTGTATAGACTTTTCTGCTTTCCATCCTTTAAATTGTTTTATCTCTACCAGATATAGTTCAGTATCTGATCACATAATGGCTTTTTTATAATTAATATACACAGCAGCATGTCTAGATTACTCACTTGTTGCTCTGCATCTTACTCGTGTGTGTGTGTGTGTGCGTGCGTGAGTGTGTGTGTGTGTGTGTGTGTGTGTGTGTGGTTCAGGTAAACCCTACTGTTGGGGTAACAGCTTAGGACCCAGGACCAGTACTGAAAAATGAAGACCAAGATTCAGGAGTGTAATTAATTAAAGAAACATTTACAGAAGAATAGTTTGCAGTTTCATCAGCAGAAACAGCTTCAAGTCTCACAAGGAGTTCGTAGGCCGTGCTCCCCCTACCAGCCTACCCGCCTCCGCCTATCGTACATACAATTTCTCAACAGTTATACTGTTTTCAAGGTCTAACCACGTCATTACTGCAAGTTGAATGATTCTGATTGGCTCAGAGAAAATGCACAGTCACTGTAAATTTCCACACAAGGATAGATAGCAAAGCATATCACTAAACTAGGTAGACTAGTTGTCGCCCGATCACTAGAATTAGATCATTGTTGACCTCAGAGGTTGCTGAAAGGCATCTTCAGGTCTGGTGTCATGTGCAGAAAATCATCATCAGATCATGAAACGCACACACACAAAAGCTCCCTAGAATCACAGCTCTCCCAAGGTTGGAGAGTCTTAACTAACTATCAACAAAACACTTCACCAAAACATGCTGATACTATGTGCTTCTCTCTCAGTGAGAGGTACAGACAGGGCAATCCTTTAGTGTTTCAGTAAAAGGAAATATAAAATAATTAAATTAAATGAAAGACAAATCCATATTTCATCTGGAAGCAGTCACCACTCAGAGACCAAATACAAACTTTAGAATATATAAAGGATGAAACAATCATTGGTCCTCTTGATTTAAGCAAAATCATAACTGGAAAGAATCATTAAAGTCATAATAATTATATAGGAGGAGGAATATTGATTGAGGCTTTGATTTTGAATGATATATATATATATACATAATTATATTGAAGCGGTGGTAGATTCCAGAATCTTTCACTACAAAAATGTCTTCACAAAGATGCAATATCTGAAATCCTTGTCCTTGTGGGGACATTTTTTGGTCCCCATGAGGAAAACATACGATAAATCATACTAAGTGATGTTTTTTGAAAATATATGATAATGAAAATGTATGAATATAATGATGAAAGGTTTTCTGTGATGGGTAGGTTTAGGGAAGGAGTTAGGGAATCATTACATCTATGGAATATGTCCCCATAAAACATGAAATCCAATATGTATGTGCGTGCGTGTGTGTGTGTGTGTGTGTGTGGTTCAGGTAAACCCTACATTATGGGAAAAAAATGTCTTCACAAAGATGCAATATCTGAAATCTTTGTCTTGTGATGGGTAGGTCTTGGGAATATGTCCCCATAAAACATGAAACCCAATGTGTGTGTGTGTGTGTGTGTGTGTATGTGTGTTTGTATGTAGACTGCAGCAGGAACGTGTGGAGGCAGCACGTATGGCGGAGGATCTGGCCCGACAGGCTGCAGAATTGGCCGTCAGACAGCTGGCGGAAGAGCACACCGCACAGATCATCATTGATTCGAAAAACGAAGAACCAGACAATGAGGATCAGTAAGTCACAAACACACTACAAACTCCGAGAGGAATTCAGTGAGCCTGTGTTACGCTCTTCCTGCCCTGTTCTGTGTTTGTTTGTTAAGTCTGAGATCTGGGGTGTGATAAACCACAAAGTGGCTACAAAACTTTTTTGCGACCAATGCGCTGTCTCTCTCTCTCTCTCTCTCTCTATCTTTCAAACTCTTCCTTTCTCTCTCTCTCTCACACACACACACACACACACACACACATAACCACACTGACAGTGTTCAGAATTCACCTGTTCACTGTTTGTTTTACAAAGACTGCCAAATATCCAGGAGGAAGAGAATGAAGAAGAACCAGAGTAAGTGTCACTCTTCTCTTCGCTGTTGCTCCTTGCTCTCTTTCTGCCAGGGTCCAAAATTAACATTGGCCAAACAACAAAAGCGAGTAACAACAGTCTTTGGCCTAGAATTATAGTTTTATAGCGTAGCTTTTAGTCCATTTCTATTAGCTTTGTGATCATCTATGTGCCTTATTACATTCAAACGGTCTTCTGAAGAAAACATTTGTTGTGTGTCTTCTAAAGACTTTTACGTCAATGCAAAACATATGTGTTATATATAGTAATATTGTTATATATTATTACTATTTAAATGTACAATATGTTTTCTATTGTAATATATTACAATAGAATGTAATTCATTCCTGTGATCAAAGCTGACTTTTTTTTTGCATCATTACTCCAGTCGTCAGTGTCACATGATCCTTCAGAAATCATCCTAATATGATGATTTGCTGCTCAAAAAAATGATTATAATTATTATCAATATTGAAAACATTTGCTTAAAGTCCTCAAAGTTTTTTGGCTTTTAGTGAATATGTTAGTCCTACTGTTATCTATAAGCTAGTGTGCTCCAAAACAATGACAAAATTCACAGTTACAAGATACAAGCGTTCAAAACGTACAGTCTCTCACTTCTGCCAAAAGGGAATCAATGGTTTTGCTGACATCACTCTGCACCTCAGCTTCTCATCAGGTTTTCTGTCCAATCAAATGCTCTGTAGAATCTGAAGTCCCGCCCCCTACATTATAAATAGACACTGAATCTGCAGCTGAAATCGGTCAAACATGTACTATTTTCTACATGGTGAATGGCACGTAGTGCACTATATAGGGGATAGGGAATGATTCAGACAGTGTAAATATGCTTTCCATTGGGGCGAATGAAGTCTGATTTCACATTAGTATTGCGCAAACTGCCGCAGCGCAGTCTGCTCCGGTTCAGAGACGATAGCACACAGCGGATCATATGCGAGAGTCGATGCAGTCCACAAAACATGTCGGACCCATTTATATTCTGCACAGAATGCTGTATTTAAAAGCGATATGGAGGAGATTAGCATTAGAAACAGGTAGAGATTAAGAGGAAACTGCGGCTTTACTGAGCTCAACAGCTCTGTCCAAGCTGTGATATAAACTAAACACTATTGGCTATTTTTAAAAAGGGGAGGAGCTCTTCGATATGCCCCGCCCTGTCTTCCTGTTTCAGTAGAAATGACATCAACGCATTGAATAATGCTGCGTGTTTCAAGGCACTTCAGTTATTATTTTGTGGAAACCATGATGCATTTTTCAGGATTCTTTGATAAAAAATTAGAACAGCATTTATCTGAAAAATAAGTCTTTTGTAAGACGGCAGATATACATGCAAGTGAAGATGTGGTGTTTAAATTGAAATCGTTTCAAGCTTGGTTTTGTTTTTAAGCTGTATTACCTCAAATAGATAGTTGTGGTAAACAGAGTCACAAATGTTAAGTGATTTTTAAACGTTTAGAACAGTTCTTTGCTGTCAAGGCAAGAAACATTTCATAGTCATTTTCAAGTTATGAATAATTTTCATTCCTATAACTGGTGTGAGAGCGCAGCAACGCTGTGAACGTGTTGGCATAGCAACGTGATACTTCCTCCCCGTGTGTCCTACAATGTCCTCAGCCTTCGAAATTAAATGAAATGAGACACAGCTATTATAAATGTCTTTACTGACACTTTTGATTCATTGAATGTGTCCTTGCTGAGAAAAAAGAAAAACAAATCTGACTGACTTTTGAATGATAGTGCATATAAGAATTAAATAATATTATAAGAAAAATCCAAATGTAAAATATAAGAGATAATTATTTAGAATAAATTAAAAGAAATTACATTGGGATCCGAACAATTCTCTCTCACCTCTCTTCCATGTTTGCTCTAGCAGTCTTCTTATATGATGTGGTCATTAATATGTGGTTTATTTAATAATCCCAAATCTAATTCTATATTAATAGATTTTGCACTTTAATGGTTGGTAAAAAAATATATATATATGCATGGCTAGTAATTCACTTGGCATTCGCAAGTGTGACAAAAACTTAATTTTGGACCCTGCTTCCGACCCTTCAGTGCTGCAACTTTCCTTTCAGCTGAGTGAATGTTACAACTCACGATTTGATTGGATGCGAGTTCTTGCTTGCTTCACTTTACTACTGTGCCGTTACTTTATTATCCTGCATGTCAGCTGAAGTGCTGTTTGTCCTCTCCGGCTTGCCATACAGGTTACAGCCGTTCCGTGAAGAGAGTGAGGAGAATGAGGATAGTAAGATCACAGAGTAAGGCCTTCATCCTCAGAGCTAAGCAGCAAAACGCTTGCAGCCTTGGCATTACTTGTAATTCTTGCGCTGATGGCGAGGTCCTTCAGTGGGACATATTTCATCAAAGCTGCAGCACATGCTTTAGCAGCTGTTTTTATCCACACACACTGCCTTTACAGCTCCTGAAAAACTAGACCCGAAATAAGTAAAGCTTTCATACATTCATGCAATGTTTTAAATTGTCTTTAGGGCGGGGCAATATTATATATTGATTCTGTATTGAGATATAAAGATCACTGTAGTGTACTGTGTTGGGAAAGTCAGAACATTATTTTTAAGTGTATGATATATATTTGATTTATCGCCAGCCCTAAATAAATAAATTAGAGCAATTTAGTCCATATAGATACTTTTCTGTAGATCAAAGCAAACCTGCTCTGAATGCTGATTCAGTCTCTAAAAAGACGAACCGTTACAAATACAGAAGTGCCCCGCTTTTTAGCCCTTTGTGTTATTTTGGGCATGATGTCAGATGCTTAATTTAGGCTTCAACCTGCTTTACCAAGTCACTATAAACCATCCTGTCTGAAAACCAGAACAGCTGATGCCAAAAAAGCTTTTAGGCCGAAGCACTTCAGTAGAAGTAGAGCAGTTTCAGACCTGCTGCTGCTGCTGCTGCATTTTGCAGTGCTGAATTCAGTAAGCCGTCATGCAACGAAACTGAAATGTGCACTTTTTATCAACATTTTGCAACCTACTTGACATCCCCTATGCAGTGTTGACATGAAAAGGTATGTTAGACTGGCCTATATTAGTTTGTGTTACCAATATGCTTCTATTCTATATTCTACTACCATTCTAACACCATTTAAAGCTGCAGTCTGTAAGTTTTACCTCTTTGTCGCCATCTCTGTTTGAACCCTGAAACTGCAGTTATTTGCGGAGTTATCTTCTTTACGTGGGTTGTGCATTGGCACGGATCCTCAGCGCGGAAGAATCTAATGTTCTGAGGTGTATGTGTGGGTTGTCTATCAACACCAGTTGTCAACGATGATTGTCGTTTAGAATTTTCTTAATTACAAGCCGCCATCAAAATGACATTTAATTACATTCCAGCTGCTGTAAGAAAAGTCCACAAACGATCCGCCACCTGCAGCATCCACACACACAAGATAGAGCCTACTAGCCTGGACATTAACTTTTTTGCTCACCAGCCACTGTGGCTAGTGGTTTTCCAAAGTTACTAGCCACTCAGCATTTTCACTGGCCACAAGTGGTTTCAGTGACCACCAAAATTCAGACTACATTGTATATCAGCTGGTACACTCAGGCATCATGCCCTGGGTTAAAATAACCCAAGTTGGGTTGAAAATGGACTAACCCAGCAATTGGGTTGTTTTAATCCAATGGTTGGGTTAAATATTTACTTCAAACAACCCAATTGCTGGGTTAAAATAACCCAATCGTTGGGTTAGTCCATTTTCAACCCAACTTGGGTTATTTTTAATGCAGCATTTTTTAGAGTGTATGTGCAGGTGGGCAAGGGGTAGGCAATATGAGCATAGGCTAATATGAGAAATTTTTTATAATATGAGTTATTCTAGTTAGGAACAAAGATGCAAATGAGCAAATTACAAAAACAATAGTACATTTAAAAAAAAAAATCAGATACAGTAATATACAGATACAGACTTAATATGTATACATTTATTTAACATCTGTAGTTGTTTGATTAATATTAATGACAGACAAGTATTTAATTGGGCTGCTGAATGCATGGACGTAATATTCTGACACATATCCAGTTATTACCCACCTGTTTACGTAAACTTAAGCCATTACCGACTGTGTTCATGCGAGATACTCCACACGATGGACATTTCGACATCTGTGTGCGCGTGTATTTGACTATTCAGGCGCAAGGAGAACTGATCGCATGTGCGACAGAGAGAGAGCGCACGCAAAAGAACACTTCTGTTGTGTGTCATTCACCACGATTCCGCCTATCCCACCATCACTAACTGCAAGATAATCAATAAAGAATCGTAAGTGAATATTAATTTTGTGATACTATGGTCTTGGTATTTCATTTGGCGGACCCACTTTATATTAGGTGGCCTTAACTACTATGTACTAACATTTTAATTAATCATTTGATAAATTGCACTTAATGTGTACATACATGTCTTTACATTGTACTTACATTTTTAAATATACCTGTATGTAATTACATCTGTAATTAATTTCTGTGGTTACATTTGTAATTACACTGTTGACCCTTCCCTTACACCTAACCCTACCCTTAAACTTACTCATACCACCACACCTGTCCCTAACCCTACCCGTATCCCACCTCAATATCAGCAAAGGTGTTTTGCAATACAATATAAACACAGTAAGTACATTGTACTTATTTTTTGATGTAAGTACAAGTTAAGGAGTGGCTGCTTTACCCGCCACAGCTGAAATCTACCAGTGGAAAGCTACCAGTACCACTCAAATTATAACACATTATTACAAGCTTACCGTTGTGAATCGGGCTAAGGTAAGGAGATCGCTTTGAACACTGGCTGGTTATATACTTGCTCAAAATGATTTTGGATATTTTTTTAACCCAAAACATTTACAGACTGCAGCTTTAAGATGTGCCACAAAAAATATTTTGTACATTAATGCTGCAGACCGTGCTGGTAGATTTTTGTTTTGCTAAAGAGGGTATGCATTGACGTCACTTTCCTGTTGGGACACGGTCCCTCAGCCAGATTGAGTACAGTTTACTCCCTCCTGGAGATACTTGCAACAGACAGGAACTACAAGATGCAGCGTAAATGCTTTTGTCTGTCTGTCTGTGAAAATCCCCAGTGTTAAATCAACACTGCTCAGAGCACATATAGGGTGCTTCTCAATACTCAAATTAATGCTTCCTCGAAGAAGACATTAAATCTCTCAAGATCTCAATAAACAACTCCACAAACAACATTACCAGCTTCACTTATGATTGACTTTATGTCTTTCAGGCAAGAAGCTCTTATTGAGAATTAACAGCGGTTTAGATGTTGATGTTTTATTGAAAATGTTTGGGCACCATTATGGTGATCAGTGTTTCCTTTAGTTGGGCAGTTTGACTCTTGGCTTTTTATGTGAGTTTGTGGTCTTTGTAACAGTGTTTACTGAAACACATAATTTGTCACAAATTATTTGTCACAAGCCATAAACAAAGATGATCAGGTGATGTAGTTTTGATCATGCCACAATGTATTCTGGGAGCCACCGTAGTATAAAACTCATGGCTCCCAGCATGCATTGCAGCATGAAGCATGTCAACATTGTTGAGATTCATATACTGATTATTGATGTCTGTTTGTGTCTAAAAAAAAAAAAATCTAGCAATGTATTTAATTTAAAGAAAGGGGGAAATCATAGTGAAAAAGGTGAAGTTAATGCTGTTTGTGGAGATGTTTAATGAGATTGTGAGAGATTTAATGTCTTCTTTTATCTTCAGTTGACGTAATCTAAGGTTGTGGCTGAAGTCAGTTGTAGTTCGTGTGTTTCTCTTTCCTTCAGTGATTGTTAGCAGCAGATGTTCATCACTAATGGCTAATCATCACTTAATTAATCTCTTAATTATCTCATTAACTTTGACACTGCTTCAGAGTTACTTTAACACTCTGTAGAGTGGGACCATTATGTGCTCTGAGCAGTGTTGATTTAACACTGGGGATTTTGCTGTGTATCTATCCATCTATCTCAAACTGGGTTTGCCTAATATCTAACCAACTTGTAGAACACAAGGCTCATCGTAACCCTTACAAAAAGAAGTGTGTTTAAGTGTGCTATTCTATTCGTATATATTTCTTTCAATCGAAAACTAAGAAAGTATACTTTCAGTCTATTTCTTATGTACTTCTCAGAAATATACTTATACGTATAAAGTCTCTTAGGTATACTTGACTTATACTGACAGAAAAGTATAGGTTTTTTCTTTGTCATTACCGGCTGCAAAGATGAAGTTGGCGATGCTGACTCGCCATCTCCGCAGTAGTGGACGCACCAAGAGAGAAATGCATATGTCATACAGATACTATTTATTTTCGTTTTGAATTGTTTCGTTTAAAAGTAGACATTCCAAGCTTTCTATAGACATATTTCTTGAGTTTCGGTTAATTTATTAGATATGCTCTAGTCCATGATTAGCGCCATGATTATATTGTCTGCTATATTTGCATATTATTTATTCAATCTAGGCAATTGGTTGATTAAACATTGATCAAAATTAAGATAAAATTTTTACAAAACGAAATTCACTTTAAAGAAAAGCTTTCTACAAAACAAAACTTAATGAAGTGGTCAAAATATTTTCTAATCCACTCCATGTCTTCCAACATATTGTGCATCTTATGATGTGTCCTATACTGCTGTTCAATTTTCATAATCAATAGATGAAATTATATAAAAAATAATATAATATTTAAACATAAATATGAATTAACGTTTTTTTTTTTTTGATGGTGACAAACAGGGAATTAAATTTCATGTCAGAGCGGGATTTGAGCGAACATTGTTTTACCGGTGAACGTGAGCGGTTAATGAGTGGAGCGTTCGCTTGGGCCGTGAGCAATTGAGTGGAGCACGCTGGCATGGAGCAGAATATTGAGCTCAACGTCACACCGCTCCGCTTCGCTCACATGCTCTGACACACATACAGTAAATTATATAAACACAAACTTTTATGTTAGATGCAGTTAATTGCGATGAATCAATTTGACAGCACTAATTTCTTGCAATTCAGAGTTTTTATCTCACAATGCTGAATTTTTTTCTTCAAATTCCAAGTTTAAATGCGAGAAAAAAATTAAGAAATTGTGAGATATAAACGTTGAATTGTGAGGAAAAAGTCAGAATTTTGAGATATAAACTTAATAGTATATATCTATTAAGATATATCTATTGAGATATAAAAATAGTCAGAATTGCGAGGTTATTTATGAAGTCAGAATTGTGAGATAAGAACTCTTAACTTTTTTTCTTTTTTTTATTCCTTGGAGGAAACAAACTTCCATACCACACTGAACCAGCTATAACCAGCATAATCTAGCATGGAATAGCATTGAAATTGGTTTGAGCTTGATCAGAATCCCTTTTTTTTTTGTCCATAGTGATAGCTGCATCTAATATAGCATTGAAAGTAATGTTGCTATTTCATTTACCTTAATCTCTTTGAAATACCTAAAATAGCATCATAAATTCACTTTCTTTGCAGCTCAACCTTAAAGCATTCTGGTACAAATCTGATTGTCCGTCAGAGTGGTTGACTTTCATAATCCAATCTTCACACGTTCTTGTCTTTTGAGTTGTATCTGGTCAACAACTACAGATCTGATTGGTGGCTTACCAGTCTCTGAACGTTTGTGATGGACTGGTTGTGTTGTCATGACTAGACTGCTGCTCAAACCCTTTTCAGGAGCCTGGTGGACATCTGCCCGGTGGAGCCCTCGCCGCACGAGTCTGAGGTTTCAGATCAGGCACCCCAAAGTCCTGTGACCACTCAGCCTGAGCGCGCCACATCTTCACCTCCTGATGCTGACCAGGTAGCATTGCTTAAAACATATTAGCGCACTGGAACCAATAAACAAAACAAAAAAATTCAAGAAAAAAGTTAGAATTGCAATTACAAATACTGTAAATATTTACTGTATTTTTTTCAATCAATTAAATGCAACCTTTCAGAAATATAAAAATGATATTGTAGTTTTTTTGAATGGTAGCTATATGCATTTAGACATTTGAATTGGTCGTATTTGTCTTATGCTGTCTTATGCGTGTTTGCTTTTATTAATCTTCTGTTGCTACAGGAAGAGGAACCTCCTGAAGAAGGATGTGGAGGTCAGTGTGAACATGAACATATGTGCAATGTCTATATACAAGCAGTGTTGTCTGTAATCCATTACTAAGTAATTCATTACAGAAATGTAATTAATTTTACTTTGGAAAAGTAAAGTAAGCGATTACTCATGTTTTTTCTGTAATTGAATTATGGTTACTTCTGATGTAATTGCATTAAATACTTTTTGGACTTTTGAACAATTCTATATAAAACAATAGTGGATTTACCATCAAAATTTTACATCTACTGTAATGATAAAATTGAGGTTTTTAATGTAAACTTCTCCCTTTAAATACTTTGGTCAGTTCAAGAATAATCATGCAATTTTATATCTGTGGCAGTTTTATGTCTCTGCTTGTAAAATGGTAAAAAAAAAAAAAAATGGTAAATGGACTGCATTTATATAGCGCTTTCAACAGACCCATGGCCATCCAAAGCGCTTTACACATTGTATTGTTCAACTAGATGTTGATAGGATTTAGAAAATAATTAGTAATAAGTAATGCAATACTTTTTAGAGGGAGCAATTAGTACAGTAATCTACGCGATTGAAGATGTTATTAGCTAGTAATAAATTACTTTTTTAGAGTAACTTACCCAGCACTGTATCCAAACATGTATAAACCCAACATATTGGTCTAGCAGCAAGCATGTTGAGATAGATAAAGCAATACCTGTTGATTTCATGAAGCGAACATTACTGTCTCTGTTGAGATCCAGTTTGTACATAACCAGTGAAAGGTAATGTGCACGTCCAGTAATTGAACCGGTCTACCTATATCTGCAGTGCCCGCTAGCTGTTCTGACATAAAGAGCTGGGTTCTTCGCATCCCTCATGCTTCCGCATGTCTGAGCAACTTCCATCTGCTGAAAAACTATAACGTTCCCTTGCCCAAGATGCCCTCTGATCTCCTGCTGCTGTACCAGGAGATATCCCAGCTTCCAAAACAAGCCAACCAGTGCTTCCAGAACGTTCTCCATCGCCTCAACATCCTCACGCCCACGTAGAACGCCTCAGCAACAGCACGTAGTCTTTGAGTTAGAATCTGTAGCTAGTAGATTTACTTCTTAAAATTCCCAAGAGATTCATCCCAAGCTAAAGTGCCCTAAAATCCAGATCTTCCCATGCTTGACACCCATAGACACGGTTTCGAAGTGCCCTACAGTTACAGAAAGACACCAAACCTTCAACAATCTCTCAGGTGAACTGACTGTGCTAGATAGCGCTGTGCTGTGCTGTGCTGTGCTGTGCTGACTGTTCTGTGCCAGTGTTTTCGATAATGCAATATCCCTACTATTGTTTGTGCTATTGACATGGAATATTACCTCAAATCTTGCAGCCTATTGAGGAGAACTTTATTATTACCTACATTGATGTTTTCGCCTGGTGGACAATAAAATGGACGGAAAACCCCTTAGATTTTTTTGACAGTGTTCAGACTCTGAAATCTGAATTTCACAGAGATTTGGTTTCTTTTGACTGCTTCTGTGTGGGGCCCACCGAAATAGTATAGATCAGGTCTCTATACAGTGTGAGTGTTACACTCGCATTTTTGGAGCACGTGTGCAAATAAAAAAGTCCCCAAGAGTCCTTAAAAAGTCTAAATTTTATGATGTTTTTTATGATGATTTCTGAAAAAAAAAATTTGAATGAGCAGCCGACGAAAGTAAAGCATATACATTTCACAATAAGAGTCCTGATATATTTCGGGCTTGTTTATAATTAAAAGGTTTTTTTTTTCGTTTTTTTTCTGGTTATCATTGGTATATTGGTCATTTTACGCAAACTATATCTGACATTTAATTCATCATAAACTCTTGTAGCTTCTGTCTGGATAGCCCAGTCACAGGAAGAAAACACTAAAAACATTATTTAACACATTATTCAATATATAGATTGAAAAAAGTTGCTGCCTTAAATTTTTTGAAGTAAAATCAACTTGGATGTTTAAGTCATTTCAACTTAAATTACATTAAACTGACTTAAAAAAATGTGTTGAATCATGTATGACATAAAAAATAGCTTATTTTGATGAGTTAAAGCAGGTTTCCTCAAACTCAGTCCTGGAGGGCCGCTGTCCTGCAGAGTTTAGCTCCAACCCTGATCAAACTCACCTACCTGTGATTTTAGTGATCCTTAACATAGCTATACATAATAAAGGCTAGATGTCTCGTCCGTGCAGCTGACCAATGGAGGTCGACGTCCGCACCTGGCGGCCATCTTGTCACAGGCAGCTCGCTCACTCGTAACATTGTTTTCAAGGGTGCTTGCACTTTTTAAATAACCATAACTTGCTCAATTTTCTACCGATTTTCAAACTGTCTGGTTTGTTATAAACTTCAGAGATGTAGTTATGACACTGCATACTTATGAAAAATTATTCATAATTTGTTCAAGCATCCATAATTATAGCCACGTTAATAACGTTTGTAAGAAACCAAACCATTTGTAAATCCGTCAAGATTTCAGTGAGATAAGAGTATTTGTGTGAATGCAGATCACTCGCCTTACATCAGGTACCACAGAGCCCTGCCTGTGACAAGATGGCCGCCGGTGATGACGTTAGAGACTCCGCCGTAAGACATCTAGCCTTTATTATGGATATCTATGATCCTGAAGACCTTGATTAGCTTGCTCAGGTGTGTTTGATCAGGGTTGGAGCTAAACTCTGCAGGACAGTGGCCCAGTAGGACTGAGTTTGAGGAACCCTAAGTTAAAGCAATGTAAAAACAGATGTTGTTATCATAACCTATTGATCATATCATTTTTTGCTGTGTATCTGTTTATATATAGTAGTCAAAAGTGATGTCCGGAGGGGATATTTGTTTTCAATGACCCTACAATTTGATTAAACCATCAAAATATGAGGAAAGTACCAAATTACAGCTTCAGGTTTTATTTTACAACGCAAAAACATTCATAAAAAAAACATACATTGACTGTAACATAATCAGTTATTAATATTTTGTTGGTTCTCTCTTGTTTTTGTATGTGTTCCCCATTTCTTTATATGACAGACAGGCCAAAAATGATGTTTCATTGCATTATTACAAGTATAACAATTTACTCTCCAAGCACAACTACGCAATATGTTTACAAAATCTTTAATACATTTTTTGTAAAAAATATTTTAATAAAGGGTGAAGGTGTCAGTTTTCCTAGGCTGGACATCACTTTTGGCCACTACTATATATATATTGTCTATGTGGGCATCTAAATATATACATAATTATTAAATAATTTTTTTTGAATATTTTAATTTTATAATTTAAAAATATACTTAAAAACCTAGTGCCCTTTTTGTATTATAATACATTTTAAGGAAATTTGCTTGTAAATGTCTTAAATCCCTTTATTAAGGAAAAACACATTATTATTATTGTGTCCCTAGCATTTTTTAATGCACTCTTACATTTTTACATTAGAAAAAACTGTCAGTCAGCTTCAAATGTAAAAATGTAGTTTGTTCTGTATTTTTTATCATTTTCTTTCTGTAGAATCTGATCATAGTTTGTTCATCTCTAAATTTCCATTTCACATGCACAATGAATGTTTTTTTTGTTTTTTTATATATTTCAACGCTAAAATGTAATTGTGTGTGCTCTCAGAAAACAGCCATGTGAAGCCAGCAGTGATGGTAGAGGAAGTGGAGGATGGAGAAATGACCGTTCCCAAAATCATTGTTGCACCAGAGCCAGACTCAATGACCCTCACTGTTCCTGTAGCAAATCTGACAGCCTGCAGGTCAGTGTTTCACCATCTGATCGATTTATTATCAGCTAAATCATTTAAGCTATTTCACTAAAAGTACAGTTTTTTTCCCCTTTCCACTCTCAGCAAAGTTGTGGATTCAGAGTAGGTTGTTCTTCATCTAAAATATGTAGTTTTGTAAGCTATAGCTGCTATAGTAAAGACTGCAATTTGTCATACTGTATGTTGTTGTTCAATAGAATGCCTCTTGGTGAGGAAGATGAAGACAGTCGAATGGAAATGAATGTGGCTGATCTACTCAATGTGGGCGAGTGAGTCTTTAAAAAGCCAAATATTTCATATTTGTTGTGTGTGTGTGTGTGTGTGGGGGGAGGGGGGTACGTTAAATTTTTTTGCACATAGCACTGGTGGTGTTAAATCTCATAAAACAACCACAAGTAGCAGCAATGTCCGTCACTTAAATAGGCAGGTGACTGGCAAAAGGACTGATGTTTCATACAGGGCATGCAAAATTCAACCCTTAACAAGAAGACTTGTTCTTTCTTTGCCCAAAATGGCAAACATACATAGCCCAATATCACTGACTTCAATACAAACAACATCCATTTACAATTCAACCTCACAACAACATTAAACTTAAGTAACATTCAATTTAAAGAAGATCTACATTTCTCACTTTCATTCATGAAAATAACATATCATGTGTCAATTATGTGTCACGCATAGTGGACGATTTCTGCCACCTGTGGGTAAACAAACACTTTTAAAATGAAAATTACCATTATAACCAGTAGATGGCTGCCGAGGACCACTCATTAGCTCATTTGCCATAATTATTTTCACAGATTATTATAGCAAACTTTAGTACTTTTATTGTTCTGAAGTATGATGGCAGGTACAGGAAAAGTCACAAAGTCTCATGCCATTTAGATGAAGGGAACTGTTTTATATCTCAAAACCCTTGCTTAGACTCAAAAAAGGAATGTCATTGGTGAACTTGAGACATGACTTTCTCCAATATGTTGTCATTTCCTGTAGAGGCTATGAACGGCCCATGTCTGCAGCCAGTCTAACAAGCATAGTTGTGAATGAGCGACTGCAGGAGCTGGTCAAGCTGTTTAAGGGGCGAACAGGCCGTGTAAGAGATAAACTGACGGATCCAGACGACTCTGATGAGGAAAGCCCTTCGGCATGTGAGTAGATTTGTATTTACTCTTTATTTTACTGTATTAGTTCAGTAATGTAAGGTCAAGGATAGATACTGTAGTTCCTTCACCTTTGATATTTGAACCCTAGCTCCAGCCAAAAAGCCTGCCGACGCCCCGCCTCCTCCACCACCTCCTCCAGAGGAAAAGAAAGACGAGGATGAGGAGGCTGAAGAGGAGGTGCAAATCTATGAGTTTATGGGATACAAGTTCCCAGTTCCTCAGTTGAAAATGCCCCAGGTTCCTGATTGGCTGAGAGCTATACTGGAGTACCGTTTCCCGTCCAGCATTGATCCGTACACAGGTGAGATCTACAAGAATCTGAAAGCTATGGGCCATTTTTAGAATAATTAATATAGAAGTAAACTACCTTATTTACGTGTTATATCATGAAGAATGTCTATTGAAAGCAAGCCAATTTTTTTCTGAAAAATGGTCAGGAAACTTAAACTTAAAATGAACTAATCTCCTGTGAAAAAGAAGTACACTCTAGCATACTTTTAAAAACAGTAGTTATTATGGAATAATATAATTTAAAAGAATATACTTAAGTTTGAACTGAATGCAATGTTCTCAGACTCTTAATTTTATGTTATTTACAATTTAAATAAAATGTATTCTAGTTAAAATTTATATTAAGTGCAATTAGTTGAACTTAAAGGGTTAGTTCACCCAAAAATGAAAATTCTGTCATTAATTACTTACCCTCATGTTGTTCGACACCCGTAAGACCTCCGTTCATCTTTGGAACAGAAATGAAGATATTTTAGTTGAAATCTGATGGCTCTGAAAGTCCTCCATTGGCACAATGCACGGTTCCCTCTCAAAACCCTTAAAAGGTACTAAAGACGTCGTTACAAAGTCCATCTCACTAAGTCCATCGCGCAAAAAAACCCTAAATAACGACTTACATAGTGATGACGATTTCATCGTAAGTTGTAAGTCGTTATTTAGGGTTTTTTTTGCGCACAAAAACTATTTTCGCCGATTCATAAAGTTATTTTAGAACCACTGTAGTGAGATGGACTTTGTAACGACGTCTTTAGTACCTTTTAAGGGTCTTGAGAGTGTAAAGTGCCATTGTGCCAATGGAGGCCTTTCAGAGCCATCAGATTTCAACTAAAATATCTTCATTTCTGTTCCGAAGATGAACGGAGGTCTTACGGGTGTCGAACGCTTTATTGACCCACTTAAAAAGGACTTAAGTACATATTTATATATAATTTCTTACATATAGTTACTTCTACTGTCGTTGAAATATTGTTATTGGGTACTGCTGAATGTATTGACAAGCATTTATGTTGAACTAAAATGTATTTTAATGCCAATTATTTTGACCCTTGTATATCATGAATAAAAATATATTTGTAATTACACATTTGTATGATAAAGTTGCGAGTTAAAATTAGAACTTTACTTTACTTTAAGTACTTAACATGTGCTCTAGAATGTCAACACATCAGAATAAGTGTACTTCAAAATGACTAAAGATTAAAACACAATTATTTAAAATGTACTTAAAGTAAAACTTTTAATTTGACATTACAAAGTGCCGTTTTAAAAGTCTAAGTGTGCTAAGAAACATTCACGAAACTGTACTCTTTAAGTAGACTTAAATGGCCTTTTATTTCAATAATACTATATGCAAACATTTTTTTATTTTTTTTTACATTTAATCAAATTAAGCAGACTTTGATTCTTTCAGATTTGATCTACGTGGTGTGGCTGTTCTTTGTGACGTTTGCGTGGAACTGGAATGTTTGGCTGATCCCTGTGCGCTGCACTTTCCCATATCAGACCTCGGAGAACATTCACTGGTGGCTGCTGATGGACTACCTCTGTGACGGCATTTACATTCTTGACATCGTGGTCATGCAACCCAGACTGCAGTTTGTGAGAGGAGGGGACATTGTGGTGAGCAAAAGCAACCTACTGAGATGAACACAACGTCCAATAATGTGTGACAAACAGAAAGTGGTGTGTTTTGAACTGCATATCTACTGTTATATATGAAAGCTTGCTTCCGCCATGGAATAAAAAAAGTAAAAAAGGTATTTGCGACTCACAATTCTTACAATTCAAACTTTATAACTCAAAATTGCGAGTTGATATGTTACAATTCTGAAAAAAAAGTAAATTGCAGGATATAAACTCGCAATTTAAAGTTATAAAGTTAGAATTGCGAGACATTTTTTTTATTAAAACCATAGACTGTAAAAATATATGGACGTAGTGTCCGTGACGTCACCCATAGGTTTCTGAAGAGCAGTTTTGAAGCGTAAAGTAGGGTCGAGCTGGCCGTTGCCGTCTTAGCAGCGCGTCATCGCATGTCACTCCCTGATAACAGAAAATGGGCAAAGAGGCGGGACGTGGCTGGAGCTGAGGTGACGCGATGACTTACAGACAGCAGACAAACGGCAATCCACCTGTCACTCAAAGTGGCCACGCCCTTAATTATACAGAACTTTAAGGCTTTATATAATGTAAACGGATGAGTTATAAAAAAATTCACCCCCCTCACAGTTGTCATGAAGGGCAAAACTAGCCGTATAGACCAAAACCACAATTTGTACCAGGCTGAAAACATGTGTTTTTTCTGCTGTAAAGTTGGGCATTTTAACATGGGGCTCAATGAGATTCTGCTCCCTTCTGGAGCCTGTCTCTAGCGGCCAGTCGGTGAATTGCAGTTTAAGGCACTTCCGTATTGGCTTCAAGAGAAACTGGGGGAGGTTGCCGCTTAATTAAAACTCATAGGAAAATCACTAATAAAAGCATTAATAAACACAAATTTCCTGTGGTGTGCCTCAAGGATCTGTTCTTGGTCCTCTTCTATTTCTATATGCTTCCCCTTGGTCAGATCATCCAGGTCTTAATTCCCATAGTAACTCTGATGATACCATCTATCTTACCTGTCAGTGCCTATCCTCCCCATTCCATCACTTCCTGTCTACAAGATCTCCAAGTATGGATGGCTCAAAACTGAATAATGATAAAACATAAATCCTATTAGTAGGCCCTAAATCCCTAAATACCACAGACCTTATTTTACTCATAAATTGGAAAAGATAAAAACATTATTAAAACCCATAGGAAAATATTGAAGGAACCACTGGCAAATTCTGAGAAATAAGTCAGAATTGTACAATATAAACTTGCAATTGCGAGTCAGAAGTCAGAATTGCAGGTTTTCTTTTTTCTCAGATGTTACATGCAATTGTGAGTTATATATCACAAATTCTGAGAAATAAAGTCAGAATTGCTGTATACAAACTCTGAAATCGGAGGAAAAAGTCAGTATTGTACAACATAAACTTGGAAAAAGTTTATATTGCGAAATATAAACTCACAATCGCGAGAAAAAAAGACATAATAGATAAAAGTCACAATTATCTTTATTCTTTTTTTCAGTGGCGGAAGCTTCCATAGTTTAATTATTTTAATCTAACTAATTTATTTTTAGGGCCCGAGCACCAATGATGTGAGGACCATATTGTAATTGCTCAGTCTATTATTATTATTCTTCAAAATTAATCGCATTTTTGAGAGCCTAAACATGCTCGAAAACTCATGAAACCTTGCACACGTGTCAAAAGTGGTGAACATTTTCGTCTGATATGGGTTTCAGAATGAATGGCTCGATAGCGCCACCTACAAAATTTCAATTAAGCGGCATTCACGTTACGTTTCATCTACGAGTATGAAATTCAGTAGACACTCGTAACAGCCCAATACCTACAAAAAAGACCCTGGGTGCAAAATCTGAAAACCAACAGGAAGTGAGATATTTTGAATTATCTCTGCAACATTTTTGCAGTTTTTGTAATTTCCAGACGTTGCACTTTCACAAACTCCTCCTAGAGATTTAATCAGATCAACATCAAATGTGGTCAATCTTATCTAAAGGCCTTGGCAACGTTAAATTATGAACATCCTGAGTTTTCACTGAAGGGCGTGTCCGTGGCGGCCTGACAAACTTTGATGTTTCGCCATGAAACAGGAAGCTGTTGTAACTCGGCCATACAATGTCCGATCTGCTCCAGTCCAAACTTCATATGTTTGATTAGACTGGGTAAACCCAGCCTGATCTGCCGGCGATTTGATTTCGCCCTGCAACTCAGTCTGGAAACCTGTACATTCATTTATCCTGCTTCTGTTACACTTTTGCGGGAACCAATCACAGACCGGCTTACCTGGCGCGCTATTGGCAGGTTTAACATGATGATGGATAGAGGATATGATGACGGTCGTTGCCCGTTGATCACGCCTCGTGTAGTCTGATTGGTTGAAGGGCTATCCAATTGCAAACAGAGTAATTTGATTTATTCTCGTTTATCACGCCTCTTGTGCAGTAGAAAATACAGAGCAGACTCCCCAGACCAATGTTCAATCTTAAATTGAGCTTGGTCTGGTGATAGCCAGACAAATGTTTGAGAGGAGTCCAGGCCTGAAGACATCTACATGACAATATTCAGTTAGCCATAGCACTACCTACTGGCAACAGAAAATGGCATGCTTTACACTGTAATTCACTCCCACAAACACATTTAAATATGCCACAAAGTACCAAACATGCTAGAAACACATTAAATCATGCAACACTCGGCTAAGTGCTAATGTATGCGATTTATGCCACGAAACAACGGAAGTTGTTGTAACTCAGGCATACAATGACCGATCTGCCCCAAACTTCACATGTTGGATAATAGTCCTGATCTGAAGACATCTACATGCCAATATTCAGTTATAGTCTAAGCGCCACCTTCTGGCAGCAGGAAATGTGGCACATCGAAGTGACTTTTCTCCTATTTTTATCCACTTAAATTCGTCGCCCACTATTCACTGTTTTCTCGGTGACCCCGGGTGCGAGGGCCCTTTCATCAGTGCTTGCAGCTTTAATTGTGAATTGTTTTGCTTGAAATAGTTTTTTTTTTATTTTTATAAACTTCACAAGGTTTAATATTGTGTTGTTCTTATGAAATAACATTCATAGAGTGTGTTTCTTTTACTTTATTGATATCTGTTGATGTTTGCCTATTTTATGTTTTGTCTTTCTAAGTGTGACAAAAAAGACATGAGAGAGAACTACATGCAAACCGAGCGATTTAAGGTAAAACTCTTTATTTTCTACTAAATCAATGCATTGACGCTGATCAAGTAACTTCAGCGTGTTATTAAAGCAGCATCCTAACCTTCGGTGCATGCTGGATGTTTCAGATGGATGTGATCAGTCTCTTCCCACTGGATGTCCTGTACGTCTTCACAGGTGTCAAATCACTCTTGCGGTTTCCTCGCCTTCTAAAGGTAAAAAACATGCCGTCCCTAATCTCTCCCCACTGTCACACACAAATACCTCTAATACTCACACTTATTCTGTGTCGCTTTTGCAGTACAATGCATTCTTTGAGTTTAATGATCGTCTGGAGGCTGTGATGAGCAAAGCATACATTTACAGGTAAGACCAGATGCCACAGCTAGAGGTCACCATTACACACAGCGAATACCATTTAAAGGCACAGTTCACCCAAATAATGAAGATTTTATTTACGCTCTGCCGTGTGATTCCAGGGTGATCCGTACGAGTGCTTACCTGCTATACTCTCTGCACTGTAATGCCTGTGTTTTCTATTGGGGATCTGACTATGAAGGACTGGGTTCTACTAAATGGGTCTATAATGGCAAAGGAAACAGGTGACCTTATCCATCTCAACGCTTTACTGAGTGGCGTGTTATGCACAGTGTAGATCATGTAATATAACGACTCTGTGTTTGTGTGATACAGTTATATTCGCTGCTACTACTTTGCTGTGAAGACTCTGATCACCATCGGAGGTTTGCCTGATCCCACCACTGTCTTTGAAATCGTCTTCCAACTGGTCAACTACTTTGTGGGAGTCTTTGCTTTCTCCATCATGATCGGTCAGGTGGGACATATACATGACAAAACTTCTGGGTTGTCAAAAACATGTCAAGGTTATATTTGTCACAGTGGCTGATGCACACAACAAAGGAGTAGAGAAACAAAGCCTTTAATCGATAAATCCACAACAGAAAACTCAGGAGATAGCTGGAGGAACAGTAAACACTTCTAACATAGACAATATGCAACACAGGAAACTGAGGGCTTAAATACACAGAGGATGATTGACTGAAACAGAAACGCTGTTAGCTCATTGAGAATACCAAGGAAAATGGGAACAAGGAAACTAAACAAATACATGTGACAATATTTCACCGCAAAGTCAAAAGAAAGAAAGAATATGGAATATTAATATTCATAAAGAATATGACTCATTTTAAGACCATAAAGTACAAATATTTTCATTATTTGCACAATTCCCCCCAAAAAATCTCATTACTGTAATACAAATAAATGCATTTTTTAGAAGAATGTATACTTCATGTATGATTGCAGATCTAATCAGGGTTAATATAGTTGACTAAAACCATAAAAAACCATTCGTTACTTGAAATAAAATAAACTTTAACTGAAGTAAAATAAAATATAAAAGCCAGTTGCCAAGGCAGCATTTCTCATTTTCATTTAGTTAAATTGATGTACTAAAATAATTTATAAAAACTATATAGACAGTATTACCAAAAAAACTAATTAAAAAAACATTTAAACGTTTAAAACTAAAATGAAACCAGCAAATATAAATATTAAAATAATTAAATAATTCAAAATATGAAAAAACTGTAATAGTATCTCAGTGATAGTAAAATAACTATATATCAAATGTAAATATTAAAATAATGAAATAATTCAAAATATGAAAAAAAAACTGTAATAGTATCTCAGTGATAGTAAAATAACTATATATCAAAGATAAATATTAAAATAATGAAATAATTCAAAATATGAAAAAAACTGTAATAGTATCTCAGTGATAGTAAAATAACTATATATCAAATATAAATATTAAAATAATGCAATAATTCAAAATATGAAAAAAACTGTAATAGTATCTCAGTGATAGTAAAATAACTATATATCAAATATAAATATTAAAATAATTAAATAATTCAAAATATGAAAAAACTGTAATAGTATCTCAGTGATAGTAAAATAACTATATATCTAAGGAGAATCACTAATTGCAAAAATACAATAAAAAAATAGCAAAAAATTATTAAAATAAATCATCCAGCTTGGTTTTGGTAAATAAGACTGTATATATATTTTATACATACATACATACATACATACATACATATATATATATATGTATATATATATATATATATATATATATATATATATGTCTATATTATTATATTATATATATATATATATATATATATATATATATATATATATATATATATATATATATATATATATATATATATATATATATATATATATATATATATATATATATATATATATATATATATATATATATATATATATAATATAATAATACTGAAGCCGCTTCACTGTGCTCGTCCCCTGCTCGGTCGTGTTTTCTCGTCTGCTCTTGCTTATTTTTGTCTGAAATACATCCTAGACATGTTTTTGTGAAATTCACCTTCTAGTTTAATAGTACTGTTTTTCATATCATCAACAGCAACATTTAAAAGTGTGACTGCCACTTTAAAAAATATGAATTCGTGAAACTGCATGCAGTGTAAAGTTGTCCCTCTGTGCTGTGTAGATGAGAGATGTAGTTGGAGCCGCCACAGCAGGTGAGGCCTACTACAGACACTGTGTGGACAGCACCGTCAAATACATGAGCTCCTACAGGATCCCCCGCGATGTCCAGAACCGAATAAAAACCTGGTACGACTACACCTGGAAGTCGCAGGGCATGCTGGGTAAGCACAATCCGATTGCACTGGACGTTTACATGTATCATTATTTGTTTTGGCTGTGTTTTATGATCCGTTTGTCTTCAGATGAACAGGAGTTACTTGTACAGCTGCCAGATAAGATGCGTCTGGACATCGCAGCAGACGTAAACTACAGCATCATCAGTAAAGTGGCGCTCTTTCAGGTGAGTTTCTATTACCTCTTTCACTCTTATCTTTCTTTCATGAACACAGTACACTGATTTAGTACTGCTGGAAAAACAGATCATTCCAGTTTAAGGTGGCCAAGCTGGTTTGTTGCTGGTCCAGAGTGGTCTACCAACTAACCAGCTTGAACAAGATGAATACTAGGTTAAAACAAGCTACACTGACTGGTCGTCCAGCTGACTAAACATGTACATAAGCTTGAACCATAAATGGACTAAATACAAATGTACCAGATTATAGCTGGATCAAGCAGGGTCCATGGACCTTCATTCAAACAAATTCACCCTATTTACTAGTGGTGTGAATGAGATGTTTCATCTCCATACAGTCCGACATAGATTCTCTTAGCCAGCCGCACAATATTTTATCAAAACATGCTTTGATACGATAGTGATTTGATTATATTTAGGGCCCTGCGATCGATATTACGATATTATGTGCCTAATTTGCACAACCAGTTACATTTTTATTAACTCACAAAATAAAATGTATTTGAATCCTGTATCCCAATTTAGACATCCACAACAAAAAATACACTCTTTAGTTTTTTAAATGCTATAAAATAATAATAATATATATATAGATTTTTAAAACATTGCATTGATACATAATATTTTTGGTCATTTGATCGTTGAAACCAGACATATCAACGTATGGTTACACCCACTGATCTATATACATGTATATTCTATTTCTTAATGCACACCAGCTAACAAAATATGTTCACTAACGTTCACATTAAGTTATGAACATTTTATTTCTGAAGGTTCAAAATGTCCAGATTTTTAAATGTTTAAAAAAAAAAATCCTTCGATATGCGAACATTAAGGGAACATTCAATTTCATAATTTTTGCTAACATTTTAGGAATGTTACTTTTGAATGCTCTCTGAACATTCGGAAGAAAGTAAAATTTAAATAAATGTTAGTTAGACGAATGTCAATTGACCGTTCGCAAAGACCCGCCCCCTTTTGTTACTGTTGCTATGTCCGACAAGCCATGGCGCTCTCACACCACACACACGTGTTCTCATGTAGAGAAAATACATCGCCGGAGCAAAGAGGACACTGACAACACGCCGACAGACAGGACAGAGCAAGTTACTTTTGATATGAAACAAAGTCTTAACTTTAAAATTGTCTTTTTTTTTAAAGAAATTTAAACAATAAATACCGTTTTGTGGCTATTTAATGTGTCGTGATCGCTGTTGAGCCTCAGTTAAAGCTTCTGAACTGATTATCTCTTCCTTGTAGTTCATTAATAAGCACGAAATAAACATGAATGAACACTAAAAGAAATGTTGTTTCAACCGCGGAGAGACATCAGTACACACCGTTTTTCAAGTTCAAGTCCACCGACGTTAATCTACGAACTCTCCTGACTGCTTTGTCGGACACAACGGCAGATTCGGCGATGTGATTGGTCAGATCGCCTGTCAATCAAACTTGCGGCGAAGGGTGAATTGTTTTGAGAATGTTCCCTGTTAGCTGGGACACTCCAGGTCGGCCTTGTACTCATTTTACCATTAAAATTGTTTTATCTTTGTCATTTTTCACCAAATGTAGTAACTTGCTCAACCTCTGAAACAACACTCAAGCCTTATTTGGATCAAATATGGACAAACCCTAGCCTGGTCCTACCAGACTCTTGTACATTTCATTTGTACAGAGAGTCTGGCCACTTTCCATTGACAAGCGTTATCTTCCATGAAGGCAGGCACTCAGTTGAAGTTTAAAACTATTGGATCTGCCCAGAGCCACTCTCTGGATCTGCTATAACCAATCGCTAACGTTTGGTCGTGACGCATGTCATCTCAAACTAGCGCACGACATCAACGTCATCATTCTCAGCCACTCCCTCTGTTCGCTGATTGGACCGCTTAAAATTTGACCGGAGAAAACCAGCGAATATACCACAATCCCAGACGGAGTACTGAAGGAAAATGAAAATTGAGCGGAAGTACGTAGGAGGGCGGAGCCAGGCTAGACAACCCCATCCATTGGTTTACATTTTTAAACCCAATGGCTGGGTTTGTCCATATTTAACCCATGGGCGTCGGAACCATGTATGTGGGTGGGACAAGACCCGCCCACTTTTTAAGATAATGATATTGGACCCACCGTCTCTAATTCAGGGCATGTCTGTTTACCTACCCCTAACCAATAAACACTTGTTATTAAACAAGTTAGACGCTTTAATTTAACTTTTCCAATATTTTTTTTTTTTCTTCATTTTTATTGTAAATAATTGCCTTTCCGATCTGATATGTGATGGGAAAAGGGAGTAGAGCGAGTTCGGCAAAAGGTGGATTCGAACCCTGGGTCGATTTGCGATGCCATGTGTCTTATACCCCTACACTATTGCTGCTGTAAATAATTCTGTGTTTTCCGTAACTTTGTCTGGCCCAACTAGACGTTAAGCAAACAAGGCGATATATTTGTACTTAATGTAAATGGCATCTACTCCAGTAAGATTTTTCTGGGAGAGGACCCGCCCACATTTCTTTTGCTTGCGAGGCCCATGATTTGACCCAAACATGGGTTGGAGCAACCTATCATTTTTAGAGTGAACTTTCCAAGTGCTGTTATTTTTCAACACGTCTCGTCATATGTAGATCACTTCTCACCATCCAATCAGTTCCCAATGGATTAACTCATTTTGTTTCTCTTTGAACGGGTTGTGGAAGCTGTTGTTGACTTTAAAGTCTTTGACTCCTGTTCATTCCAGGGATGTGACAGACAGATGATATTTGACATGCTCAACAGGCTGAAATCTGTGGTGTACCTTCCAGGAGACTCTGTTTGTAAAAAAGTAAGCAATATGCCACTTTTTTGTGACGTTTTACTGTACATGTGCTTTGCTACTGGCTTGCAAAAACATTTTAAAACCTATTTAATGGCCAGTATATTTGAAGGTTTTCTTAGTAAAGGTCACATCAAACAGCCACCATGAAAGAGCCTTTTATCTGTTAGTGTTTTGAACTGACTCTGGCTCTGGCGTCCAGGGCGAGATCGGCCGAGAGATGTACATCATCAAAGCTGGAGAGGTGCAGGTGGTTGGAGGGCCTGATGGGACGACAGTGTTTGTGACTCTGAGAGCTGGCTCTGTGTTTGGGGAAATTAGGTGAGTAATGATCATTATTGGAGCGCATTTACACCTCTTATTAGACAGTTCAGGCAAAACTACTGATCAGGTCAGTTTATATTATTGCCAAGTTTGCCAACTGATTAAAATAATAATGTAATGTATGCAATTCGCTCATCCATGTTAAAGGTAGTCCACCCAAAACTGTCTTATGTGTAATATAAATGTTTGTTTACAACTCTGTTATATTATCTAAAAATGAATAGTAATTGAATAGATTGGACTGTTGTTAACTTTAAAGGGATAGTTGACCTAAAAATGAAAATTCTGTCATCATTTACTCACCCTCATGTCGTTCCAACCCTGTAAGACTTTCGTTCATCTTTGGAACACAAATAAAGATCTTTTTGATGCAATCTGAGAGATTTCTGTCCCTCCGTTGACAGCTACACAACTACCACTGACGCTTCAATAAGTTCATAAAGAGATCATAAAACTAATCCATATGAATTGAGAAGTTTAGTCCAAATTTTCTAAAGAGACTTGATCGCTTTATATGATGAACAGATTGAATTTAGGCTTTTATTCACATATAAACATTCATCAACTCACACATCAGTTGTGGTAAACAGAAGCTCAATCATGTTCACTTGACATGCGAGAAACAATGAGGTTCATTCTTGTGTTACGCAGCACGTTTGAGCTTCTGCAAGAACCAATGAGGTTCATTCTTGTGTTACGCATCACATTTGAGCTTCAACGAGAACCAATGAGGTTCATTCTCGTGTTATGCGTCACATTTGAGCTTCTGCAAGAACCAATAATGTTCATTCTCGTGTTACGCATCACGGTTGAGCTTCTGCGAGAACCAATGAGGTTCATTCTTGTGTTACGCATTTGAGCTTCTGCAAGAACCAATGAGGTTCATTCTTGTGTTACGCATCACATTTGAGCTTCTGCAAGAACCAATGAGGTTCATTCTTGTGTTACGCATCACGTTTGAGCTTCTGCAAGAACCAATGAGGTTCATTCTTGTGTTACGCATCACGTTTGAGCTTCTGCAAGAACCAATTAGGGTTCATTCTTGTGTTACGCATCACATTTGAGCTTCTGCAAGAACCAGTGAGGTTCATTCTCGTGTTACGCATCACATTTGAGCTTCTGCAAGAACCAATGAGGTTCATTCTTGTGTTACGCATCACGTTTGAGCTTCTGCAAGAACCAATGAGGTTCATTCTTGTGTTACGCATCACGTTTGAGCTTCTGCAAGAACCAATTAGGGTTCATTCTTGTGTTACGCATCACATTTGAGCTTCTGCAAGAACCAGTGAGGTTCATTCTCGTGTTACGCATCACATTTGAGCTTCTGCAAGAACCAGTGAGGTTCATTCTTGTGTTACGCATCACATTTGAGCTTCTGCAAGAACCAATGAGGTTCATTCTTGTGTTACGCAGCATGTTTGAGCTTCCGCAAGAACCAATGAGGTTCATTCCCGTGTTACGCATCACGTTTGAGTTTCCGCAAGAACCAATGAGGTTCATTCTTGTTACAGATGAATTAATGACAGAATTTACATTTTTGGGAGAACTATTCCTTTAACCTTTTATAGTATAGTAATGTACCAACTGACAGGGTTCCCTCCCTGTATAGTTTACATCTTTAGTTTAGTTTTTTTCTTTAATATCCAAAGAAATCTATGTTGAATCAAGTCGAAATCTGAATGCAAACAAATCAAGAGCTTGTCTATCGTAATCAAATGATGAAATCTGTGTCAATGCCCAGCCCTGTAATGGAGCCCCACAGTGGGACATTGTGTTATGTGACATTTTTTGTGTGTGTCCACTCCATCAGTTTGCTGGCGGGTGGTGGTGGGAACCGACGAACAGCTAACGTAAAGGCCCATGGTTTTGCTAACCTCTTCATCTTGGATAAGAAGGACCTGGCAGATATCTTAGTGCACTACCCCGAGTCCCAGAAGCTACTGCGCAAGAAGGCCAAGTGAGGGGATCAGTGCTCAAACCTCAACCAAGAGCCCCTGCAATCCTCACACACACACACACACAGAAAACTTCATCCAGCGCAGTGGTCGGAGCCATTTACAGCTCTGTATCACACTCACAGATCTCCTAGTGCTATAGATTAGCCATGTTTGCTAAATATCATCTGATGTTCTCCTCGTACTGCATTTCTTTCTCTCTGCATCCCTCTCTTACCCTCATTTCTCTTTAATGGTAGGAGGAATTAGTGTTTGATTTAGTTTGGAGGTTATTGAGATAATGAAAAAGCATGATCTGTTGAGTCGCATGATCTGTTCACCCGTGGGACCAATTTACTGTGCATGTGTGTTGAATGATGTTATGTAAGTGCTTGAGATCGTCAAACCCTATGGAGCTCCACTTCCTGTTACAGTCTCAGCAATGCACATTCTAGCTTACAACTCAACGTCCTGTCATCCTAATGAGTTTGTCTCCTTCCATAGGAAAATGTTGACCAAAGATAAGAAGCCGGCTGAGGAGAAGGTTAAAGAGACGGGTGAGATCATCACTCAGCGTCCAGAGACACCCAAACTCTACAAGGCTGCCTTGGAGGTTGCCACAGGACAAACGTTTGTCAAGCTGAAGGAGGCATATAAGGGAGCAACTCTAGAGGTATTTATGATGCTTTCGGCCAAAAACATACCCTGAAGCCAGACAACATCTCTGATTGAAAAACAGATCATTAATAACTAAAAATATTGTCCTTCACTGTGAATCTCAAATCGGATACAGTGCCTTTGAATGCATTGTGATACATCAACGACATCAAACGTCATTGGTTCTCATGTGTCGTGAGACCAAACCTGAAGAGTCAAACCATATTGATTTTCATTTAGGGTGCGTTCACACTCGTAGTTCGGTTCGTTTGGTCCGGACCAAAAAACAAAAACAAAACATATAGTCCTGGTCCACTTAGCGTTCACACTGGCATTTTTAACAGCGAACCAAACCAAAGGCATAGGGATACGGTCACAACCTGATTGGTCGGCTTTTATGGCGTATATTTTGCGACGGAACTTTCTTACTGAACATTCAAAACAATGCTGTGTGCTGGATTAAACGCAATCATTTTATGGTTTTATTTTTACCAGCTGAGAACTCACAAAGAGCTCATAAAATGTTCAAAACATTCAAAACAGCCCCAGGATTTCCTCCGTTGTATGCAGAAACGAAGATCTGCTGCAAAGAGACGGCAGTTGATGAGGCACTTTACCTCCTCGTTGCGCCACGTTTGCCCTCTACTCATTTTGGAAACACCGATCTTTCCGCGTCGTCAAATCAGCTGACTTGTAGCGTCACCTTTTTAATCAAACCAAACATGACAAGTGTGAACGCACCCTTAAAGGAACACCGCGACTTTTTGGGACTTTAGCTAATTCACTGTATCCCCCGGAGTTAGATAAGTCCATACATACCATTCTCATCTCCGTGCGTGCCATAACTCTGTCTGACGCACCCACCGCTAGCCTAGCTTAGCACAAAGACTGGAGGTAAACGGCTCCAGCTAGCCTACTGCTCAATAAGTGACAAAATATGTGACGGCACAATGATATTACGCAGCACCTGAAAATAGTCCCCAGCACACTCCCTGTACAAGCAGGTTGTCGCGTTGGTTATGTTGACGGAAGTTAGCCTATTTTCAGGCTCTGCGTAATATCATTGGTACGGCAGCAAAGCTCCTTGATTATTACGCAGGAATGAGAGTATAGTTCCTTGACATATCGGTCTAGAAAATCACAACTTTTCATTTTCCGTCGGTCTTAGTACACGATGTAACTATACACATGACAACATGTAAATAGGAAAATGTTGGCGTTATTTTGTCACTTATTGAGCAGTAGGCTAGCTGGAGCCATTTACCTCCAGTCTTTGTGCTAAGCTAGGCTAGCGGTGGGTGCGTCAGACAGAGTTATGGCACACACGGAGATGAGAATGGTATGTATGGACTTATCTGACTCTGGGGGATACTGTGAATAAGCGAAAGTCCCAAAAAGTCGGCGTGTTCCTTTAATAAGGTCATAAATGTCAACTTAAAGGTCCCATGACATGAAATTTTCATTTTATGAGATTTTTCAACATTAATATGAGTTCCCCTAGCCTGAATATTGTCCCCAAGTGGCTAGAAATTGTGATCGGTGTAAATCGAGTTCTGGCTGTCTTTCTCTGCCTTTGAGAAAATGACAGCTCAGACGAGCTGATCTTGAATTTTTCTGTTATGATGTCATAACAGGTTACCTCCCTTTCCTCCGCCCAGAGAATTTAGCACGCCTATGCGAGCGCCATATTTGTTTGTGCTCGAGAGATCATGGCTTGTGAACGAGTGAATGCTGGCAGTTTCTCAGTGTTTGGATGTACAAATGAAAAGTCTTTTTACAGTTCCTTCTGATCTGTGATCAGTGATTTCTGATGTGTAGCTAATTATTCAAGTTCACACAGAACTTTATTATTCGTGCAGCGGCTTCTCTCTCTCCCAACACAGAAAAGTGTTTTCGTTTTTTCTATTTTGTGAGTCAGTGTTTTTGTACGTCCTCGTCGCGTCTATCTGTTCTACAATGTGCATACAGTCATGAGTTTCTGCTCATCATCGGCAGAATCACATCTCTTTTGAGATAAACCTCACGCACGCCGAGGCTCGGGCTGACCGGTCGGCCTTCAACATCCCCGACCCCCAGTACTGCATCTGGCCTACAGCGGAGGCACCAATCGCGGCGCGAGATTAAGCAGAAGGGGGGTAAGCGTGAGGGTCTCCGGGCTAGGCTAGCCAGCTATCCCCACAATAAACTGGATTACATTCGATTAATGCTGTTGTGTCTTTGTTTACGCTGTGTAATCAAGCGTCACTGACGCTTTTCATATGATAGGAAAATATCTAAAAATAATGCTATAATCAACACTTACTCGTAACTCGTTCATCTCCTGTAATGGTACATTACATGTGTTACAAAGTTCGTAATAAGGACGAAGATGGGCTCGGCGTGACTGGGACTCGTGTTTATTCAGAACTCTCAGATACAAACAAAATAAACTCGCGCTGACAGCGCTATCACAACTCAGTAGTTACAATATATAACTTTGTTAGCAATCGCTCCGTCTCTGGTCCATTGATGTCCGGTTCGCGAACAAATCATTCTTTTGAACCGGTTCATTTTAGGGAACCGGTCGAACCAGTTCACCAAATCGGACTGAATCGTTCTAAACGGTTCGCGTCTCGAGTCAGTGCTGATCCATCATTTACTAAAGTTACTAACTTTCTGACATGAGTGACAGTCCCTCCGACTAGAAATAAACTAATAACCTGAAGTATATGCTAGTAACTACAACAGTTCACTGAACTGAGACGTGCTGAGAGAAATGATGAGAAGTGAACTCAGGTCCATCCGTCTCTCTGGCAGGCTTGTGCCTCGTAGACCTCGTTAAACCACGCCCCCTCCGCTCATTTCAAATGCAAAGATGTCAGCCAATCACAACAGTGGGCATTTTTACTGAAGTCTCACAGCAGACACGCCCCTTGAAACAGGGCATTCAGCCACAGGGCAAACATCAGTATAGAAAAAATGCCTTTTATTTCTAAATTATTACATTTTATGATGTAAAAATCATACTAACAATATAAGTACACCTCAGAATACATTATAAAATAAAATAAAAAAATCCATGCCATGGGACCTTTAAGAACTTTTTTGAACCGCATGTGTTATTTAGGTTTGTCAATGGTTTAACTAACCTTTACTGATTTCGTTTAGTTTAGATTGGTTGAAAGAGATAACTGACTTTAGAATAAGGAGCATTTCCTAGTTTAGTAGCCAAAATATCATTGAAATCTTGTTATTAGGATATAAATTAAAAAATGTGTACAATTAGGGGTGTAACGATTCGTTTTAACAACGATTCGATTCGTATCACGATTTGAGGTTGTCGATACGATTCAAGGACGATATTGGTTCATTTAGAACGATACGATCCGAAACGATTCAGTGACTTGAAATCGATTCAGTAACTTTTTAGCCAAAAATTGTGTGACTGAAATAAATATCTGGATACTGCTCAATGCAGGTGAAGTTTCCAAGATTCCTGTTGTTTCTTGTAAGGGAATCAGGTATCAATTAATTATGGATATAAACAAACAAGTAAACAACAATTAATGGCAAATGCATTCAAATTTTATTTGAATAAAGTGCAACCAACAGTTTAGGTTGAATTAAAAGGAAGTTAACCTTTTCTGCTCTTATTTTCAATTTTCAATACATTTTCAATAAAAGCACAGTAAGTGCAACCAACATTTCAACAGTAGGTTAACCTGCTACTTCTGCTTTTGTTTTTTTCAACATAAAAATATTACAATATTAGTATAAAAAATAAAGTGCAACTAACTACTCTTCAGGTTTAATTAATAGTAGGTTTACCTGCTACTTTTGCTGTTGTTTTACAACATTAAAATAATACAAATACAATATTAATATCAAAAATAAAGTGCAACCAACATTTCTTCAGGTCTTCTTCTTCTTCTTCTTCTTCTGAATAAACTGGCTGAACCTGCTACTACTCTCAGTTTAATAAACAAACAATATTTAACAAAAATAAAATGTAACCAACTACTCTTCAATGACTCTACAGATTTCTTTTTCAAAAATATCAACATGATCTGACCGCAGAACACTTCTCTGTGCGTTCACTATGTTGCCAGCAGTATTAAAAACTCGCTCTGCAGGCACACTGGTGCCAGGAATTCACAGGTAACATTTAGCAAGGGTTGAAAGTACAGGTAAAACGTTACTAACTCAGCTCTTTCTCCTGGTGGCTTGATAATTTCTCGCACGTTGGCTTCTCTGTCATCCGCCACGCTATGTTTTGTTTTCTTAGCGCTGCTGCTGGTGCGTGCGTTGCGATGATGTCACAGATAGGCAGACTTAATCGAGTAAAGTTTAACGGCTTTATCATTAAAAGTGCTAAGAAAAAATATCCATATAAAGTCTGACGTGCTTAAATCCAATGCGTTATTTCCCATGATCGATACAATCGATTGATTACCTTTTAAAACGATGTTAGATCGATATATGTCGTCCGGAAGGCCATCTTGCCGAGCACAGATCGATGTAGTTAGATCATAGGAAAATAAATCGATACATCGATGTAGTAGATGAATCGTTACACCCCTATGTACAATACATGTTTTTTTATTTTGTGGGTTCCATATACTATTTTTATTATAATCAACAATTATTATGATGTTTATGGGTCAGACTGGCCCTAAATGGTTTTAATGAAATTCACCCAAAATTAAAATATTAAATAGTAATAGTAATTAAATAGTAATAGTGGCTCTTTTGATAATTGATAACAGGAGTGCTTTATACAAAAGTTCTTCATAGCTAAAATTGTGGTGTGCAACAAAGTAATCAATGTAGATTGCAGCCCCATGTTGTGTAAAAATAATCACCACATGATTACTCTGGAATGCAATAAATCAAGCTTGTGTAGATAGAAGCTAGAAACGTCCTTAGTCATCTTTATTTGCCATAACCCTTCACCCCTGGCTCTATAATGTAATTTTGAATCATTTTAATCCACAGTAAAAAAAAATAATTGTTTAACCCCAGTTAGCTGAAATTCGACCAGTCATGCCCCTCACTTCTTTTGTCTATCTTTCTCTCTCAGCCGTCCACTTCTGGCACCGACAGGGCCTCCACAGGTCCAGTGCCCCCTCCCTCCCCCATGCACCGCCGTTCGCCCATTCCCCGGCCCCGCGTGCCAGATGAAGATGACATGGTATCAGAGACCACTGACAGCACCATGATCATCCGCATGACTCCCCGCGTTGAGGGAGAGGAGATCCTCTCCGTGGAGTTCGGTCACGCAGAGGGGGTGGAAGTGGAGGAGGAAGAGGCGAGCAAAACTGAAGACAAATGAGAGAAAAGAAGAGGGCAAGGACAGAGCAGAGTAGGGATATGGTAGAAAGCCTGAAGAAAAGCCCAGTGCATACAACCCTTGTCATACTAGTGTACATGTTTCTGTATTAGTGTGTTGGTGAAATTCCTACAAATGCTTTGCAAACAGGTCATGCCAAACATGTTTTCAAGACTCTGGTAGAACCCTTTGGAGAACCTCAGGCTACCTGTTCAAAAAGGACAGTTCCCTGAGGAACCTATACGTTCCTTCTATAACTCTAAGGGCTGTTAATGGTTCTTCTAGTAACCTCATCATAAGACAAAGGTTTTGAGGCATTTGAAACATATTGAAGCTGATACGCGATATCTGAAGAACTTCCATTTGCGTAGAGGTTCTCGAGAGGTGGAAAATATTACATTTTTATAACCGCACTACTGTCTAAGTATTATTATATGATGTTGAAGAGAGCACCTGGGGAGTATTCCAGAAAGAAGGGTAAACTTACTGTCACATAATCCCCGAACTGTCGGTTGATTAACCCTAACCTTTCTTACTTGGTTATCGGTTCCAAAAACTTGTCCAAGTTCAGTCAAATCAAAGTATGTTCATTGTAAACACACAAAGACATTCTCAACAGGAGTCACACAGGAAATGGATGGTAAGAAGAAGCACGCTTTATGCTGTGTTCACGCCATGTCATAATAACCGTAGGCTCGAGATTACATTCTATTCGGAGCTGTTCGCGTCCTCGGACTATGGGTGTTTCTCAATTATTATTTGTTTATCCTCATTTCCTTTCCTATCTTCCTTTCCTCGCGTCTTATCTCCACCCCTTCAGGATGCGAGGGAAGGACGCAAGGAAAAGACGCGAGGACAGAAGAATCGCTCCCTTTAGCGTCACTTCGAAGCGTCGTCAATGATGACTCTTCACCGCTGGATTGCACGTCGGGATTCTTGAACATTAGAGATAACTATTTATATTGTAATAGTTTCAAACTCCACAAAATACCACATTTTTCCATATTTTATTTAAAGGGGTTATGAATTGAGAAATCAACTTTCCTTTGAGCTTTTGATATGTAAAAGTTCATGGTAATATAAGAATATCCGGTAAGTTTCAGAGCTGAAAACTTGCTTGTTAGTCAAAGAAAAGCTTTTATTGACGCCAGGCCCAGCAAACGATCGATCTCAGAATATGCCACACCCTGACATCATCGTGTGGTGAAACGCTGCCTCAACAGAAAAAGAACAAAGCCTGATTCTGTAGCCCCGCCCACCGACTCATGCCTGAGATGATATAGGCCTACATAGAGCTAAACCAGATCGAACTTCTAAGCAATAAACATACCACATAAGCTTCATTCGAATTCCAATATTATGAATGCATGGATGAACTTTATTTTTAATGAATATCCAGCTCACATGGGGAAGACATTGCGCGTCTGTTCCTTCATTTCACCACGGATTCGTTTGTAAACCAGAGACTGGATTTGCAGACAGGATGAGATTACATGAATGATTGAAGCAAAACACTAATGTGAGTAAAAAAATTTTTTTAAATGTGATAGTATTGCATTGTTACAGATCGTATTGATTATGTGTACGTGTCTGAACTGAACATACCTTGTTCTGGTCGGAATTTGAGGGAATTTCTGTAACTGGTTCATTGGTTTCATATGCAAATCTTATCCAATCATAGCAGTGGGCGTTTACTTCCAAGTCTTCAGTACGGCACGCCCATAAAACCGAGCGTTCCAGGAGAGAGCCTCAAAACCAGGGCAGAAAATAGCCTATTACTTATTCATTATGATGTTTTTGAATGTAAAAACCACGCAAACATCATAAGTTGACCTCAGACAACAGTATAAAAAAGCCAGTTCATGACCCCTTTAATATTACCATATATTACCTGTGCAATTAGAGAATTGAGATGCCCTAAAAGATGGCTGAGCTCATCGGTTTCCGGGTCATAGGATGGAGGACGGAGGAGCGAGGAAATGAGGAGAGATATTGAGATGCACCCTATGAATTATGCGTTTATATGGCGACACTATCAACTATCCTAAATTTATCTGCAGAGGTCAGGTGGTACAGCGGCCAAGTGGTACAAATAGGAGCTCTCAAAAAAATCCCTTCTTACAAATTCTACGAGGACATGAACACTTTACTTATCCTCTCTTCTTCTTTTGTTTATTGGCAATTTACATTCTTAGTGCATATCGCCATCTACTGAGCAGTTGTGCAGTAATTTTTTATGATCATGTTCTAATCTTTAATCAGTTTTTTGTTACTGCAAACAATAATTATATTGTTTATTTGACGCTAAATTTGTGAATTAAAAAAGAGAGACTGATTTAACGAAAACAGTATGATTTTTTGGTTTAGCCATTTTGCTTCCATATTGGTCACATATGTATTTTTTATATTTATATATTATATTTTTATATTATAGAAATACATTATATAGAAAACCTTTTGAATGCAAATCCAGGATGTGTGAGATGAGAATAAAACTGTAAATTTAGAGTAATCAAATAAAATAGAATAAACATTGCTTTAAGTTATAATAGTGCTTTATAATATTTTTTTATATGATATAATATTGTGTGAAATCTGTCATGCCTCATCAATAAGGCATGCATGTGTTGAATACCTCTGAAGTAAACTAACCCTGAAAGTTACCTCAGTTTTTGGAACCGAGAGTTGAGGTTATATGTGTACTTATCTGTAAACATTCCCGGGTATGTGACATAACCTGCTTTCTGGAATACCCCCTGTGGGGTGTTGGGCGTGGCCGAGAGCCGTGAGAACGGAGCGAAGCCGGTGGTGCAAGTGCTATTGAGCGTAACCTGATCACCACACTGGTCGCGAGTCTCACGTAGGAGCTCCGGAAGGATAAAATGAGGAGTGACAGCATCACTCCATTCCCACGGCTCTTGGCTCCGCCCTGCTTGCCACACCCCCAACATTACTTATACTCTTCTCCCAACTGCCATTGGAGAGATAAACGGATAGCCCCGCCTCAAACTCCCACCATTGGTTGAGGCAGTGTTGCTGTGTGAGTAATGTTTTGAAAGCTCCACAGTGTTTACATTTGTCAGTGGAAAGAACCTGTTTGCTCACCTCTAGCTGTCGCTGTATATTAAGGTGGGATAGGTAAAGGTATTTCAATATGGAAAATCACCTTTTACTTCCCTTTAAGGACTATGATTGATGTTTAGGACTGAAGGGCCATTAGGGTCAGCAGAACTCCCTGTGTAATGGAAAGTAATCGTGACTGTTTTCCACAGCACATGCTGCTCTAACTCAAAGACTGCCTGCTGCTCTGCATCTTATTCCAACATCCTGTCTGTTATTGCCTTAGCGGATTCCCTCTGTACACATGATCTTGTACACACATTTACACAAGGACCTTGTAAAGTTATTTCTAGTTAAATCAAGTGTATAATTTACCAAAAAAGAAAATCCTGGCATCATTTACTGGGCCTCATGTCGTTCCAAACGTATTTTACTTTCTTCTGTGGAACATTAAAGTAGTTTAAAATATTGAAATATAATAAAACATTAAAATATTTTGAGAAATGGAAATCAGTGGGTTTTTTTTCCTTTTTGTTTTGTTTTTACATACAATGGAAGTCAATGGTCACCAAAACTGTTTGGGTAAAAAAATGATGCAAGATTTGGCATTTTTAGGAGACTATCCCATTAATTTCTGTCTAGTCACATTAAATGCACGTTAACATTTAATGAGCTGTGGTGTTTTAAAGTAATGTTGTGTTACATTACCATGTGAAGGGGATTTTCATGCTTTATTGGATACAAATGTTACATTTCGTTTAAAAGGTGAGTCTAGAAAGCTGAACAAATTTGTTATGGTCTCTCTCAAAAGACTTGTGAAAGTCACATGGTGAAAATACCCTGTGTGCTTTGATATGTACTACGAGTACTAATCAATTATGAATGATTTTTTAGTGTTTCCAGGTCAGTTCATGCTGAACTACTAGTGTGAATTGAAAACACCAACGAATCTATAAATGGAAAGTTACTGCATCATTTTAATTTGTATTTGTTGAGAATCCTTCATGTGCGTCTCAGACAGCCCTCATTTCTCTCAAGAGATTAGAAGGAGAATGGGCAGGAATTAGGTTGATTGTATGTAATAGCTGGTCTATTTTTGTATACAGACACGTAAACAACATTGCCTGAGCCCTGTGACGGGACCCACTAACAACTCTTTACAGTATAGCTTACTTTTTGTTCACAGGAGGGGTGCCAACCCATGAAGATTTTGTCCCGGGCAGGCGCTGTAAATTTAAACTGATAAAACCTGGATGTATGTGAAAAAAAAATAAAAGTGAACATCTCTAAATGCTCCTGGAAATCCATGGTCCGATTTAGACATAGACTAAGACATACACACTGACAGGAAGAGCACAGGAAGAATGAGGTTTTTTTCATTGTTCCTTTCTTGCTCCACAAGACCAGAGGCAGGAAATATGTAAAGGCGGGAATCTGAGGGACAATCCTGGGCATGTTAAGTGACTGCTGAACAACTAGGCCTTCACTTTACAGCAGCATGCAGGGGCTGTTAAAGGGACAGTTACCCAAAATCAACAAAGAAGATATTTTGAAGAATATATCAGTGGTTTTTATCCATTCAATCAAATTCAGAGCATTCCGATGTTGTTTTGGACCCCTTTTGATATTCATAACATGGACAAAAACAGTTGAAACATTCTTCAAAATAATAAAGAAGGAAAGTTAAACAGGTTTGGAATGACATGAGGGTCAGTTAATGATGACAGTATCTTCTTTGTAGGGTGAACTATCCCTTTAAGAAGTTTCTGTTGTGGTTAGCTATTGAGCTAGCCTAGAAATCTAGATGCACCCTAGCCAGCAAATATAATTTGCAGCCAGGGTAGTCTAGCAACTCTCCGTTGGCTTGTGAGCTGGAAAAACCAAACTCTGGTCATTCAATCACATAGTGTATAGAGTCGGGGGGCGGGCTTAACATAATGACGGCAGAGTTGCGGCGGTTCCACCTGCTACTTGTAAACAAAGAAGCTGGCGAACAGCGGTCTTTCGAATCAGCTTTGGCCGCTACTCTGGAAGACTTTGAGTTAAGCTTTTCTTTGAGAAAAGAACAAAGAATGGCACTGAAGTCATTCTTAAGAAAGGAAGATGTGTTCTGAGTTTTGCCGATCGGATACGGGGAAAGTTTAATTTATCAACTAGCTCCGCTTCACCTTCTTCGTTGCTCTGGTTGGTTGTAGCGCTATCCTATTGTGTGCAGAGGGAATTTGAAAGACAACCATTTATCCCGCCCCTCGGATTAAGCCCTGCCAATGGTGTGTTCCCAGACTCAACATCTTGATGTGGGTCTGGCTTAGAAAATTATAAAATGTTTATATATAAATTATATATATTTACACTCACCTAAAGGATTATTAGGAACACCTGTTCAATTTCTCATTAATGCAATTATCTAATCAACCAATCACATGGCAGTTGCTTCAATGCATTTAGGGGTGTGGTCCTGGTCAAGACAATCTCCTGAACTCCAAACTGAATGTCAGAATGGGAAAGAAAGGTGATTTAAGCAATTTTGAGTGTGGCATGGTTGTTGGTGTCACACAGGCCGGTCTGAGTATTTCACAATCTGCTCAGTTACTGGGATTTTCACGCACAACCATTTCTAGAGTTTACAAAGAATGGTGTGAAAAGGGAAAAACATCCAGTATGCGGCAGTCCTGTGGGCGAAAATGCCTTGTTGATGCTAGAGGTCAGAGGAGAATGGGCCGACTGATTCAAGCTGATAGAAGAGCAACTTTGACTGAAATAACCACTCGTTACAACCGAGGTATGCAGCAAAGCATTTGTGAACCCACAACACGCACAACCTTGAGGCGGATGGGCTACAACAGCAGAAGACCCCACCGGGTACCACTTATCTCCACTACAAATAGGAAAAAGAGGCTACAATTTGCACAAGCTTACCAAAATTGGACAGTTGAAGACTGGAAAAATTTTCCCTGGTCTGATGAGTCTCGATTTCTGTTGAGACATTCAGATGGTAGAGTCAGAATTTGGCGTAAACAGAATGAGAACATGGATCCATCATGCCTTGTTACCACTGTGCAGGCTGGTGGTGGTGGTGTAATGGTGTGGGGGATGTTTTCTTGGAACACATTAGGCCCCTTAGAGCCAATTGGGCAACGTTTAAATGCCACGGCCTACCTGAGCATGATGGCTACTTCCAGCAGGATAATGCACCATGTCACAAAGCTCGAATCATTTCAAATTGGTTTCTTGAACATGACAATGAGTTCACTGAACTAAAATGGCCCCCACAGTCACCAGATCTCAACCCAATAGAGCATCTTTGGGATGTGGTGGAACGGGAGCTTCGTGCCCTGGATGTGCATCCCACAAATCTCCATCAACTGCAAGATGCTATCCTATCAATATGGGCCAACATTTCTAAAGAATGCTTTCAGCACCTTGTTGAATCAATGCCACGTAGAATTAAGGCAGTTCTGGAGGTGAAAGGGGGTCAAACACAGTATTAGTATGGTGTTCCTAATAATCCTTTAGGTGAGTGTATATATAGGCTACAGTATATACATGCAAATATTTCTTAAATATATACATGAATGAGGGTGTATTTATTTATACATTATAATTATAACTTTTATTTTGGATGCGATTAATCACGATTAATCAATTTGACAGCACTAATTTGAATATAATTGAATAATTTTCCATATTTTTTAAAAGCTGTTTATCTTGCCGCTTAAACTATCGTTTCTGCCATAAATCAAAGGTATGATGATTAAGGTCAATCAAGGTTTTCTCTAATGAATTTGTGATGTGATGAGTTATATTGAGTTCATTCTTGCTGTCTGAAAACATAGATCTTGGTATTTTAATGTTTCTATAGTTCTTTAGATTAACAGTATTTGTTTTAAGGTTTACAGTTCAGTTTAAACCACTTGGAAGAATACACTTTAATGTTGTGTATAGGCCCTTGTGTAAATTGTGTAAGACTCCATATAAGAAACATATAATTGCTTTTATAATTCACTGAATAGTAGGCTATATCTGTTTATTGGCACACTGTACAGTGTGGTCCAAGAGTCCGAGACCACTATGAAAATGATTTCATGTTTTGCTCTCTTTGCTTATTTAATACCAATTTTTACATTGCAAAATATGAAAACATTTTACAGTTTTTTTTATAGGTCTCTGTACCATTAATCAGACAAAATGTGTTTATTGGATTGGTGATGTGCAGAATATATATATATATATATATATATACAGGGCCGGCCCGTGGCATAGGCGGAATAGGCAAATGCTAGGGGCGCCACTCATCCATAGGGGCGCCAAAATGTATTACTGATACTATTTTATTCATATTAATTTGAAATATTACCAAATAAAGCGCAAAAAATCTTAACTAAGTTCCCCGCATCTTCCCGTTAAGCATCATCAATCTCCCCCGCCGAGCTACTTGAAGTGCGTCAGAAATATAACGCGTGATCAGTTTAACGTTGGGAATTTGTTGTGTCGTGTCGCGTCGCCTCTCGCCGCATCTAATGTAGACAGGATTGCTTTCATTTTTAGGGTGCTTGGCCGCTCGCTCCAGGTGTAGACACGGTGATAGTTGCCTGATAATTTATGTGGCCGACGGATGGCCGAATTGTAGTGTCATAAAAAACAGAAGCCCTCTGATGCAGGCGAGATAAGGGAAACACTGCAAAAATGCTCTTCTTATTTAGTATTTTTGTCTTGTTTCTAGTGTAAATATCAAAAAATTCTTAAACCAAGATGCATTTACTAGATAAGTAAAATAATATTTTTTTCTCTAGTGAGTTTATGCTTAAAACAAGCTAAATTATCTGCCAATGGGGTGAGAAAAATAATCTTGTTTCTGATTGAAATCTTGTTTCTTGTTTCTGTCCCAAACAGAAATAAGATAATTTTTCTCACCCCATTTGGCAGATAATTGTGCTAGTTTTAAGCTAAAACTCACTTCATTCTGATTTTTTCCCCCCAGAAAACAAGAAAAAAATTATCTAATGTATTTCAGTAGTAAATACATCTTGATTTAAGAATTTTTTGATGTTTGGACTGGACACAAGAAAAAATTACTAAATAAGAAGACCATTTTTTTTGCAGTGTAAAGACAGAGGTAAAGTGATGTAATGAATGAACAGTTTATTTAATTGCATAGTAGTAAAATACTAATGTACGCTAATTAATTCCAGTTTTACCTTAAACTATATGCAAGCAGCTGTTCTGGGTTCTCCAGTGGCCACAGATAGTGTATTTTGTAAAAAAAAAACATAATAATAATATCTGTTCTTTTAAACGCATGTAATATTACTTTTTTAATAGCCTAATGTTTTTACTCTACAGTTGCGCAGTTTTAAGGGGACATATGGACATTTTAAAATGTATTTGCCGAAATTAGTAATGATATTTATATACAGGTTTATTTAAAATAGCAACATTTTATGTAAATTTAACATTAAATATCTAAATTTCTCAGTTTAATTCATGGTGAAAACATGAATGTGCATATTAATGGAAGTTTGCTGCCATCTACTGGAAAACAAACACTTTTGCTAGTTCTCAATAGTTTGTGCATGAATGCCAGATGCAATTACTTGTTATTTGTGTTTAGGCTGTAATGTGACGTAGGTGCTATTTTTTTTTATAGTTTAACTATCATCAGCCTTTTAAAAAAATTTAATAATAATAATATCATGAACCTAATGACGGGGTAGAATGGACTGGACATCACATAAAACAACAACAATAAAAATTAAAAAACATCAATGCATTAAAAAAAAAACAGTACCAGTGTTTCCGCAACTAAGACTGAAAACATGTAGGCCTAGTGCTAAACCTTGATACAAGGGGCACCAAGTAAAATCTCGCCTAGGGCAGCAAATTGGTCAGGGCCGGCCCTGTATATATATATATATACATGGGGTATTTTCAGGTTTAAATTAAAAGATTTTGAAAGGCCAGATTTTTTTACTGTCTCAAACTTGACACTATTGCATATAATCTTATTAAAGCAGATAAGCACAATCTGTACTATTATTAAAAAGGGTGCCCAGCAATATGCCTCTTTAAAATGTATCCACAAACATGTTGTGTTAAATGATGACATATTTGTTCACATTTTACTTGTATAGCTATAGCTTCTAAATAAAAGACATGTATCCTACCCACAGTGACAGTTCTTGTAGTCGTGTCGTGTGTGTATAATTGCATGTCTTTTTAACATCATCGGGGGGCTGACTGAGAGTTTGAGTTAATGAGGACTGAAAAGTGGCCTGTAGTCTCTCTAGTAGGATAGGAAACGCGTTCATTTTCCCTGCATGAACAGGAGGAGCGAGCGTTTTGCGTCACTGCAGTCAGTCAGCTGTGTGCGCGCGTCTCGTGCTGCATGTTTCACTCAGGCGTGTTTATCTTCACTTCACGAGACACTACTAAACTTTCAGCCTTTCAAACCAGCGAGACTGAACACTGCTTTTTCAACAAGTGGATAAAAGAGTGGAATAAAACTTGAAGGAAACGGTTTAAGGAGGGAACAGGGCGGAGGAAGGAGTTTGTCGTGCTGGCCTGAGACGTAAGCACATTCTTTCACTTATGCCGCACATGCTTCATATTTTGTTATGAGGTATATAAAAGCACTATATTGTGAAACCATATGGCGACTGTATCAAATTAGTGTAAGACAAATGCAACTGTCACGGATATTATAGCCAATTGTGTTTTTTCGCCAGCGCTGTCAGTCCTGCAAACTAATTTAATAAAGTAAATATCAAGTTGCAGATCATCCTGAATCATAAACTAAACATCCCGTTTCTCTGTTTGAAATCATATTATCGGCTTGAGTTTTGTCGAAAGAGCAGCTGTATCTTCTCTAGTCTAAACTGTTATTAGTGTACCTCTATACGTGCCTAAGCCTTAAATTATAAACTACACTGTGTTTTCATCGTACGAATGGTTAACTTGTAAATTACGGGTTATACAGCAGTATTTTGGGTGTATCAAAGTCCGGGTGTGCCCGGTACAAATCCAGCGGATGTTCACTGAACTAGTCATCATGTAATTTCGGAAAAGTCATGTCAGTTGAATCAGTTTAGACGTGAGCGGTTTCCACTTCCAGCCTGGGCTGTTTAACATCTTTGGGCAGATAGTGGCTCAAGTTGTTGCTTGAACGTGATCACGTCGAGGGTGACTGTGTTCTGGACAGCGCGTGCTGTTTGTAAAAACGCTCCAGTTGTTTATGTCCGTTTGGGACAGTTCACCCAAAAAGGAAAATTCGGACATTTAGTTATCCATGGTTTTCCTGAAGCCATATGGTAAATTTGTGTGAGAAACAGACCAAAAATGTATTTTTTTCCCCACTCCTAATCTGACTCCACTTTAACTCCGTAAGAGAATGAGACTTTTTTTTTTTCTTGCAACTCTGACAATTCAGAATTTTTCAATGCAATTTTGAGAAGGAAAAAAAAAACATGACAAGATCTAGGCCTAGACTTGAACTTGAAATTCTGAGAAGAAAAATCTGAATTGCGAGCTTAAAGTCCCCATGAAATCAAAATGGAAGGGGTTTTTTTGTGGCTGTTAGTAGGTTAGCCTTGCTGTTATCTATAATCTAGTGTGCTACAAAACAGTGTCAATTTGCATTTAGAAGATAAATGTTCAAAACTTAGTAATTTCCGCCAATATGGATCAATGATTTTGATGACATCACTCTGCACTTCAGCTAAATGATTTTCTGTCCAATCAAATGCTCTCTAGAATCTGAAGGCCCGTCCCCTACATTATAAATAGACGCTGCAGCTTAAATCAGTCACTTGTTCAGACATTTACTATTTTCTACATGGTGAATGGCACATAGTGCACTATATAGGGGATAGGGAATGATCATATAGTAAATATGCTTTCAATTGGTGAAGTCTGGTTTCACGTTAGTGTCACGCGAACCACCACAGCTCCAGTGCAGAGATAAAATAGCACAGGTACACACCAACTTTTTGGGACTTTAGCTTATTCACCGTATCCCCCAGAGTTAGGTAAGTCCATACATACCACACTGCTAGCCTAGCTTAGCACAAAGACTGGAGATAAACGGCTCCAGCTAGCCTACTGCTCAATAAGTGACAAAATAACGCCAACATTTTCCTATATACATGTTGTGATGTGTATAGTTACATTCTGTACTAAAAGTACTAAAAAAAAAATATTTATTTTTTCTAGATTTGCGATTTTCTAGGCTGATATGGCCAGGAACTATTCGCTCATTCCTGCATAATGATCAATAGAGGTGTGCCAAAAAATCGATTCACAGCAGAATCTAGATTCTCATTTCAACGATTCAGAATCGATCTGAAATGTCCAAGAATCGATTTAATAAATTAATAAAATCAGCTGGCTGTTCGACGTACGGACGTCATCACCACGCAGCCAGTTTTTGAACGTGAGCGGCAAATCACTAAAACAGAGAGGAAGCAAATATGGATGAGAGGGAGATCCAACCAGCCCGTCTTCACTTAAAGCTAAAGTTTGGCGTCATTTCGGTTTTTACCGAATGCCTGGAAGCACTGCGCTGGACATGACACACACAGTGTGCAAGCTTTGCAAAATGAAGACCAAGTACTTCGGCAGCACAACAAATGCGCGGGCTCATATTACTAGGCATCACCCGGAGCTCAGCGACACGGAGCAGAGTCAGCCGCCAGCTGCAGACCAACGCACACTGCAGTGTTTCACGAAACTCCCTGCCAACTCCGAGAGGGCAAAAAAAAATAACTTATGTCCAAAAATAAGTTCATGTCCAGTTTTCATGATTTGTTGAAAATCATATAATCAGTTGCACAGTTTACAGTTCTATTGTTGCAAGAGACACTGTCATGAACATTTCAGACAGGTAGCTTAGGGGTAACTGTTACTATTTTTCATTTTGAAAGAAGCACTTTATTTTCATAACTTGTTATTCTTTAAGTTACTTTGTCTGACTGAGAAATATAGATTTTTTTTGTCGTCACTGTTTGTGTTCTACATGATATTTGTGGTAAACTGCAACTTTCCTGGGAAATCCATCTATTTTCAACCATTTTGTATTTTGAAGAAGCACTTTATTTTTGTTCCAACTTATTTTATATCTAGCTACTAATGAGTAGCAATTGAGAACCAGACAATGTTTTTGATAAAAGGCACTTTCCTGAGAATTGAACTTAATAAATGTGAAAAAGACACTTTAATGTCTTCGTTTGTCATTCTGTATAGCAAAGCAGATGAGAGTAGATCATGATCAGAAACCCGATTAGAAATCATTTGGATAAAATCGAATCGTTTTGAATCGAAAATCTTTTTGAATCGAAAATCCATTATGAATCGAATCGTGGCCTCAAGAATCGGAATATAATTGAATCGTGAGATGGTAAAAGATTCCCACCCCTAATGATCAAGGAGCTTTGCTGCCGTACCATGAGTGCAGCGGCACAATGATATTACGCAGTGCCTGAAAATAGTCCCCAGCACTCTCTGTGCAAGCAGGTTGTCACGTTGGTTATGTTGACAGAAGTTAGCCTATTTTCAGGCGCTGCATAATATCATTGCGCCGCTGCACTCATGGTACAGCAGCAAAGTCCCTTGATTATTACTCAGGAATGAGAGTATAGTTCATAGCCATATCGGCCTAGAAAATCACTTAGTACATGATGTAACTATACACATCACTACATGTAAATAGGAAAATGTTGGCGTTATTTTGTCACTTATTGAGCAGTAGGCTAGCTGAAGCCGTTTACCTCCAGTCTTTGTGCTAAGCTAGGCTAGCGGTGGGTGCATCAGACAGAGTTAGGGCACGCACAGAGATGAGAATGGTATGTATGAACTTCTCTAAACCTTTCGGTGAATAAGCTAAAGTCCCAAAGAGTTGGCATGTTCCTTTCAAGAGATTAGGAGGAGAAACTGTTAGGAGGAAACTGCTGCTTTACAGAGCTGTGGTATAAATTAAACATTATTGGCCATTTAAAAAAGGGGGCGGGATTGTTCAATATGGCCCGCCCTGTCTTCCTATTTCAGTGGAAATTGTCAATAATTATGTCTGCGTGTTTCAAGGCACTTCAGTTAGCCTTTAAATCTCACAATTCTTCAGAGAACCGTCAGAATTTTAATCACATTTGTAAAATAGACAGAAATACATTTATTTTATTTTATTCCATAGCAGAAACAAAAACAGAATTTCAAAATATAAACTAGGATTTCTGAGAAGTTTAAATTGTTGCAATATTTTATTCCATGGCGGAAATAAGCTTTCCATATTTATGGGCGGAGCCTAACTGGTTGCAGAAAAGGACAGTTCTGCCGTAGCAAACTGGGGAAGCTACAGAATAAAAGACTAAACAAAGTTAATTTCGAGTTTGTATCTCACAATTCTTAGAAGGATAAACAGAATTGTGAGATATACTCGTTATTCTGTCTTTTTTTCCTCAGAATTGCAAGTTTATATCCCTTCAGAATTGTGAATTGTTATTGAAGTCCAAACTGGGAGATATAAACACGCAAATGCAAGAAAAAGAGTCAAGAATTGTGAGATAAAATAGGCTATGTTTAATAGTGATCTATGTAAAATGTTATAGGTTTAAATATTATTTCATGCTGTAACTGCTATGTATGTATATCCCCTATGAAGTGCATGTGTGAATATTATGTAGACTCAAATTCATGCTTTAATAGGAGACTAATCATTGCAGGTTTCATCAGTCCAGTCTGTGACTTTCAAGATAAACGTCTGTGTTTAGCTTCAAAGGGTGACTGAATTCTATAAAAATGAAGACCATGTTTTTGGCATTCCAACTCTGACATGTTTCTCTTATTCTGTGGATTTTGCCCATTTTCCTCCACTTGTTATTTTTCTGCAGCCACTATGAGCACGCAGCTGCAAGTGACATAACTGTGACGTCTGCTCCAAGTGGGTCTATAGTTTGTGAGTTATTTTGAACATGATGGTGCTTTTTCTGTAAAAAAAAAAAAAAAAAAAACTGAATGCAAAAACTCATCTTCTGTGAATGTCTCTTTACACTAAAATAGAATGTTTTTTCACTGTCTTGCACCATGAGCAATTTAAGCAAGATGCGTCATATTCAGAAACCAATGAAACTATCTGCTGGAAATGTGTAACTGCCATTACAATGCATTGCATGCAGACAGCACTTTGTCAGTTATAATCCATAAGTTTTTCCGTGTTTGATGGGGTGTGATACTGAGCGCATAGACGTGTTGGGCCGCTTTGTCCAGTTTGTAGTCTATCATTCCCGAATATGCCCTTAAGTACATTCCTCAGTGAGGAGTCAGTGAAAACAGACTATGGCACTAACGCTTTTTGTCCTAGTGCTTTGTATGCGTGTGTGTTGTGATGAGGTGGAGAACACGCACAGTCACTTGTTTGCTGTCAAAATGGATGCCTGTCATGTCTTGTCTTCCTCAGGCAAACCAAGCTGACCAAGGTAATTCCTATACTGCTGTTGTGTAGAGTGAAACATGCTCAGTCAGAAGCTGTAGTGTGTCTGATTTATGAGTGATATATTCATTAATATGAGCTCATAAATTGAATGTATAATAAACAAATGATAAAAATGTTGTTTAAAACCTCATACATTAGAATGCTGCTGTCACTGCTTGACATCAACTACCAGTTATTATTGCATGACGCTGCATTTAAAATAACCATGTTTAAAAAGATAATGAGTGACATCACTCGTGGTATCACCTTAATTTTGCTTGGTAATATAATTAAAGGATATCCTATGTTACATAGTACCTTAATTTTCTTTTCCCTAATTATACATTAGTTCAACTTTGTAAACATCTGAACTCCATGAGACACCCTGTCACACCCCTCTATATACTGGCAATACAAGGAAGACTTCATGTTACATAATTGCTGTGAATCCCTGTCCTCTATCCAGGAAACCAGCTCACACCAGCAGATGGTGCTGTGCTCCATGGTCTCTACATTTATGGACCCGTATCTTCAATATGCCAAAGAAAGATGCAAATCTTTTTTGTGGATACAGATGTTCTTTATTGGCATTGATGGTTACATGCAGAATCTTTTCAATGCACAAGGTTCTGTTAAAAAGGTTGTTTAGATTATAAAATGTTCTTCACACTAAGAAAACTTTTTAAAGTCACCATGAAATCAAAATTGACCATTCTTATTTTTTATGGAATATTGCAGTATTTATTGTAGTTTATTTTTTTTAATTAATTTGCTTCTATAACGTCCCTCCCTCTTGCAGCGACATCTCTTCTCTGATGACGGCGAGAGGGCGGGGCAACCTGTCACTCACAGGAAATCGACCGATAATACCAAACCAATTCCCCACAGACAATATCACGCCCCGCCCTACATTTCTTTAGTTTGAGAAGCCATTTAATTCGTATACGTCAAAATCGTTTCATGTCAACATTAAGGGCGTTTTCACACCTACCTTGTTTGGTCCGGATTTTCGGACTTTTCAGTTTGGTCCGAATCAAAATTGCAGGTGTGAAACCTCCCCCGTACCACGGTCCGGACCAAACAGACGAAATTTGGTCCGACGAAAAGAGGTAGTCTCGGTCCGGATCAAACTGAACAAAGGTTCGGTTCGTTTCTAGTGTGAAAGCATTTTCTGTATGGTTCGGACTTTCAGACCATTTACAGGAAGTTCCTGTTTATGTTTAAATATTATAACGTTATTTTTAAAATCAATCTAGGCTACATTGATTATGAAAAGTGAAAATATGCGCAATATGTCAGTAGACAGAAAGTCAGAAATAATTTTGAACGAAATTTTGTATGATTTTGCTTAGAAAGCATTTCTTTAATGGGAATTTCGTTTTGTATAAATTGTATCTTAATTTTAATCAACGTTTAATCAGATAATTGCCTGGATTTAATAAATAAGAAGCAAATAGTCTGTAGCAGACAATAATCACTGGAGCGATCACATATGCTTTACACATGAACTGGAGCGGGTCTCAAATAAACCGAAACTCAGCAGGCTACTTGCCTCACAAACATGAGAAATATGTGTATATAAAGCTTGAAATGTCCACTTTTAAACGTAACGAATAAAAAAAATAGTCAAGCAATGCGCACTGTTCAATAGTGGCAACGACGATATGCGTCCGTTCATTCAACTTGTCAAAGACGCTGACGTCAGACGCACGTCCGTTTACAAACCAATCAATGTCCAGATGCCGCCCACATAGATGATGACGAGTGGACATGTAAAGTTCTTTAGTCCGCTCACATAATTGCAATGTGAAACCAAACCAAACCAAAACATGAACTTCGGTTCGGACCTTGGTGCGGACTTTCAGGTGTGAAAACGCCCTAAGAGTGTATGTGAAAGATTCAGTTTCATTGGCCTAAAACATAAATGTTCTTATTTTAGGCTAGACGTTTGAGTTTTATCAACCTAAAATACTTGTTTTGTTTTTTTTCTGGATGAGGCATTGATTTATTTTCCTTTCCTTTGGTATTTTCTGGCAGTCCCTGGGCAGAAGTAAACTTTACTGGGTGCTTCTGTAAAGAGTGTGCAATGTGTGCAACAGATGTCAGACACCCAGAACACGGCTGGCTTGCCACATGCACGTACATATATGTCTGTACGCCTCGGTGGAGACTCTGACTCACTCATGAGGTCACTGCTCATTGACAGTAGGTTGGGTAAAACCTTTGTTTTCACTGTTTGACTTTTCATAGTTTACACCGACTTTTCTGACCTGTGCTGCCAAGACCAGTATTCTCAGAAGAAACCAGTTCCTTGAAAATGTATGCGCTCAAACTGTTTCTTCGACAAGATAAAAGTTGAGGTATTGCGTCATACCTTAGTGGACATTATCCCTGTAATTTTGAGGTTTCCCACCCTTTTCTGTTACTCTGTAATTTGCTCCTGAAATAGCACACACTGAGGCCATTGTGTGTCAGCAATACCAAATTCATCGCTGCATTGAGACGAGGTTGTACACGTCTCTGCTGACTTTCCCTTTCTGAACTCACTGCCTCTTTCCATTAATTGTGAAGGGCTTGAATGAGTGGTGGCAGCTGTCAGCTTTTCCTAATCCCACTGCTCACTTTGCTGAAATTTTTCTGCTCTAAGCTGCTTAACTGAGGTGGTCGTGTTCGGCTTGGCCTCTTAACTTGAAGTCGCATACCTGTGTGTTTGCATAGCACCTGCACACACTTTATAATTCATTGATGGATCAAGCTAACAGCGAAGTTTTGTGCAAATATTTGTCTTTCATGTTTTCTGTGGAGCTAGATCTACATCAAAGAGCATTTGGATACTTGCCATACTTAAAATGCATTGCATATACCGATCAGGCATAACATTATTCCTAATAATAAACATTATTCCTTCCTAATATTGTGTTGGTCCCCCTTTTGCTGCCAAAACAGCCCTGACCCGTCGAGGCATGGACTCCACTCGACCCCTCTAGGTGTGCTGTGGGATCTGGCACCAATATGTTAGCAGCAGATCCTTTAAGTCCTGTAAGTTGTGAGTTGGGGCCTTCATGGATCGGACTTTTGTTCTGCACATCCCACAGATGCTCGATTGGATTGAGATCTGGGGAATTAGGAGGGCGCATTATAGGCCACAGCCACCAGGGAATATCGTTTCCATGACAGGGTGTACATGGTCTGCAACAATGCTTAGGTAGGTGGTATGTGTCAAAGAAACATCCACATGGATGGCAGGGCCCAAGCCCAAAGCATCACACTACCTCTGCTGGCTTGCCTTCTTCCGATAGTGCATCCTGGTGCCATGTGTTCCCCAGGTAAGCGATGCACACACACCTGGCCATCCACTTGATGTAAAAGAAAACGTGGTTTATCAGACCAGGCCACCTTCTTCCTTTGCTCCGTGGTCCAGTTCTGATGCTCACATGCCCACTGTTGGCGCTTTCGGCGGTGGACAGGGGTCAGCATGGGCACCCTGACTGGTCTGCGGCTATGCAGCCCCATACACAACAAACTGCAATGCGCTGTGTATTTTGACACCTTTCTATCAGAACCAGCATTATTTTGAGCTACAGTAGCTCGTCTGTTTGATCGGACCACATGATCAATGATCCTTGGCCACCCATGACCCTGTTGCCGGTTCACCACTGTTCCTTCCTTGGAGCACTTTTGATAGATACTGACCACTGCAGACCGGGAACACCCCACAAGAGCTGCAGTTTTGGAGATGCTCTGACCCAGTACTCTAGCCATTACAATTAGGCTCTCAAATCCTTACGCTTGCCCATTTTTCCTGCTTCTAACACATCAACTTTGAGGACAAAATGTTCACTTGCTGCCTAATATATCCCACCCACTAACAGGTGCTGTGATGAAGAGATAATCAGTGCTATTCATAATTTTATGCCTGATCAGTGTATATCATTTCATTGCATTAGATAACAAAATATTACACCAAATTGCATTTATTTAAAAACAGATACCACAAGCATACTTTTTACTAGCAAAAATATTTTTATAAGCTAAACAATACCTATTGTTCAAAATAAAGACACTTTCTAGTTGTTGAATATTAGTTAATTGTTTATGAGATGATCTACACCTGCATGAACTTGGGAACTGTCTTTATACAGTATACTTCAGTTGGTTAAATGTCCATCCAAAAATTACCCAACAAAAAGTTAGTTCTGAGGAAAGGTCTAGCATTAGGTTTGATATTTAGTAATCTAAATATAATATTTGTTCCATTTTTAAACGAATAACTTTTTAACCCAAATATGAACATTGACAGTGACATCATGATGTTCCAAACCCATATAACTTTTCTTGGAACCTAAAGGGAGAAATTCTGAAACAAGCCCCGGCTTTTCTTCTCCATGCAATTTCAAATGAATGGAAAGACTAAAGCCTTCACGTTTCAAAAAGGAAGGAAATTCATACATGTTTGGAACTACATTGTGATGACTTGTCAAGATGTTGAGCCCATTTGTTTAAACAGCCTTACAATGAGATCCACTTTATTGGATTTGCATTGTTTTATATAGCAGCACTTCAGTCTTTGTGTTTTTGGCCTGTCATATTTCATGTTTTTATCAGCTTAGCTCACATATCACATAACGCGCCTAATGCAGTGAATGGAAAAATCCTTTCATTTGGAATCTTGGAAAGTTAAATCACAAGACCGATTTTAAACTATATAGATGGTGTATGTGTATATATATATATATATATATAATATCGGAGTGAAAATCTCAAATTATTTTGGGACAAAATAACTTTGTCTTTTGATAAACTAACTCTGCATAGATATCTTATTGATTGTGAACTAATTAATGTATCATTTCTAATGGAGTTTATACAATTCTACAGTAGTTATGGAGAACGCCTCATATAGCTTTCATTTGCATTGAATTGCAGTTGGTTGGTGAAGTAAGGTGGCCTCTTGGTGACCTGTTTTGTACTTTGTCAACATTTATCTTTGTGGTTCTAGTGGCGCCATATTCTTGGTTTATTATTATTATTTCCACTGAAGTAGATTTCAGTCATATCTTTTATTACCCTAATTTGATTTTACCATTTAATTGGTTTTATCATAGACTAGGGGTGTAACAGTACACGTATTCGTACTGAACCGTTTCGGTACAGGGCTTTCGGTTCGGTGCGCGTGTGTACCGAACAGTGCCGAATGTAATCTTTAACAGTCGGCTTGTTTTAAGCGCGGAACACACTTCAATCCTAGTTCCCACTCTAACATATTAAGTATTCAGTCCATTTTATCACGAAATTCAAACGATAAATGCCGGTTTTGACGCTCTATAATGTGACGACTGATCACTGTATGCGCGTCAATTCAAGCGGCCGCGGCGCGAGCGCGTGAGCGCGTGAACGCGATCATCTCTTCCAGAAGAATAAACAGGAATTAATATCTTAAGGTATGTAGAGGATAACACTTACTGAAACGTATCATATGTCGTGTAATCGCTCAATCAGTGTTTCAACCGCGGAAAGACATTAAACAGCTTGTAAACAATGTCACGCAGCATCATTTACCTCAGATTCAGAAGTCATTCAGTGTCCACAGCTGTTAGTTCACTAGAGAAATCAACTCTTTCACTAAATATATGCACTATATTAGCCTATATATATTAATTCTACTTAACCTGTTAGTGATGTCTTGATTATTTAATGTATGTTTAGATAAATCTGTTATGAAAATGACAGTCACTGTGTATAAATGATTATATTTCAACAACGAAAGTTTACATGTTTGCACACAATGTATTATTTGAGTGTTGATTATTCTATATCGAAACATGAATATCAGCTGAATATGCTCACAGTTTGGGCTCCCTCTGTTGTTAACCTTTTAATATTATAGTAATAATGAGCAAGTAAGGGCTCCCTAGGCCTATATAGTTTACAGCATTATCTTTAAGAAACTTTTAGTTATAATTTAATTAATTTAAGGACAGACACAATTTTTTCACTAAACCACTGTTTAATAAAAAATAAATAAAGACATATTTTAAAACTGCTGTACCGAACCGTGACTTCAAAACCGAGGTACGTACCGAACCGTTAGTTTTGTGTACCATTACACCCCTATCACAGACAGATTTTACTAATTGCTCTAATAAAATACTGCATTCATTTGCAGGGAAATTATTTTCAATGTAAACTGTCTTTTTCACATTATATAGAACATTTTAAATAAAATGTCTACTGTTCTATGTTCTATTTAGTTTGAGTAGCTGCTGTATTGGTTAATTGGGTTAGAACAGGCATTCTTCTTGTTTGTCCTTGGTCTAAAGTATTTGACAGGCCCCTAAAAAGGTTAATGAACCGGAAGGTCTTTTGTTAGTCCTCACATTTTCTCCCCCCTGAAGTTTAACCACAAGGCTGCAGGAATCCGTTATGACTACAAATCAAAATTCAGCCTTCAATGTTGACACTGTCAGTTCTCTCTGAGAGCCATTCTTTTGGTCGTCCATTTCCATGTTCTTTTTTATTTATTGTCACACAGCAGAAGCATGATGGACGTAGTTCATCTAGGTCATCTCGCCATGGCAACGACCAATCAGGGACCAGCTTCTTTATCCTCAGCGGTGCATTTAAAAACTTTGAGTTCATTTTCCTTTTTTTGCATAGATGCAAACCGTCGTTACATCATCGGCTAAGAGACGCTTAGCTTTCTGTATTGCAGTGACAGATGGACACCATGAGAAAAGGGAGGGAGAAAGAGTGAAATGCATTTTCTCTCTCAGCAAAGGTGTGGGACTTCACCAGAAACACAGGAGCAGCCGGGCTGTGACCGTTTGGAGTTTGCCCAGTCATATGGACCACAAACTGGGATAAAGACTATCAAAACCAGGCATTATGGCAGAAGGAGTGGTTTGACCTGTGAGCGTTTTGTTCCTGCAAGACAACGACTGTAAAAAAATACAATAAAACCATTAGTGACGCAAGAGGAGGCAAAGATTTGTTTGATATCAGCTTGTGCCAATGGCGATTACGACTCTGTTTGGATCTCTGTTTACTGATTCGAACTGATTTCTGTGGAATACCTTTGGAAGTTCTCCAAAGAAGAGGCATGGAGACATAAAAGATAAGGACCCAAACATTCAGAAGCCTTTCCTGATTAGCAAACCTTTCACTCATCTATTATTCCGTGTGTGTGTGTGTGTGTGTGTGTGTGTGTGTGTGTGTGTTTGCATTGGCTTACATGAGCTTGTTTATCAGGGTGTGTCTTTATAGATGTGCCCAGGTAGGTTAAAATGGCTTTGTGGGGTTTAAAAGCAGGTGCGCATTAGTCGGCCCTCCCTCATCCTCTCTCGAGCGAGATTGGGAGATGTGAGAGGCCATCTCATTTGCTGGTGAGATCATGGACAGATTACCAGCCTAAATGAGCATTAGAAGAAGCTCTGAGGCATCGGAATAACATGTACTGAGTCTTACCATGTAGAAGGCATTTTCCATGTGAATACAACGAAGAACTGGTGAGAGAAGCAGCAAAAAGGAAACTATTTTTTGGGAACTTTATTCCAAAGCTGGTTGTTTGGATTTGTCCTTCTTTTTGGACTTCAATTTGACAAAAAGGCTCGCCATTAAACATGCACAGCGCAGTAGAGCTGATATCACGACTGTAACTCCAACCAGAAGATAATGTTCTGTGCTCGCACTGACCCTGAAATGAGATCAGCCGGAATGTGTTTTAAAGGTTACTCCATCTCTGTCTGACTGAACGTGTTGCTGGACCCGTTTGTGACTCTATTAGTCAGCATCACCATGTATGTGCTGTGCACCCTGGTGTTTCTGTCGCTCCACAGCCTGTTTAGGAGACCCAGAGACCGGGAATCCTCTGAACCCAAGGCGATTGAGGGCCCTGAGCAGCACAGCCAGGACGTCGCTAAAATGGGACGCAAGAAGAGGAACAAGCACACCTTGCCTGGAAGTTCTGGAGCACTAGAGACCGCAAGAGTCCCTAGACAGCATGACTTTGAAAAATGCCTGGATGGACCCCGCAGAGCAACTAAAAGATCTTTTCACCAGGATAATGTGCATGAGAGGAGAAAGAGAGCACAGGTGAGATTGAAAATGGAGATCAGCACAGTTTGAGGTTGGTCTTCAATGCTGTTTACTTTGCTGATACATGAGGAAGATCGCCATTCAATGTAGTTTATTTAATGTTGTTGTTTTTGACTGATCTGTTCAGAATCTACTGTCTGCCAGCTACTGGAAAACATCCATTTAATCCAAAATGACATTATTTATTCATTTATTTCTTCTCATTATTTATGAGTGTTGTATAATTGATTCGGTGAAAAGTCAGATTCTTTGGTTTAAGCTGAGCTTCCTGTTTTGAGTGTGTGAATTTCCTCCTTTGCTGTGATCTGATTTATTTTAGAATATCTAGTAGAGGTTTTTTTAGCCAATTGGATGCATTTCACAACGTCTCATCCAATTGTTTTCAGTAGTTTGTGCGATCTGTTGCTTCTAGAGTAATTCAGAATGTGAGTGACTTATGAGTATGTTCTTCTTGCAGAGTGTACATGGGGATTGTCGTGTACCTGGAATGATTGTTATTATCCTGTTCCTCTGCTGTCCCGTTTCTAATGTTCTTTGCCGTCTGATGCACCGTTTTAGCAGATAAAATCCTGAGTGGTTATGTAAGCAGTGGGTTAATCAGAGAGCTCCCTGTCCTCTTTAATCGTAATTTAATTCATACGTAATGCACTCAATCTACTGTTGTTCCCTTCCCTTCAATGTTCTTTGCTTTCACTTGTTGGATCAGCAGAAATCTGTCCTTGCTGGAATTGGTTTGACAGAACGCTTATTTCACCAGTACCCTCAATTCTAGGAAAAATCGTTGGTTGCAGTGCATTAATTCATTAATTTGTGCGTCGTCAGTAGATAATGCACAGAACTGTCCACTCACATCGCCGCTTTTATGGAATTGCGCTCGCATGCTAATTTGCCCTGTTTTGTAAATCTGGCCCCATATTTTTAAGAATGCAAAGAACCTTTTCCACTATATAGAAACTTTTGTGCAATCTAAAGGTTCCATGGATAGTCCATGGTCTATGTAGGTTAAGGCAAACTCTTCTAGCAAAGCAATGCTATGTCAGATCCACATTCATTAAGACGTACGTTTTAGGGGTGTCAAATACAAATGAGAATTTCGAAAATTCATCGAATTTAAAATAAAAATCTACATTCGAATGCAAAAACAGTGCATTGAATTTTAGGTGTGCTTCAGGCAGCCTTTATTCGTGGCGCACGAGATACGATGGGAATGTAAGAGTTGGTACATTTTAATGTTTTTCTTATCCAATTCAGTTGAAGCCACTTGACGCAACGTGATATGATGTTCATTCAAAACATTGCAGAAATAAAGTAAATACATTTTTTTCATTTGTGTTCTATGTAAACATGCGCTAGACGGATATCTTTGACCGCTGCACGTGTGTCTCGCACACGAGAGCCACATGTTTAGAAAGCCATGTAAAGTTAAAAGGTTAAACTTTTTAAAAAAACATGTCAAGATTTTGTGGGTGGTTTTCCATTCCACTGCATCTCATATTTTTAAATGCAAAAAAGTGTGATTTGCGCTTCGGTTCTGTATTAAACTATGCATAAACGCATGATGCTGTTTTGTTCGTAATTGTTTATGCAATTTACGAAATTATATTCGATTAGCTTAAACCTTATGCAGTTTTTTTTAATATACTATTTTAATGTGGTGCATTAATATTTTGCTCATTGTGGCCTCAGGAGATGAGCCAAAAGCTTTTTTTCCTCAACTGAAATCATGACTTTTAAATTTGAATATAATTTGAATATTAGTAATATTTAAGTATAAAATTCAAATTTTTCAGCCATTTTGATAGCCACATTTGATACTCTAATTACTGTGTAAACGTCAGCTATATGGAAAGTTTTGTCTTTTTAAAAGTAACCATTTGAAGAGGATCTTGCTCAGCAAGTGTTTATGGCTGGATATCAGAAAAATGTGGTTTTATGTCGTAGAAATTTTCACATTATGAACTTCACATTTTCAATGGGATAGTTCAAACTAAAAATGAACCTAATACTCAACCTCAAGTTGTTCCTAACCTGTATGAATTTATTTCTTCTGCTGAACACAAAAGAAGATATTTTGAAGAATGTTGGTAACCAAGCAGTTGATGGACCCCATTTTTTTTTTCCATACTTCATTATATCTTTTGTGTTCAGCAGAAGAAATCCATGCGTGTTTTGAACAACTTAAGGGTGAGAAAACAAAGACAGATTTAAAATTTCTGGGTTTAATTTTCCTTTAAGTACTCAGTACTCACTTTTGCAATAAGTTTCAGGGTGTTTAAGTTTGACTTGCCCACAGACAGCGATCAGAATGGCAGTATTGGATTATCATTAACAGGGCTTGTGTCAATGAATGGAACTCCTGAGCGGACACTGAACCTAATTAGTAAACTTTTAACGACACACAGCTAACAACAGTTTTTGTGCTTTTACAATCCTTTGGAAATGGTTTCGTAATGCACAGCTGACTTTGAGCATAAAACAATGTGCTCAGTTGAAGAGAAACAGCTTTCAATCTATATCAGCTAGTTATTCATATTCCTAAACTGTCACATTCTCTATGTACTGGCTCAAGTTTGCATTTGTAACCCAGTTACCTAGCAGTGCCTCAGAGAGTTTGGTCTCATGGGAGCAGAAGAATGGTGTCAGTGTAGTTGCTGAGAGACCTGTCAATTAATACACTACACAAATGAGTGGGCAATTTCACCCCCTGTGACCGGTTTTAAGACATGTCTCTTTAAATACTGTTTTATTTATTTTCTTTGTAGTTTGTGCTTTGAATTTGCTTGGAACATGATTTTTCCGAGGGAATGTCAGCTTTTTACTCAAAGCTCTTTTTCTTTGGGGCTTAATATCAGAAATATCAGGGTGATACTAGCTATCACTTTATACTAGGGCTGTGAATCTTTGGGTAGACAGCAAATCGATTCGATTCACGATTCATAGGTTTTCGATTCAAGAACGATTTTTGCCAATTCATAACGATTCGATTTGAGATGATTCAAATTAAAATTCGATGCAATTCAATTCTGCATTTTTTTTTATATGCATTGACAGGATTATTAAAACGGAGTGTGTATTCACACCAAGTGCAAATAGCGTGCCTTGTTGGCAAGTGCTATTCGCACTAGCTCCGCCTAACAATGCCTGGCTTTGCCAAACAAGATAAAATAAAAAAAACGCTTGCAATTCAACGTCTTCAGCGGCACAATCAGTAAAGTGTAAGGCTAATGGATCTTGATTTTGACGTGATCAACACGAGTTCGAATCCGCCTTTTGCAGAGCTCGCTCTTCTCTCTTTTCTCATCACAAATCACATCGGAAAGGCATTTACTTTCAATAAAAAATAAGAAAATGTTCTAAAAGTGGAAATAAAGTGCCTAATGAAATGGTTAATAATAATAAAAGCATTTATTGGGTAGGGTTAGGGATAGGTGTAGGGAAGGCTTTTATTAAGGCGGCATTCATTTAATAATTTTAATAAATATAATAATTTACACACTCTATATCATTATTGCATGCTGTTAATGTACAACAATACTGAGGTGCAAATTGTTGGTATCTGCCAAAGTAAAGTATAAATTACATGTAATTACTATTTATATTGCGAAGAACTGCTACTTTTATACGGTGTAAATAGAATATATCACTATTTTCACTTAGTAAATAGAATCTACAGCTATTTGCAATTTGCACAGTGTAAATAGCAATTATCATTAAGAAAATATGCTATTTTCTCTGAGTGTAAATAGAATCTATTTGCTATTAACACTTGGTGTAAACAGTCTTAGTGTCGAGGCCAATGTGTCTTAGTCAGGGTGTGAATTGCACAGCGGCCTTCAGGGGTCAGAGTGGGCAAAAAATATGTTTGTCCATTGTTAATGTTAATTCATATTATTACTTTATTGTTTTATTATAATTATGTACTTTATTTTAATAGCCTATAAAAATTGGCATTTGTAGAAATGTACATAAGCTAAAATTTAAAAAGGCTTTAAAGGTATTGTTAGTTTACTATTGTGTATGATAGTGTTAATGGCTACACAACCTTATGAAAGTGTTCCAGGTACATTAAACATGTAATGCTTCCATGGAGAGATTGGAATATCATGCATAATCCTAAACTAACTTTTCTTCACGGAATAGAAAGAAAAGCCCTATTTATTCTCTTTACATTTTCCTTATGATGATTCTAAAACTAAGCGCGCCGTGTGTCTACTGTTGCTATAGTATCGGACACAACTTAAATGCGCATCTGATTGATAGATAAACCGCACGCTCTTATTTCAGTTTTGTTAATGTTGTAGTTATTTCAGCAGTTTCCTTCGTACATTCAGTTAAACGGCATTAAGTTAAATTTCATTTATCATTTATCAGAACTGTGTATGCATTCTAGACACTTAGTGTTTGCTCCGTCCATGCAATACATGTGCATCCTTGAATATGTAGGGTTTTACTTCAACTACTCTGGTACTGTATGACCCATTTCCGTAAAACTTCAGTGTTTTATTTTATATAAAATAACGGTGACGTTTCCACGCAATCAAAGTGTTTTATTTCAACAGTAGTGGCCACAGTGACTTGGCAATTGACAATGGCTTGAGCGGTTTTGAGCCGTCCTGAGGAGAGCTCAAATGTGGACTGCTCAAAAATGTGTCAATGAGAGCTATGGATGGAGCGCGAGCGCAATCCAGTGAAAGGTGGTAAAGAGCGCAGCGCATGTCTGTGAAGGAGAGCTGTGAGGGCGTAGACTGGGTAAACCTAGCCTGATGTGCCGGCGATTTGATTTCGCCCTGCAGCTCAGTCTGGAAACCTGTACATTCATTTCTACTACTTCTGTTACACTTTTGCGGGAACCAATCACAGAATGGCTTATCCACCTGGCACGATATTGGCGGGTTTAACACGATGACGGCTAGAGGACTATCCAATTGCGTACAGAGTCATTTGAACTATGCCCGTTGATCGCGCCTCTTGTGCAATAGAAAATACAGAGCAGACTCCCCAGACCAATGTTCAATCTTAAATTGAGCTTGGTCTGGTGATAGCCAGACAAGTGAGGGCGCGGATGATGCAGCACAACGTCTCTATTAATTGACGCATGCAGTAGGTATAATCTAATGTTTATTTTAAAGCACTCAATCGCTATCGAATCGTGATTAATTCGATTCTTAGCATTTTAATAATAATAATAATAATATGTTACATTTTATATAGCGCTTTTCTAGGCACTCAAAGCGCTTTACATATATAGAAGGGGGGAATCTCCTCAACCACCACTAATGTGCAGCACCACCTGGATGATGTGACGGCAGCCATATTGTGCCAGAACGCCCACCACACACCAGCTGATTGGTGGAGAAGAGACCGAGTGATGAAGCCAATCTGTATATGGGGATGATTAGGAGGCCATGATGGAGAGGGGCCAATGGGCAAATTTGGCCAGGATACCGGGGTTACACCCCTACTCTTTATCGAAGGACATCCTGGGATTTTAAATGACCACAGAGAGTCAGGACCTCGGTTTAACGTCTCATCCGAAGGACGGTGCTTGTTACAGTATAGTTTCCCAATCACTATACTGGGGTGTTAGGACCCACACAGACCACAGGGTGAGCACCCCCTGCTGGCCTCACTAACACCTCTACCAGCAGCAACCTGGTTTTCCCAGTTGGTCTCCCATCCAGGTACTAACCAGGCTCAGCCCTGCTTAGCTTCAGTTGGCAACAAGTCTTGGGCTGCAGGGTGATATGGCTGCTGGTTTAAATCGATTATCAACCGAAATCAACCATTCACAATCGATGCATCGAGAAAACGAGTGAATCGTTACACCCCTACACACCCCTACTTTATACTGATAACTGATGTCATAATTAAGGATTCATGAAAAATGTCAGCTTTGCGAAAAGAAAACTTGGGGCCAGATTTACTAAACTGGGCAAATTAGTGCGAGAGCGCAATCCCATAAAAGCGCATTGAACAAAGACGCAGCCGGATCATTCCCATAATTATCAACACAATCTACCAAAAGTAGTGCAAATTAGCGTCTGGTTTAAGAGGTGCTTTTTTTGGGTGGTAAATAATGCCGCAAATACCAGTGAATTGACTAGCGTAAACCTTAGTAAATCACCTCACGTGATTCATTTAAATACTCTCCTCCCATAAAATTTGCATCTGAAAGGGAAACTCTTACAAATACATATGCAATAAAGGTCAGCCACAAATTAACTGTCCATGCCTTTTCAGTGCTAATATTTCACTGCGTGTCTTTAGTAAATCCTGATAGTCGTTTTTTAACACCAAAAGAGGGTTTGTGCTGGCGCAAGCTGTTAGTAAATCTGGCCCCAAGTAGTTGGTTTCAATCTTTTACTACTATTTCTTAGAAAAATAAGTTGTCAAGACAATTATTGTCAATATTAATATAATAATAATTAATAATAATAATAATATAAAGTCTTGTGGTGCGACCAATAAGCAGAAAACATAAAATGGTCAATTGTCTTTGTGGAAACTGACCCTCATGACAGTGTGTCAAGGTCAACGTGTCTCTTTGACCATTTATGGCCAAATTTAATTTTACCATCTAAAAGAAAATGCAGTATATATTTAAGTACTGACATTTTAAATTCGATTTTTTTTTTTTTTCCTTTATCTCTTGTTTGTCATGTTTTCCTGTAGCACAGCTGATTCTGACTCTAGGAACACCAAGGTTGTGTTCAATTCTTTACACCTTAAATGCACTGATAGATGAACACATTTAATGAATAAATGTAAAATATTTCAGTGTGCCAAACAGTAGGCAGGCACAAATGTTAGTGGAGTGAAGAGCAGCACCACGCTACATTTGCATGCTGAAATATTTATTTCAGTGGCCAGGCTGGTGACGGAGAGGGAGGAGGGAACTGTGGGATAGGAGGGGAAGGAGGGCAAACACACGGAGGGGGGCGTGATGCGGCTCGGATTCCACCGTTACCAAGGAACAGCGACAGGAAAAACGGCGTTGGTGTCAGTACGAGAGTGTGTGCGAGGAGAGAGGAGCTCCGTGTGCGTGTGTGTGTGTGACAAAGAGAGAACGGCTTAGCTGAGATCGGCGGCGTGTGTTTGTGTGTAAATGAGTGTGTGCTCACACTCCAAATAAAACCTAAAATGATGAAGGAATGAGCGACACCAGGAGACCGCAGGGACAGAGGTGAGTTCAGAGATGGGGGCGATGCAGATAAACGTGTGCTATTTCGGTTCATATTTCACTTGTCCTATCTAAGATGCTGATTTTTTTTTTTTTCCTGTCTAATGTTTAACATGCATTATCTTTCATGAGTCATGACACGCATGCACAGGACTGGACCCTGGACACTGCATATGGTGTGTTTAATGTCACCGTGTCCACCAGCGCAGGCAGATGTTTTTTATGGAGGGATTTAAAGGAGCGGAGGGGGGCAGTGATTTTACTCTTATGATGGGGGATGGGGAATCTAATAACTGGATTAATGTTTTATGGGGCTGTTAATAGCAGAGTAGTTGCATGTGCTTGCGTCCCTGTCCTTGTGTTTGTACAGTGATTTAGACAAAGCAATGCAGAAACAAGAGGCAGACAGACAGATGGAGAGACACACAGTACCCAGGGGGTGACTGCAGATGAATGAATGAGACAGGAAAATCAGACAGACAGCGACAGACTGTTGGACCACAGGATTCATGAATCCGCTCACTGGTGACAGACTGACTGTGCGCATGCATGCATCGGCTGATATGAATGACTTATGCTTTAAGCTACAGGAAAGAAATGGTCAACAGTAACAAACAGGATACATTAGTGAGAGCTTTTGTTTTATATTTCAATGATGAATCGAATTGAATCAAAAACCTGATGCACACATATACATCGCTACCAACATGAAGGCCAACATTTTGTATAAAGCTATTTTAAGTCTGTAATGCTACAGACAGACCAAAATCCTAACCCTTTTCCTAAAAAGAAGCGTATGCATCTTAAAAATAATAATGCATATCTTGCATCTTAAAAAATTCATCTTTTTGGATCCATCAGATCTAGTAATGTAATTGAGGACATGGGTATTATTAATATCCCAGGGTATTTTTATTTTATTTTTTAATTTAATCATTTATTTTATTAATTAAACTATTTATTTTATTTTAATTTTATTATTTTATATATATATATATATATATACACATACATACATACATACATACATACATACACACATACATACATACATACATACATACACACACATACATACACACACATACATACACACACATACATACATACGCACGCGCACACACACAGTGCATCAACACACTTCTCAGATCTTAACTGTAATTTAGTAATTAAAGCTTTTTATTAATCCCCAAAACTCCTTGACCCTTCTTAAAAGGTCTGCTGACCACAGGACAGCATATGTGTTTATATATAATAATATTTGTCCTGTCTGTTGCAGTTGACTTTACGTTCTTTATGTTTAGGGTCTCAAAGACCCAAAGCATTATGTGCAAAAATGTCATGGTAAACCTACACGATACATCCTATAAATTAGCCTATTATTTTTCCCTGATTCATTTTTGTTCATTATAACTAATCAAAAACACTTTGTATAACAATGTGTCTGGTGTTTGTTTCTGCATTGTTTACACTGGTAGGCTAAGAGAATCATACCCGTCAGTTCACAAACATATGTACCACACTTGTCATGAATGACTTTTGTAACGTTATCCAATTGGAATTTCTATAAAAGGTCATATAGTATGACTCTCCTACTTTATCGATATTGTTTTGAGGCATGTATAGGTGTCTGTGTCTAACACTAGTGCGTTCAGATGCGTGGAGTGTTTTGAATGCTGTTTTTAGAGCAGTCGCTCTTGACTAGCGGGTTTGTACATGCATTTTTTTTTTGTCTCTGTGAATGTGGGTAGCAGAACTAAAATAGAAGCTGGAACACACGGGAGAGAGAGAGAAACAGAAGTAGGCTAATGAGATTCACACACTCTGTGTGTAAGTTTGCTGCTGAAGATGAAAACCATGTCAGTGTGATGGGAATAAACTAGCTCTTCCTGAGCTAAACAGTCGTTTTCAACCCAGTTTCTCTCAAGAGCTTGTGAAATGCCCATCTGTAGGCCGATGAAATGAATATGTGTGGTGTGCGGTTTCATCAGGGGACTGAAGCTGATCAGTTGTTTCATTAAAGCAGTCTGTGTGAGATCCTCCCAGGAGACCACCATGAAACATCAGAAGGGCCTGAGTGTTGTTTTACCAATGACAGAGTGTAAATTGACCTTAAGGGAAGAGAGCGGAGGAGAGGGAAAGGCTTTGGGATAATTGAAATGTTGTAGTGTTTTGTTGTTTACTGTGAATTATTTTGGATAATTAGTGGCTGTGTTTGTTTGTATGTGAAAGATCATCATCAGTCTGCACACCCCTGAAAATGTAATCCAATAATTGGTAAAGAGTGACTCGCATTACAATCATGAGGTCTGATGTTAGTGTGCACAGCTCCCTCTGGTGGTCAAAACACCTTTATTAAAGGGGACATGTTTCTTAAAGGGTTAGTTCACCCAAAAATGAAAATTCTGTCATTAATTACTCACCCTTATGTCGTTCGACACCCGTAAGACCTCCGTTCATATTCGGAACACAAATGAAGATATTTTAGTTGAAAGCTGATGGCTGAGAAAGGCTTCAGATAGGCCTCCATTGCCATTCAGTACACTTATACTCCCAAGACAGATAAAAGGCACATAAAACGTCGTTACAAAGCCCATCTCACCACAGTGACTCTACAATAATCTTACGATGCGACGACAATAGTTTTTGTGCGCAAAAAAAATCTAAATAACACCTTTATCCAGCTTGTATTGCCTTCCGCGTGTGCCTCCACGACGCATGCGCGAGAATATGACGTAGCGCCGGGGTTCGGGAATCCATGAAATGCACACTTTAGCCCCATTTTGAGCACTACGCCGAGACCTAAAGCACGATCAATGTAGAATTCAACAGCTTAGATATGCACGTCTTCCTCTGCTTGTAAACAAATCGCTTCTGGGTCATCTGTCCGAACGCCGGATCTGCGTCATATTCTCGCGCATGCGTCGTGGAGGCACACACGGAAGACAAGAACAAGTTGGATAAAGGTGTTATTTTGATTTTTTTTTTGCGGAAAAAAAAAACTATCACAAAAACTATTGTCGTCGCATCGTAAGATTATTGTAGAGTCACTGTGGTGAGATGGACTTTGTAACGACGTTTTAAGTGCCTTTCATGGATCTTGGAAGTGTAAATGTACTGAATGCCAATGGAGGCCCATCTGAAGCCTTTCTCAGCCATCAGCTTTCAACAAAAATATCTTCATTTGTGTTCCGAATATGAACGGAGGTCTTACGGGTCTCGGACGACATGAGGGTGAGTAATTAATGACAGAATTTTCATTTTTGGGTGAACTAACCCTTTAATTTTATAATTTGAGAATTAAGAGTACACTTGTTTTCTATCCATAAAGGCACATTTCAGCTCTTAGGTTTCTTCTCAGGTGGATTAAGGCTAACTATGGGTCGATGGGAAGCTAAAAAAGCACTTCTGTTTGAATAAAAAACAAATGCTTCTGGAGCTTTTCTCAGAGCCAACTTCACTTTTCTGAGCCGTTTAGCAGTGATGTTTATATTACCTTCATGTGCTATTGGAAATGTCCTACTTCCACTTCTGAAGTCAATTACGAGCTTGTCGCATTCAAGTGCTTTGTTGTTGGAAAGAACAGGAATCATGGAAGACACGGAAGACCTAAATACAATACACTTGTGTATATATATATATATATAGCCTAGCCGTTTTTAATAGGATGGACAGTTGAATGGGAACCCAACCTCGTTATACTTAATAAATATATTTGCTAAATATGTATATTTTTAGCTGTGGTATTGAAATTGTAAACGAGAATTGTTCAATTTAACTGGTTTTTAAAATGTTGGGTGTCTTAACCTTATTTATTACAATACAAGGATACATGCGTCAAAACTGATCTTTTTGTGGTGGTGCAAGTGAAAAATTTTATAATTAAAAAAATGTATTGAATCGAATCAAATTGAGATCTTGTGAATTGGAATCTAATTGGTTCGGGACACCTGTCCTGTATCATACCCAGCCCTAAATTGAAATAACTTATTTTTGTGGTGAAATGTTCTTGGTGCTTGCACTGCCTTTTATTTTAAATAAATGGCACTTGGTTTAAAAAAATAAAAATAAAAAAACTGAATAAATACTATTTGCTGTTTCAAGTAAATTATGTTCTTTTGAACTTTTTATTAATCAAAGAATCAAAAATTTTAAGCAGCAAATCTGTTTTCAACATTGATAATATTAAGAAATGTTTCTTGAGCAGCAAATAAGAATGATTTCTGAAGGATCATGTGACACTGATGCTGAAAATTCAGCTTTGCTCACAGGAATAAATTACGTTTGAAAGTATATTACAATACAAAATTGTAATAATTTCTCACAATATTACAGTATTTGCTGTAATTTACCAATAAATGTAGCCTTGGTGACCAGAAGAGAAAACATGAAAACAAATCTTATACCAACCCCAAATTTTTGAAAGGTTGTGTAAGTTTTTGGCCACTGTGTGAGCATGAGCAACACAGTAACTGCAGATGTTTTCCAGTGAAGCTGTCCAGTGCAGGGATTGGACTTCAGTCCAAAATGTCTGCCCTGCCATCACAGTGGAAAGAGGTCATTTGCTGTCAGCTTAAAGGATTATGGGTAAAATGAACTTGATGCAAGCGGTCTTATCTCTGTAGAGAGAGGTGGCGTCACAGGACGTCTTCACTAACCTGTTAGTAAACCGATTTTTTCTTTCTATCAATATGAGCATCATTTTGAAGATGTGGAGCGGTGAAGAGCAGTTTGTTTGTTGTTGTGACTGGAGAGGATGAAGATGTTGTGTTGGATGGGATCTCTCATTAACAAGGGCTGGCTGGACCGGGATCAGCCTGTGCATCCTCAGGACTGCAGGAAAGCCGGACTCATGGTACAGCAGGACTGTGTGCATGTGTGTTGAAGTCAGTGAGAGACCAGCGTGAATAGAAGCTGTAGTCTTGGAAGGGTTTTCTGTGCTCTAGGAGGATTAGTTTCAGCGTGACTAGCGTGTGTTGTTGGGGCGAGACTGATAGCTTATGCTGCTATTCAGTGGTCACCACTAAATTTCAGCCTCTGACTTTTTTTAAGCCCAGACATGTTAAATCAGCCAGTGTTTTTCTGTTTACCACATACTAGCTCAGGCTGAATATTTGGAGAGATTCATGATTCCTTATCCTATTAAAAGCTTTTTTTTATTCATGCTGCAGTGCTGGAATGGGTAATGCCTAGGTTATATTTCATCACAAATTTGAAAGGTGTTTTTTTTGTGTGTGCATTGTTCTCTTATTTTGTAAGCACCCCCATACATGCACCCATTCTCATGATCTTAATAGTAAAAAGGCCATTGTAATGTGTGTTTTTGAAAGAAGTGTTCTGCTCACCAAGGCTGCATTTATTTAATCATAAATGCAGTAAAAAGGGTAAATATTGTTATTACAATTAAAAAAGGACATTTCTATTTGATTATATTATAAAATGTAATTTATTCCTGTGCTCAAAGCTGAATTTTCAGCATCATTACTCCAGTCAGTGTCACATGATCCTTCAGAAATCATTCGAACATGCTGATTTGCTGCCCAAGAAGCATTTCTCATTATCATTGTTGAAAATTGTTGAGTTTTTCTGCCTAATTTATTTGGAAAATTTTTTTTTTTTTTTTTTTAATTTTTTTTTTTTTTTTTTTTTTTTTTTTTTTAAATGTCTTTGTCACTTAAATCCAGTTTAATGCATCCTTGCTGAAAAATTATTGTCTGCTGGATTAAATGGATTTGGGTTTTTTGTGAGCTGCAGATGGGGTCTGTTTGTAAAAGACACTATTATTAGTTTATTGGGTTATTAGTTGGGCTATCATTGTGTGTCCAGGTACTTTTGTTGTTTGTTTGTCTGTCTGTCTGCAAGGAGCGTAATCCTCTTCTGTCAGTGTGACCTGTAGCCCTTGTACTCTAATCTCATTTGTAATAACACCAATGTGTTTATGACCCTGAAGTTGGTCGTTTGAACGAGTTCTGGTCACGTGACTGCAGGGAGATGTGGGCATCATGCAGAGATTTCTGCAGCGTTTCTCTATGGACTCTTTCACTGTTCCAGGGTTCTCAGAAACTGAAGTTTAACTTCTAGAGTGAAATTATATCAAATTAACATGTGTTGCTTCAATAGCCAAAAAAAAGAATCCCCCCTTAAATTAATGATGTATGCATTTGAATTGCATATAATATTTCCGTCTATTTGGGTTACACAGTTTTAGCATAACATTTTTTTGCTTAATGTGATACTATTTGTCAGCCATACATAAATTAAACGGTAAGAAATGGGTAACATTTCTGTAAAACTACTACACTGTAAAAAAAAAAATTTGAAAAATTGAAATTCTCCAATTGAAAATTTTCTAGTGAGCGATCACATCTAAATTTTTCAGTTGGCCAAATTGAATTTCTGTGAATTGATGCAATTTAATTCAATTAAAATTCAAGAAATTAAATTTGGCCAACTGAAAAATTTAGATGTGATCGCTCACTAGAAAATTTTCAGTTGGAAACCTGATTTTTTTTACAGTGTAATAAACCTATATATATATTGACTTTTGAAAATATGATCATTTCAATCAAATCAAATCAAATAGATGCAAATAGTTAATAAGCTATGCTATGATCTTTTCAGTGCAGAAATCTGGCCTATTTCTTAATGGCTTTAAGTATGACTAGCAAACATGCATCACATTAAGTTTATTATTTTATGTTAAAACGGTCTCATTCAAACTGTATATGCAACTCGTTTGATTTTGACACAAAAGGGCTTTTCATACTTGAAATAGTTAACCGTGGGTCATTGTAAACCCCGGGTAAACGGTTATCTTACATGTTTCACACTGATTATAATTTACCTGGAGTTAACAATTAATCCTGGTTATTCAGAAGATGCCATTCCTATACATTCTCAAACCCTGTGTCAGTGTCACTGAATGCACAAATGACACACACTATATGTTTACATATAAATGCTCAAGCATTGCACATCCTCGTATTACATATTACTTTACAATCATGTTTATCCTGAATGGTATACGAGTAAGACTGAGGCTGTCTCTTCTTCTTCACTCCAAATATGACATTCTCTGTCAGCATTTGACATTTTTCCTCTCAAACACTGAATTTACTGTTTACAATGTGCAGTGTTTCCATGACTGTCCAAAGCACTGTTTGGCACTGCAATGCGGGATTAACACACCAAGAGAGCACGGTGCTAACCCCGCTTCTAATTACATGTTTAACCGGGGTTAAAAGCGGTGGTTAGAACGATGACAACACGGGTTAAGTGCAGTGTGAAAAGCCCTAATTGTTCATTTCTTGGGTATTTATTAGATTTTTGTCTGTTTATAGCCGGTCCAGCGGAGTGGTCTGCTCGGCCCTGCGGTCATGTACAGCACACGAAAGACCTGGGACGTCGGACACACCCCCTGCCTGCAGGAGCTCTGGAACAAAGACCTCTCATTGGATGGTGAGCCCTGTCACATGGGTGGACTTAAAAACCGGTGTGGCAACATTTTTCAGAGGATAGTTTGAATGTTTGACTGTATGTAGTGAGGATAGAGCGTGGAAGGGAGAGATACAGTGTGGGTGTGTGTGTCTGTGGGTGTGTGCGAGAGCGAGAGAGAGAGAGAGCCCTCTGTGGCTCAGTTACTGTGTTGAGCTTGAGGGATGCGGTCTTGCCCGCTAACAAGAAGAAGCAGCAGAGACAGACGGATTCGGACCGAATACAGAACAACATGCGCTCTGTCCAGGTACAGAAGGGTAAATCTCCTTAAAGACGAGATAAGGGCTTGAACACTAGGACTATTGTGTGTGTGAGAGAAAATATGTAGGTGTGCTAATGCGCTCTGTGCTGCACGGGACAATTACAATATAACAACAGGCACAGCAATTGTGTGAGAAACAAAGACTAAAAAGGGAAGCAAACAAAGAGGAAAAACAGGGAAATGTCGAGGCAGATTGCTGGTAGCTGGTTTTTGCAGTGATGCAGTGAGAGATTTGCATTCAGTCCGACACTCTTCCACGAAAGCGGCTCTACTGCTGTGTCATCGCAAAACCTTCCGGCGAGAGGCTGCATGTCTCATCTGTGTGAGTGTAAACGAGAGTTGTTTGGCAAACAAAATGGTAATTGTTGTTTTTTTTGGTACGGTTCAGGGCCACATTGAAATCCAGGTTAATGCATCACTCGCAGCAGGCTGTTATCTTATCTTGTGTTACTGCTTTCTATGGTGCCCACAGGACCTTTACCAGTTTGATTGATAATGTTTTCACTGCATGTTTAGCTTGTAAGGATTACTTCACTGGTCATCATTTACTCACTGTCCAGTTGTTCCAAATCTGAAGGATTTCTGTTTCTTCCAAGTAACACAAACAGAGAAATTAATAACTTTGTTTTTTATGTTTTGATGCAGTTATTGACTGAGGACTAAAGCTCTGAAGCTTCAAAAAGTACAATAAAAAATAAAAAGTTGTCCAAAAGACCAGCTAACTAAAAAGTTCACACAACAAATCAACTCTGAGATAAATGTATAATTTCTAGAGTATGTCAAGCATCTATGTAGCTATTTTGCACTTCTATACGACTCTTCAGACCAAACCATCAGTGAGAAGTTTGTCTCTAGACACATTTTAAAACGGAAATGACAAAAAAAACTACAAAATGGTCAGACTTCTGTTCACATGAAAACAACACGGACATCACAAAAACACAAATGGCTGCTTATTCATATTACACGGCTGTAGCTGAATTTTCTCAGTTACCGCTCACATAGTAGCCTTTTTGTTTCAATTGTTTGTAGGTGAACATGTAGTTCATGTTCTTGATACTGTTTTGAACCACTTCAGATGATTCATTGAGAGCGCAGTCTGAACAAATAGGAATTGATTCAGACCATTTTGCCAAACCCATTTAACCAATTCACTTCCTGAAAAGGAATAACAGACGGAATGATTAATTCACAAATGATTGGCATCACTGGTTCAATCAACGTAAATACAGGACATGCATAATAATTGGAAAACATTTCTAAGGTCATGCTTAAGTGCGTACAACCATACAGCTGTAGATGCCCAAATCTTCTGAAATCATATGGTGGATTTATGTGAGGAACCGATGGGAATTGAAGCCGTTATTAACTGAAGATCTTGACGTTCACTTCTAGATGCCCTTTGTGTGTTCACGAGAAGTAGCTGTCCAATGGGTGAACAAATCATTCTTTTGAGTTTATTTCTCATTAAGTTTTGCATCTAATCAGTTATATTTTAATTTATTTCAGCTTTATTGATTGGTCACAAATGTTTTCAATAGTTTTAGCTTTAGTTAACATTAATAACCCTGTTTTTGGTCAGTTTCTTCCAGAAATATAGAATTTAATAATAATAATAATAATATTTACTGATAACACTTTACAATAAGGTCCCATTAGTTAACATTAGTTAATGCATTAACATTGGCCAATAATTTGTTACAGTGTATATACTATATTAAAGGTCCCGTTTTTCCTGTGTTTTTGAAGCTTCGATTGCGTTTACAGTGTGCAATGTAACATGTTAATGTTTCGCGTGTAAAAAAAACACAGTATTTTTCACACAATTTACTTATTTGTATACCGCTGTTTTCACTGTCCTCAAAACGGCTCGAAGATTTCCTTATTCTATGAAGTCCCTCCTTCAGAAATACGTAACGAGTTCTGATTGTGCCAGCGGTTCCCGTGTTGTGATTGGACAGCAGCTTAGCGCACGTTGCCCGGAAAGGTCATGCCTCTTACCATAATGAGGAGATGCATGCGCTCAAACTACAGCGTCCCTGAAGTCCAAACAAAGGTGATTTGACTCCGGGATAAAAATAACAGCCTCTCGACGACATGGCGACAAACACACTCTACGAACGCAACCGAACGCAACACTTCCGCAACAGGACCTTTAATCTTTGTTAGCAATAGTTCATAAAAATACTGGTCATTTTTAGTTCGTTTGCTCAGGTCCATTAAATAATATTAACAAATGCAACTTTTGATTTTATTAATGTTAGAAACTGTATGCTTTTTTCATTAATAGTTCGAAAAGTTGTTTTTCTTTGAAAGTAAATCACAAACCACAGTGGTGGTTCTCTCTCTCTCTCTATCTCTATCTCTATCTCTATCTCTATCTATCTATAATTTTTTTTTTTTTTGGTAGCTGTTAAGGAAATATTTTTTACAATAAATAATTCAGATTTAACCTTGAGCTTTTTAAGTATTCGATAGCTTTGATATTTGACCACTATTTACAATGACACTTGAAACTTGTAATACCTCCTTTTCTTTTTAGATGTTACTCTGAGGGGTTCAACAGAGTTTCGACATGTACTGATAAACAAACCTCTTTTATAATAATTCTTCTTTTCTGATGTGAATGCAAAACCATAATTTCTTGATGACTCACAGAAAGGTGATTCTCTGCCGATCCCTCAGTCAATATTGCGTGATAATAATTCCCACCTTACTGTGACGCTAAACTTCTCCATTCTGTCTCGTAATACATTTGTGTGTCAGTTTATTACATATAATATCAGCATTAGGTCACAACAATAGAGTTTTGACTTTTGAGCAGTAACATTGTATAAATCTCATACTGTCACTATAGTTTAATGGTGTGCGCAGACTTTCTAAAAAAAGCTCTGCATGGATTGAGGTGCATGAAACGGGATCACGAATCCAACTGTTAGGAGCGCTAACAGTTAAAGTCCATTTCTGATGGAGGATAAAAATAATTCATCAGAGGCAGGGATACATAGACCAGAGGTGGGCAAATGCCCAAATCCCCCACCCACCCCACACCCACAAATTGCACCCCGTTTTGAATGAAAACCATATTTACTGTGTTTGTTGTTTGTGTGTGTTCTTCAGCAAGTTCCCTGGATATCCTGATGAGTGATGGTGAAGAGGAGAGCTCCTTCCTGTCATTGCCCAACTCTGTCATTCAGCGCCACTGTTTGACCTCTGACCTCTCTGAAACATCAACCTCAGAACAGCAGCAGCTGCTGATACAGGTACGACCCTGCGAGTGGTGTTTGCTAAGACAAGCATAACCATATGATTGTTCATACTAAGCATTCTGGGACTTTTGTCGGTAATAAAGAATCAGCCGCTTACTTGGCTAAAAATTCTGCATTAACCTGGACAATTAATATTATTAGTTGTACTCGCTAAGGTAAACATCACAAATATTATTGCTCCCAACTAGATTTTAGGGATTTGCTTCTAAAACCATGCAACACACTTTACTAGCCTCAATAGCAATCCACAAACAACACATTTTCCCTAGATTCTGTGTACTAACTAGACCATTTACACTTAACCGTTTGGGGCCAGTATGAGAAATGAATGCTTGTATTCAGCAAGGATGCATTAATTTGATCAAAAGACAGTAAAGACTTAATATTACAAAATATTTATATTTTTAAAAACATTTTCTTCCTGAAAAAAAAAATGCATCCACAAAATATGAAGCAGCACAATGGTTTTCACCATTGATAATAATAAGAAATGTTTATTGAGCAGCAAAGCAGCATATTCAAATGATTTCTGAAGGAGCATGAGACTGTCGAATTAAAGAAGTAAAAAATGCTGAAAATTCAGCTATGATCACAGGAATAAATTACATTTTAAGATATTCACAGTTTTTGCTGTATTGTTAATCAAACAAATGCAGCCTGAGCAGAAGAGACTTCTTTGAAAAACATAAAATAAAATATTGCTGACCCCAAAATGTAGTAAGTGTGTGTGATCATGTTTTTCTATCCCGTTGGGGACTTCCACCTGAATGCACACTGACTTATGTGGATTCCGTGGGGAACTATATTGAGGTCCCCATGAGGAAACAAGCTTATACATTTTTTTTTCTGAAAAAAAATGCTGAAAGTTTTCTGTGATTGGTAGGTTTAGGGTTAGTGTAAGGGGATAGAATATACAATTTGTACAGTATAAAAACCATACCGTGTGTGTGTGTGTGTGTGTGTGTGTGTGTGTGTGTGGTGTGTGTGGTGTGTGTGGTGTGTGTGTGGTGTGTGTGTGGTGTGTGTGTGGTGTGTGTGTGGTGTGTGTGTGGTGTGTGTGTGGTGTGTGTGTGTGGTGTGTGTGTGGTGTGTGTGTGTGGTGTGTGTGTGGTGTGTGTGTGGTGTGTGTGTGTGGTGTGTGTGTGGTGTGTGTGTGGTGTGTGTGTGGTGTGTGTGTGGTGTGTGTGTGGTGTGTGTGTGGTGTGTGTCTGTGTCTGTGTCTGTGTCTGTGTCTGTGTCTGTGTCTGTGTCTGTGTCTGTGTCTGTGTCTGTGTCTGTGTGTCGACTGGAAATTCCTACGTTATGGGGACAAAATGTCACAAAGATGGCAATATCCGAAATCCTCGTCCTTGTGGGGACATTTTTAGGTCCCCATGAGGAAAACATCTTATAAATCAGACTAAGTGATGTTTTTTTGAAAATGTAAAAATGCAGAATGTCTCCTGTGATGGGTAGGTTTAGGGGCAGGGGCAGTGTAGGGGGATAGAATATACGGTATGTACGGTATAAAAACCATTACGCCTATGGAAAGTCCCCATAAAACATGAAAACCCAACGTGTGTGTGTATTCAATTCTCAACCATCTGTTTCTGTGATAGTGTGTTGTGATTGAATCATCATCCACAGATCACTACATTCAGGAGCTGGTTTCTGTGTGACCGGTCTGTACTATATCTGTGTGATCTTTGAGTAATTCGTTTTACAGGGTTAATAAGTCACAGCTAGCAGGCAACGCTGCCTTTGTGTTCTGTGTTTAAACAATGTTATCGTCTTTAGGGCTTCTCAGCGCAGCTGGTTGCTCAGGCTGTCTGTAAGTGACCACAGGCTCTGTTTGTGTCAGTGTAAGATTCCCTCAGTGCAACATCTGCAAGCAAATCACATTTAATATAGTTTATTAGATGGGCTTTAAATATTTATAAGAACATAATGAAGGATTGGACCACTGGTTGACAATTAAAATGAAATGTATACATGTTCTGAAGAAAATTTGAGTGGTGTTTGCCCACCATGATGATAAGAATGGAGGTTGGTGCCACTATGTTGATGTTATTTCAATGTATCCTTGATTCTAACTTTTGCCTCACATAACTAACAGTAAAAAGTTCCCATTGAAATACAATACTACATTTCATGAAGAACATAATACATAATTTATATGTAATCACATTCATAAACTTTATTTGAATTTAATTCGGATAAATAAATAAATACTGATGCAAAAAATGTATTTATTATATATTATGATTTTATTTGACATGCACAACTGTTTAGGAATGGTTTGTGTTTAAGAACCACTAACAAAGTCATTTGTTCACATAGTGTTCTCTTTTAAAATGGAAATGAGTGTAAATGTCAACATCATGTATGTCTAAAGGGTGGGTAATACAAGCTTACTGCGGCAATTCAGTCTTCTGTTTAATTCTAGCCATTACTCCTGATCGTAGGCTTTCGCAAATATTTATTTAGTTTATACGCAGTTATGTTTCAACTAAGTTTAATGGTGTAACACCAAAATATTTAGTTGTGCGCAAGTTGTAACTGTGACCATTTACGTCAAAACTAGGCTAGGTTGGAACTTGCGCATTTATCCCTGGTCTATAGAAATGACTGGAGTTGCATAACATGATCCACTGTAAGTTAATGATACATTGGGAGTACAGTCCTCCTCTCTTTGATCTCTAGGGGTGGGTAAACCATCTCTGAAAAGGACAATCTAGAGTGAGAGAGATTTGAGTGTGCTTGGGTTTCCAGTCTTTTCAACATACCATGAGCACAAAAGAGAACCGATTGGCTGTAGATCACATGTACGGTTTGTCCAGGCCGCTGCTTTTCAATGCATTGACGCTCTTCTCAATACAAACAATAGTTTAGACGTGGGGTAGCTTTGTATGTGCTTCTCTAGATCTATCTGTGTTGACCAGGCAGTGTTACCTGTAAAGGTACAATGAGGCACTGCTTTTCAGTAGTGAGAATTCCAGCCTAACGGATCACCGAAACACAGGATTTTAAGACATCGGATTTTCAAATCTCTAAAAATAGCATCATCTCAAAGAGTTGGTATGTGAACCATTTTTTCCTGCGAATTTTGAGTTGAGCTCTTTTAGGTGTCATCTGTCATCCATCAATGTCACGTCACTGATCTTTTTTGTTTTCATGCTTTTCTGCTCTTTTCTTTCCTCTCATTCTTTATCTCTGTCTCTCTGCACTGCCTTCTCTCCATGTCACCTGCACAGAAGGTTACTTTGTCCTGTTCCTGGACGTCTGCCTACGTAATTCCCTCTGATTCTTTCTTTGTGCTTAGCTACTTTGCCTCGTTCCGACGTCATCTTTACAAAACACACTGTTCTGCTGTAAAGTCGCTTATGTTCATAGTTCTCCCTGTTTGCTTAAATCTCTCTGCTAGAGGTTTTTTAGTTGTCTGAGTTTCTGAAAACTGTATCCAAGGTAGTTTGTGCCAGTAGAAATAGTCACTTGCTCACATTTCAAGAATCTTTTGATCAAATGATGAAGTATTTTTGCAAATGTCCTGGCTGCTACAAATTCCATAGTTTTGGGATGACATGAGAAGGTTGTGTAAATAACACTTGAAGAACCTGAAAAGTTAAAAAAGCTTAAAAAGCGCTTTCTCAGTAACCTGGTTTTATTTTCATTTTAGAATTTCCTCCCACGTATCTGTTTAAAAGTTCTTCCTGCTTGTGTATCGTTAGTTTGTGTGTAGTTCAGGTCGGACAGCTGGCATTCATGGTTGAATTTACACAGATTTATTGTGTGTTTGTGCAGACGCTGCAAGAGAGAGTTTGTGAGTTCCAGACACGCTTGCGCAGCGAAGACGCAGCGAAACGACTCCTGCTACAGCGACTGCAGACACACGACCACCAGCTCAACCACCATAACGAGGAACATTCATCCTTTAACCAAGAACCTCAAGAGCAGCTCAGACTGAACGGCGTCCAGCTCAACCAAGCTGTGTCCCCTACAGGTGAGAAATGTGAATCCATAATTACAAATATAATTTATTGGTCACACGTTATATTAGGTGTATTTAACTATGTACAGTACTTACATAAAAAAAATATTGGGTTACACTTTATTTGAAGGTGTCTGTGTTAGTGTAATTATATATTTAAGTGCATGTAATTACACATCATTTATAGTTGTTACTACAGTGACTACATGCAACATATGTACTTGTGTTCATGTATTGCAAAACACTTGTGCTGCTATTGAGGTGAGATACGGGTACGGTTAGGGACCGGTTTGATGGTATGGCTAGGTTTAAGGGTGGGGTAAGGGAAGTATAGCTATTAATGGAATTACACCTGTAATGCAGGTATTTTTAAATAAGTACAATGTAAAAACATGCATGTACACAATAAGTGCATTTGCACTATTTAAGACTGTCTTGGCTATGACTCGATGTCAAGTGCTGGACTAAGACAATGCTGAAGTGCTAAAAAAAGTATTTTCTTAATGATCACTAATACAATTTATGGAAAGATGTCAAAATTGAAATGTATTAAACATCTACTTAATAAAAACCGAGAAATATATGTCAATATCTGTAAAATAAATACATTAGCCAATTTTTTTTTAAATGAAGGATTGCAGAAATGAGCACACCCTCGATTTAATTCAACAAATGTATAATATTCTAGTACTTAGAATATCCTCCATGATTTTAAGCATACTGCTCTAACCCTTCTTGGCAGTGTACAAGCTCATTACAAATTGTCACATCTGACCTGTTTAACTCCTGGATGATGACCTCCTTAAATGCCCTGGTCTTTAATGGGGAGGATTGCTCGACTTGTCAAGTCAAGTCAACTTTATTTATATAGCGCTTTTAACAATGTAGATTGTTTCAAAGCAGCTTTACAGTGTTAAACAGGAAAATAATGCAGCATAATTTTATTCAGCTGTATAGCCATTCTGGAAAAAAACGCTGATGTCATCAGTTCATTTCAATTATCACACAGTGACAATGTGGGCTTTAGATCAATAATTAGATCAGTAATTTAGTTTAAATGGTTAATTTAGTTTATTAATTAGATTTATTTCGATGTTTAGTTGAAAAATTGAGTGTAGACTTGTAGTGTAGATTCTGTAGACTTGTCTCTACAGAATACCCCACAGGTGCTCGAGTGTTAAGATTGGGTGAAATGCCTGTCCACAGAAGGTTGATAAAATGCCCAACAATGCAGGGAATGAGGAGAGGGTAGCATCTTCTGTGTCAAGTTTTTGTATTATATCACACAGAGGTGTGTGAATTCATGACAGCATTGATAAAGCACAACTCACACTCTTCAGCACTCACACATCCCTATATAAGAGCTTTACTACCACTAAACTTCAGGAACCAAGTTTATTCACAAGCTGTTTTTAATACTTTTGATTGGTTAAATATTTAAATATTTAGATATATATACAGTACATACATACATACATACATACGTACATACATACATACATACATACATACATACATACATACATACATACATACATACATACATACATACATACATACATACATACATACATACATACATACATACATACATACATACATACATACATACATACACACACACATGTACTAACCACATTGACACTGTTATTGAACTGAACTGATTTCACATTGAACTGACTTGAGCTGAATAATGATACTGTGGAGCTGCTTTAAAATTGAATTTGCTTCATAATTGATGAATTTTGCAACATTATTTTCCTGTTTTCTTAGTGAAACGATCTGTTTAAAGTGCTACATAAATGCAGCTTGACCTAAAAATGAGAGAAAGCTGCTTTCATGGCATAAAGTGTGTGTTGTATGTGTGTCTGTGTAGGTGTGAGGAGTTCTAGTGCTTTAACACAGAGGCCTCTGGATTGTCCCAGCGCTGTACAAGTGAGTAGAATTCACTCACAGGAGCAACTGCAAAAAGACGAGGGAGAAGAACTCGCTCTCATTACAGGGTTGCGCACACAGGTACGTTACACATAAAGAATAGGGCTCGGTTTTCCAGCCAGACTCACAAGAGCACTACCAGATAATTTACATTCCTGAGCCGGCCATGTATCCTGACCCATTATTCGATATTCATTGTTTCTGTCTGGTTGGATTAAAGTAGATTGATACCTCATAAAGGTGAATGCATGAAACTTGCTGACTAATTTTTTGTTTGTGGTTTTGTAGGTCAAGGAGCTGGAGGAGAAACTAGTGGATCAGACACAGGAGGTGGAGAGACTGCGCTCAGAGCTGGTGAGAGACTGAAACCGGATAGTGAGAGGAATTATTAGGGACAGGGAGAGTTGTCACAGTTGTGTGAGACATTTCTATTGTTGTATAAAGAACACTGACCTGATTTAACTTTATGATGGGAGGTGGAGGGAGTGTTACCCTGGTGATCTAGTTTTGTTGATAGCAGAGAATTGTGTCCCTGATCTAATCTCTAATTTTCGATTGCTGTGGCTGTACTTATCTGTACTTTGACAAATTTGTCCCCTGAAGCTAAATATGATGAATCCTCATCTCATTTGTCTAAAACACTATTTTTTTTAACACAGAGCATTAAATTACTGTACCAAAATCAGTATCAAATGATTTGTATCAAAATTGTGGGGTCAATAAGATTTTACTTTAAGGAAATAATACTTTTATGTGGCTAGAACTCATTAAATTGATCAATTGTCACAAATTGTAAAGACTTTTATAATGTTACAAAAAAAACGTTTTGCTCATATTAACTGATCAGAATGTGATTGTGTGCATTGGCAAATTCTAACCCAAAGCCTAGCCTTACCCCTAAAATAAAATTGTAGAGGTAAAGCTAGGCTTTGGGTTAGTATTTCCCAATAGTGATTATAATTAGGTGTATATAAAATCATTAGAAGTCTACTGTAAGTCCTCATTCAGTTAGCTAAGTAAATGTGTGTATGTGTGTGTCTAGGGGGCGACAGATCTGGAGAAACAGCTCGAGGTGCTGGAGAGTGAAAACCAGCGGCTCAAACAGGAGCTGAGGGCCAGTCACACCCAGACCAGCTGCTCTACCGCCCACTGCCTGCACAGCCAGGTATACCCGCACTACCATAAACAGACCATCTTACTTTTTATAGGTTTAACCATGCAGAATCAAAATATTTCCAGCCAGGTTAGGAATCAATGCAAACCTCAAATACAATCCGATTGATTAATTGATGCTTGAAATGCGATCAACCTTTATTCTCACCACTTTTTATTCTCTCTTTTGTCATGTAATGCATCGGCCTCAGGATGTGGAGGCCATGCGTGGAGAGCTGTGTCGCAAGGACGAGGAATGCCGTGAGCGGGAGCGGCGACTGGCTGCTCTGGAGCAACAGGTGCATGAGAGGACGGGTGTAGTAGTTCATCTGCAGCAGCAGTTGGAGGAGGCCGCGGAGCACAGACAGGAGCTCCAGAAGCAGCTGGAGGAGGCGTCACTCCACAGGAGCCAGAGCGAGGACCAGCTGACCTCACAGCTGCGTGACGCTGAGGAGGCTCTGTCTCGCCAGGCCGCACTGCCGCTGCAAGTCAAGGTGAGAGTGTGTAACGAAGCACAATGTGTGAGAGTGCTGTCAGGTTTTGTTGATTTGAAATGTCGCCTACACTTTAAGGTGTTCTTGTTGCAGTGTAATTATACAGTTAAGTACTGAGTAATATAAATTAACTACATGCACTTACTTCAGGGTTTGGTTTAGTTGCTTGTAATTATGCATAATTTACTGGTATTACTACTGTAAGTACTTGTTAAATATATAACAAGGACACTGTAAAATAAAGTGTTGCCGAAAGGTTTTATTGAAATGTAAGCTTGAACTTCTTTCATAGAGGCTTTTTGTGGATATGTCTTGTGAATTTGAGGATTTGTTTGCATTATTTTAAATCTGAGTTATTTAGCTAACACTTAAACGCATTCAAGGCCCAAAAAATAAATAATAGGGTCACATTGAGACCTTGTGGCTAGAGACATTATTTAAAATTTAAAAAAAAAAAATCCTGTTATAACACCATACAAACATCAACAGTTTTGCATAAAATAAATGCCGGTTAGCACATATACAGTGGTGTCCAAAATGATTAGAACACCTGACATATCTGAAAATATTGACCTTTTTTGCCTCCAAAACTTGATTTAATTTCATAATGTTCATGAAACATGCAGATGGATGCTCTGACCATCAAATATCAGAGGAAGTGAGTGAGACCTTTTGTGAGACCTTTTGCAGCAAGTACAGCAGCACATCTCTCTGGCGTAGTGTCAATATATTTCCTCTGAGAACACTAATGTTATCCCATGTCTTCTGCAACTGAAGCCAAAGGCTTTCCTTTGAATGTACAATAGATCTGTCCAGTTTATTTTCCAACTCGCCTCAAATGTGCTCAATGGGGTTGACGTCTGGACTTTGAGGGGGCCAGTCCATCATTTTCAATATTCCAGCAGCTCCATCGCAGGTAGTTCCGGCAATAGTTAGAAGAATGTTTTCGGGTCATTGTCCTCTTGGAAAATAAATCCAGGTCCAATAAGACGACTCCCAGATGCCAAGTGTTATAATAATTTTGGCCACCACTGTATGTTTGTACCACTGCTTGTGTGTATTGTTTAATGATGTTGCTCTCCCCATCGTGTTATTTGTTCATTGGTTTAATGATTTAACCATTTTGTTATGGTTGATTCATGTATTTCATTATGCGTATTATGTTAAGAAGTCAACACAAGACAATTATACATGTGAAATGTGTATTTCATTGTTTCTGTACAATCACATGGATATTATAAACGGTCATACGTGCGAATTGGAACATGTTTCCCACAGTGGATTTAAAATGAACAGAAGTAGAAACAAAGTAATGTAAAGAGTGTCAAAGACAAATGTCCATAATAATTAAAGTAATATAAGGCTAGTCGAATCAAAAGGTCATCCTAAAAGCATTTTTTTTAAATACTGCAACACAAGAAGGTATGAGGTGTTAATATTCCCAGATAGTCTAATAGAGACTTTCAGATTTTCCCAAATAAATCTAATTCATTATTGATAATTTCTTATGTACAGCTCACTCAGCGTAGCATCAAATGTTTATATTGTGTCCAGTTTTCACCTCTAGAGAATCAACCTCTGTGTTTTAACCCATAAAGAGATTTCCCTCAAAATGGCTAACACAAAATCCGGTTCAATTTTCATTTTCTTCCTTCCATATTTAAGCTTATATAGCCACCTCTACTACCTCTTCAGACTGCATATATATTCTCCCTACATTTTGGACTCGCATTCAGGATCCCAAATACCATGTGAAGACACATACTCAAAGCGCTTGCTATGAGGAACGCACCCATGTGTTGATTCTTAAGTACTGACGAATACCTAATTAAAATGATTTAATGTGTCTGTTTCTCACTCTTCCTGCAGTATGTGACCAAGACGGTTGAAGTGGAGTCGGCTCAGTGTAAGCAGGCTTTAATGGAGACTCACACCCGTAACCAGACGCTGCAGGAGCAGCTGGGTGTGCAGAGACAGCTCCTCAGAGAGCTAGAACAGCAGCTCCACGAGTCCCAGAGAACCAGCGGTCAGCTCCGCCAGCAGGTATCACTGTCACTTCCCGTACCAGCCGCTCTGATATATTATTAGCATTTTGAGTGACCTGGATTGTCATGTGACCAAGTGCTTCACAGATCTGACCCCGTTTGTGATGACCGTGGTGATCTGTTGATATCACGTCTTCTCAAATCCCAAGCGTTTTAATTAAAAGATTAATAGGGCCCTATGATATCCACCCCACCCCCACCATTTTTTTTTTATGTTTTGCGTTTTCATTTTTAATAATCCAACGGATGTATAATCAATTTAATTCATAAAACTTTAACTTTTTAGCAATAGTATTTCCCTATGAAGTGTTTTTTTTTTTTTTTTTTTGTCTGTTTTAACTTTTCTTGATTCTGTTTCTTGATTTAGTACTAAATAAAATGCTACATTTATTATCTAACTAACAATTTATTAATCTTTTAATTTTCTTTATTTGGCATAGTGCTGCACAACAGAATTCTACTTTTTAAATTAAAACATGGATGAAAAGTTGTGCTTATTGTGTGGTATTCTGTAAAAATTGTTTTATTAAACTATATTATTACTTTTGTTATTATTTTGAGAAGTACATGTTACTGTACACTAGTAATATAATTCATAATTTCTGCAAGTTAAACAATTTTTTATTTTTTTTGGACTGGTTGGTAAGACCTTTCCATTTCTGTGCGTGTCTGATGATAGTTTTCTCAAATTAAATGAAGCGACTGTCAGAGCAGCTCTGGAGATGAAGTCCTGATATTGTGAGACAGCAGATGCTGAAACACCACGAGGGTCACTCATGTTTGATCATATGTAGTAGACGAAACTGCGCCACTCATTCACACAGAGACACTGCAGACTTTATATTTCGCGGTTTAATATTCAGACACTACTCCATATCGCGATTTGATTAAATTTACAGACCTAATTTTATTTATTCATCCAACTTTTACCAGATTCCGTAACATTCTGCACTTTTAAAGTCCATTTCAATGACTGGATTCCATGAATCTGGTTTACGGCCTCTGTGATTGCGGTGTTGTGGAAGAGCAGGTTAACAGCTCTCTCTCTTCACTTGCGTTGCAGCTGAGGATGGACCGTGGCCGTCTATATGGTCTGCTCTCCAAGGCGGTGGGTGGGGGTAGCACGGAGGTCACCCACAGGCTCTCCAAGGTCGGCCAGATTACTCTGCAGCCAGGCAGGGGTCAAAGGTCAAAAATGTGTTATGGGTCAGATTGCAACTTTGATTATAGGAAATTCTTTTTAAGCACTAATTGCAAATGTAGATGCTTGTTTGCTGATGCTCATTTTTGACCTATGAAACCCTGAAACTTAGCAGAGTAACTAGCTCACATCCTCTTCAGGGTCATAATTAGTGTTCTTGCAATAATAATCCCATGATCTACTGTGAAATAGTTGATGTCACCCCGTTGTGTACTGCAGATGTACAGTATTAATGGTGTGTGACCCCCAGATGCCTTTCCCATGTGTATGTGACAAACAGCCCCCCGACCCCACAGGTCTACTTTCACTTAAATGCATTAAATCAGTCTTCCAAATGACTGTGGTCAGTAGTAGACGACGTCTTTAATTCTGGTGGTGTTTGTGTTGCTTTGGGCAGAGATGTCAGAAATCATAACTGGCTTTACTTGAAGGTAGAAAGCCGGTTTTCTCTGTGCATCTGTGCTCATCTGTTATGTGTACATCAGGGGTGTTTACACTGACAGTGACTCTGATATAGTTGAGTACAGCTATCATCAACCAGTCATAGAGTGAGTTGCATATTTAATCGCTGTCGTTGTAAAAGCTCCTTTAAAGGGACAGTTCACCCTAAAATCAAAATAAAGTTTACTCAACCTGATGTTGTTCTAATGCTGTATGCCCTTCTTTCTTTTATGGACCTCAAAAGGAGAATAAAAAAAAAATATCCTGCTTGCACTTGTCCTGATCATGGCAGTGGATAGCGCCCAGCATCAGCTTTTTAAAAATGACGTAAAAGTATTACAAAATGACCCCATACAACACATGCTGAATATATTCCAGGTGTTCTGGGGGTATACGATAGGGTTTGGTGAAAACAAACTGACATTTTAATGTATTATTTAACAAAATTCTTGACCTTGGTCGTTGGTCTTCTGTGCACGGCTGCACGATGTGCGAGTTCGTGGAAGTTGTGAAATCAAGATGAAAAACACGACATGAATTGCAACGCCTAGAAATCCCCCAAAAAGTGTCAGTGTACTTTCTTTCCAAACCCTATCGTATACCCCAGAAAACTGGGGCCCAGGTGTGGCATGGGATCATTCTGTGATACTTGTGCGTCTTTTTTAAAAAGCTTGATGCTGGATGCTATTCGCTACCTTTTATATGGACAAGCCTTTATATGGACATTTTGAATTGTTAAAAATGTTCCTTTTGTGGTCCATAAAAGAAAGAAGGGCATATGGCATTAGAACACCAGGGTGAGTAAATGATTACTTAATTTTCATTTTAGGGCGAACTAACACTTTAATTAGTAAATTACCTTATATGTAACTCCTCATGTAAAACATTTGCTGTTTGAATAGAGCTTATGACCTCAGTGTAACCTCAGTGTTGACCTCAGCATCAGATGTGTTGACAGCTCTGTGCGTGTGTGTGTGTGTGTTAGATCCTGGTGTATGAGGGTGAGATGGAGAGAGCTCAGGGTCAGCTGGAGGCAGAGATGCAGACTCTGGAGGAGGAGAAGAACCGAGTAATCGAGGAAGCTTTCATCAGAGCCGAGAGCGAGATGAAGGCCGTCCATGAGAACCTAGCAGGTGAGACAGTGTGTGTGTGTTTGAGTGAAGCTCATGAAACTTGTCATGCCCAGGTTGTGTTTCACCCTCAAATCAAAAAAGAAACGAGTAATTATAGTGTCTTTAATGAAAACAAAGGCCGTTAGGGCCTTTTAATATCTTTTGCATTGTGACATTGTTTTGCATTGAGGCTGAATTGTCATGAAAATATAGTTAACAATTGTTATGCATTACATGTACTTAGTAGTATAACTAACTCTAATAAATTATTATAATTATACATACTAAACACTAAACCAAACCCTAACCTTGCATGTTTTTAATTAATATTACTCAATACTTATTTGTGTAAAAAAAAAATAATAATAATAAATAAATAATTTGTTGTGTATTTTTATTTTTTTAATTGAGGCAGTAAAAAAAAAGATATACAAACTGTAAATACATATATGTATACATAATACATAAATGCATATATATTTACTGCCTACATTTTTCTTGTAGTGACAATTTCTTACCTTTTTTTCTTCAAATCAAAACTGTGTCCATGCCTTCAATATGAAATATGAGCCTCTTATGCATCGACCTGAGAAAAAAACCCTCCTTTACACTTCTCATTAGACAGAGACTTTTACTAAACGACATCACTCAGGGCTTTTAGTCAAAACTGTGCTCATCTGAAGAAAACCTTAATGAGAATCACCATTTGAGAGGAGTATTGGAAATGACAAAAAGTTGCTACAAAAAACTGAAAAATTTACTGAATTATCATTAAAAATAATGTCGCAAATTCTCAAAAATATTTATGGTTCTTAAATAGGCTTCATTTATGTTTTATATACTTTTCATACAGTATATTTTAATTTGATCTTAAGCAAGTCTTTTGATCTTGTGGTGAAACATGAACACCACGTGTATGACTGAATGCACATGCGCCTGCCTGCCTCTGATGGTCTGTGTGTGCAGGTGTGCGGATGAACCTCCTGACCCTGCAGCCGGCCCTGAGAACCCTCACCTGTGATTACAACTGTCTGAAGAGACAGGTGCAGGACTTCCCTTACATGCTGGAGAAAGCCATCACTGAGGCCAAGCAGGAGGTGAGACCACCGCATACAAGCACACAAACACACCAGCCTGACCACAGACCGGACACACTGCAGCCAAATTACAATTGCTTAAGTTTATCTTAATATTATATTATAGTATGAAAACAAACTGTAGCATTTAAACTGAGATCTATTTGCTAAATATTTTCAAGAGGCATTAATATATACCTTTTTTATAGTTATCTAAACACCCCTTAAACCCACACACAAAAATCTATTTAAACTGAGATATGTAACTGAGGTATTTTGAGTTTGCATGCTACACCTGTGGTGGGTGTGTAATTGTAAATGTCTTTGAGTTTTGTTACCATTCTGTGTCCATCATCTGTTATTTCCAATATGTTACTCACCAAGCATAAAGCATAATAATGTTTTATTTCACATGTATATAGCTATTTGGTCTGACTCCGCAACCATTACAGCTTAGAGGAAACATTGTTCACGCCTGTATTTAAATGTGGTTGTCACCCCTGAAACTTTTCAGTGTGTACGTGGCTAAAGATTTGAGCTTTTTCTGTGATTACAGATCTGTCAGGTGATTGGAGAGGTGAGCAGTGCCAACCAAGAACTGCTGCGGAAATACAAGCGGGAGATGAATCTGAGGAAGAAATGCCACAATGAACTGGTGCGCCTTAAAGGTGAGACCTGGGAAATGTGTCTGGGATGCATTATCTTCAGAAAATGTCTAATTTCTTTGAATCAAACTACACATTTACATTCTTATTAGGAAGACTTTATCTTGTTTTTCAGGAAACATTCGTGTGTTGTGTCGCGTACGCCCTGTGTGTGCTGGAGAAACCGATGCTGCTGACACCAAAAACCTAGTGACCTTTGACCCTGATGACGATGCTGTTCTCTACTTATCCAATAAGGGCAAGCTCATGACCTTTGAACTTGACAAAGTCTTTACCACTCAGGCCTCTCAGGAGGAGGTTAGTGCCTGAACGCATTGTTTCTCATCTGGTTGTATTTCCTCTAGCAGTTATTATACAGTCTCCTCTCTTGTGATTGGACAGGTGTTCCAGGAAGTGCAGTCTCTGGTCACATCCTGTATTGATGGCTTTAACATATGCATCTTTGCTTACGGGCAAACCGGCTCTGGAAAGACCTACACTATGGAGGTATATTAACTGCATAACATCTCTTCTCATTGTCTGTGGTGTCTGTCCCTTTCATATTTGTGAAACATCTAATCGTTGCACATTATTAAAGTTGATACATACAGTGCAGTAGGTAAGATTGTTTTAATGTTTTTGAAAGAACTTCTGCTCACCAAGGCTGCATTTTATTTTATCAAAAAATACAGTAAAAACAGTAATGTTGTGAAAAATTATTACAATTTAAAATAACGGTTTTCTATTTGAATATATTTTAAAATATTCAATTTTCATCATCACTACTCCAGTCTTCAGTGTCACATGATCCTTCCTTAAAAAGCATTTCTCATTATTACCAATGTCGAAAGCAGTTGTGCTGCTTCATATCGTTGTGGAAACTGATTAATTTTTTTCAGGATTCTTTGATGAAAAAAGGGGGAAAGACTATAATTTATTTAATTTAATTTAATGTCCTTGTTGAATAAAAGCGATAGTGTATGGATGTACAGTATATCAGTACTATATTGGTTTTCGGCCAATATTAGACATTATTTATTATTATTATTATTTAATAACACTGGTAAATGTATAATTATTTGAATAATTATTCATACTGTCCATCATTATAATGTGTTAGCTACATTTAAAGGAACACGCCGACTTTTTGGGACTTTAGCTTATTCACCGTATCCCCCAGAGTTAGATAAGTCCATACATACCATTCTCATCTCCGTGCGTGCCATAACTTTGTCTGACGCACCCACCGCTAGCCTAGCTTAGCACAAAGACTGGAGGTAAACGGCTCCAGCTAGCCTATTGCTCAATAAGTGACTAAATAACTTTGCTGCCGTACCATGAGTGCAGCGGCGCAATTATATTACACAGCGCCTGAAAATAGTCCCCAGCACGCTCTCTGTTGTCTAACTCTGGGAGATTCTGTGAAATAAGCTAATGTCCCAAAAAGTCTGCGTGTTCCTTAAAAAAAAGTTTTATTTCATAGTAAAAAAAATTAAAATACCATTACATTTAAAAATCAGTCATTTATCGATTATCATCTGTAACATTGGTTATCAAATTTGAGTGCCTAATGTGTAGTGCACTCATGTCTCTGTGTGTCCTGTAGGGGGTCCCTGAGAACCCTGGCATTAACCAGCGTGCTCTGCGGCTGCTCTTCTCTGAAGTGTCTGAGAAAAAGCCTGACTGGGACTATAAGATCACTGTCAGCATGGTGGAAATCTACAATGAGACACTTCGGTGAGAAAACCAGGCACAAGTAGAACCACACTGTGGAAGTGGGACGTAGAATTTGATGAGGAAATGTTTTCTAGATGGGCTGTCAGTGTGACGGCTGTGAGCACGTCACTGCAGACACACTGCAGCATATTCTGCACTCTTATATAATTGTCCCAGTGTCACTGTGAAGTTTGTGTGTGCCACAGATTCTGCTGGTCAGCACTTATGTAAAATCAGATTAGATTAGAATCTCTCAGGCCATCTGTAAGACATAATCAGATCACATATCACGCATCCAGTTCTGCTGGCCCTGTCTGTTCGTCACGCTGTCCCTCACTTTTCCCCTCCTGCTGGGTTGTATAACTCAGGGTTCTGATTCTGCTTGCCTTTGTAATATTAATCTGTGCCCCAAATTCATATACCCTAGTAATCTTTCATTAAAATAACTGATTCTTGCAGCAACTGAATCTTTTTTGTTTTTCTTTTTTTTCCTCTGACGCGTTTATTGGCATCGACCTTAGATCGACCAATAGCAAACCACAACCATCCAATCAATTCCCAATGCTCAAAATCAAGTCCCACCCTGAATTTTTTTGTTTTGTTTGAGAAGCAGTTTCACTCAAATATGTCACAATAGAGAAAAGAAACTTCAGTTTTATGCCAACTTCAACATGAACAGATTGTTGTTGAGTTTCAGCAATGCTTCCTAATACTGCAGTTAGTTCAGTTTTATTCAATTGCATGTATCTGAACCTGTCTTTAGGAACCTGTTGGGTGACAATCCCAATGAGAAGCTGGATATAAAGATGTGTCCAGACGGCAGTGGACAGCTGTACGTGCCAGGACTCACAGAGTTCACAGTGGAGAGCGTGGAGGACATTAACAAGGTGAAAGCTCACCGCATCCAAACCGCCTGTCGTCACTCCACGCTTGAGAACCGGCTTTAGTCCAAATAAATTCCACGCTTGAGAACTGGCTTTAGTCCAAATAAATTCATGGACTTCACAAATGTAGGAATATAACATTAGATAACAAAATGTGGCCACACTTTATATTAAGCGTCTTAAACTACTATGTACTTGCATCATAAAAACATTTGGTACAGTGTACTTATTGTGTTAATGTATTGCAAAACACTTGTGCTGCTATTGAGGGGAGATACAGGTACGGTTAGGGACTGGTTTGTGGTGAGGTCTAAGGGTGGTTTAAAAGGTTAGGGAAGGGTCAACAGTGTAATTATAGATATGATTACATTCATTACAGCTGTAATTACATGCAGGCAATTTTTAAATATAATACACTTTTTTATATATATATATATATATACACTTAATTGTCCTTGTTACACTTTACATGTACTTGCAGTACTATAGTAATAATGACCCCACTTTATATTAGGTGGCCTTAAGTACTATGTACTTACTGTTTTCAAATTGTATTACAAAACACCTTTGCTGATATTGAGGGGGGATATGGTTAGGGTTAGGGACAGGTGTGGTGGTATGTGTAAGTTTAAGGGTAGGGTTAGGTGTGAGGGAAGTGTAATTTAAAATAATTACAAATGTAACTACAGAAATGAATTACAGACGTAATTACATGCAGGTATTTTTTAAAATGTAAGTACAATGTAAAAACATGTATGTACACAATAAGTGCATTGTATCAAATGATTAAGTAAAATGTTAGTACACAGTAGTTAAGGCCACCTAATATAAAGTGGGTCCGTAATAACAGTAAATTATGCATAATTACAAGCAACTAACTTTAGTACATGTTGTTAATTAATATTACTTAGTATTTATTTGTGTAATTACACAACAAGGACACCTTAAAATAAAGTGAAACCTAACTTTGTAACACTTTAGTTTAGAGTCCAAATCTCACTTTTAAATATTTGCTTATTAGCATGTATATTACTAGGATATTGGCTGTTTATTAGTACTTATAAAGCACATATTAATGCCTTATTATTCATGACCATATTCTACATCCCTTAATCCACCCAATACCTAAACTCAACAGCTACCTTACTAACTATTAATAAGCAGTAATTAAGTCGTAGTTAATAGATAGTTAAGCCGCGTTTCCACCGAAATTACCCGGAACTATTTGTACCAGGAACTTTTTTCCCAGGAACTTTTTCTCCCCCAGACCTGCTACAATCTGCGTTTCCACCGCGGTCTAAAGTACCGGGGAGATTAGGCTAATTAGTCCGGTGACGTGGGAATGCGCGCGACTGCTTCTCCCAGTTACCGACGGACAGTAATCACTTATGCGCGATACTGTCTGCAACAATAACAAGTGTAGGAGATGCAAGCAGCGCTGCTTTTGCTGATTATGTACACACATTACCAACACTGTTTATTTAAACGTGCACTTTCACCTGGTTTGACCATTTTAATGCAAAATGGGATGATGGGCAATCCAAAATCTGAATGTGTTGTAATAGCTCAATTCCAAAACAAAACATTTTCTATAAAAGGATAATGAGGTTTCAGTCAGTCATGACAGATGTGTGAAAAGTTAATTGAATGAAAACAATAGACTGAATTAAGCAGTTGAAAGATTAGGTACTAGACTGCAAGTATTTTATTTTTTATCACAATAACATCTCTTAACATTCACAACAAAAAAAATTCACATGACTAGTATTACAATATGCTTCATTAAATGCATAATTTTAGAGACTTCTTCCTCAAATTTGAAATGAAGCAGGACCACACTTATGGCTTCACTTAAGTTGTGGTTATAAGTTATTATACTACATTCACATATTATACATTTAAAAATATAATATTTGGGTTTTCTAGATATGTTTATGTGCATATTCAGAAAGACTTGCGAGCAGCAGCCCTTTTATTTGCTTCCTACACTATATGAATACAATTAGAATGTGGTTATATAGTTAGAACGTGGAAATTAAATACACAGTGACATTTTACACATTTTACTTTATTTTAGACAGATTAGTTCTTACAAAATTAAAATAAAAGTGTACAAAGACAAATAAATTACTAGAACAATAAAATGAAAATATAAAATGTGAAAACAACAATATAAAAACAAAGTGTATTTTTCAGTAACCTTTCCAAGAGCTGTGCCAACATGTACAATATATAAAGTACAAGTGTGGTAGAGCAAATGCTTCATTCAAGCGGCTGGTCATTGTGGCTACTTCTTGAACGACTGGACAAACTGTCCAAGAACAGACAGAAACCCGGTCTGAAAGTCCCTCTGCTTTCTTCCGCTTCTGACTGGTGGAATGCCAGCTCTTGCCTCCTCATCTCTCCTCGGCCTGGCTATCCAGTAACAGCTGCATATATTGGTCAGGCTGTTCTTGTCCATGCTGCAGGACGGCCCGGCTCCTCCATGTCCCTCAGTGCATCAAAAAAGTCAGTCCTTTTCCCTAAGTAGAAAACTTGCACAGAAACACATGGAAATTAATACACAAGGCAACCATGAAACAATAGAAACCATCAATTAATTATTTAAAGTGTTTTCACTACAAATAATGAACAATTGTTTGGCCAGCTTGAACAATGCCCAGTGTGCAAATTTTATCATGGGCAATTTAAGTTTACAATTAAAAACAACAAAACCATTAAGGATTACACATCAGTTTTTAAATATATACACATTTTTGTCAGCTTTATAACGTACTGGTGACCGCGGGGGAAAACACGCTGGTCTCCGTTGCCTGCGATTCATCAGGGCCACTCGTTACGTCTGGAAAAGCACATGTCTGGAAAAGCACGTTGAAAAAAGTTACTGCAACGTGTTTAAACACTGCAACGAGTTTAATAGATGATACCAAGATGATATATTTACCTTCAACCCACTCGGATTCCTGGATGGTTTCCAACAACGCACTAGCCGAGTCTTTCGTTACCGCTGCCCTAGAAAAGGACGGTCTGTGTCCCAGCAACGCGTCCAGGCGGTCATACCACTTGTTGATACGCCGGTCGGAACCGCTCCGGTTGTTATGATCCTTTAATTTCTTGTAATCTTGTCTTAATTTCTTCAATTTCTCTCTGCACTGTTTTCCAGTGTGACTGGAACCGAGTCGATATCTTCAGGTAACGTTATACCTTTTCATTACGGGTTGCCGTTTCCAGTTCCCGCTGGATGTCCTCCTCCGCATATATGCTCAATAAAGCCTGAACCTCGTCGTCGGTCCATCGGTCGAATTTATTGTTGAACTCCATTGTTGCAAAAAAAATATTTACTGAACGCAAAACCCACAGAACTCACCTCGCAAAAGACTTGTAAATATGGCGGTGGAAAAAAAAAATAGCTGCGAGAGCTCAACCAATCAGCATGTTCAGCGCCCAAGTCCCACCCCCGAAAGTTCGGGAACTTTTGAAAAGTCCCACCTCGCAAGCAGGGCCGTTTGGAGGGGGAAATATTTACCCGGAACTTCATTTAGACCCTGGTTCCTGCGGTCGAAACACACCGAGTTCCCCCCCAAAGTTCCTGGTTCCGGGGTAAAGTTCCTGCGGTGGAAACGCGGCTTTAGTGAGAACTGGACCCTAATCTAAAGTGTGACCAATAACTTTAATAATAAATTACTACAAAAATAGCTAGAAAAGTGAGCGAATTCAACAAGATATTCAATATTCAGTGCTCCAGCGCAAGGTTTTGTCCTGTTAGACCAGCCTCAACCCATTTTAGCCTAATTTGTTATTTGTAACCTTTGACCCTGCAGGTGTTTGACCTGGGTCACATGAACAGGGCAACAGCGTGCACTAATCTAAACGAGCACAGCTCTCGCTCTCATGCCCTCCTCATCGTCACAGTGGCGGGTTTCAACTCTTCAACGGGCCACCGTACCTCAGGTACACACACAGTTCTTTTACACACAAATAATTGAAACGCAATTACGAAACAATCACTTGTCAATTGCAGGTAAGCTAAATCTGGTGGATCTGGCCGGTTCAGAACGTATTGCCAAATCCGGCGCCGAGGGCAGCCGTCTGCGTGAGGCTCAGTGTATCAACAAATCACTGTCTGCGCTGGGTGATGTCATCAACGCCCTGCGCTCCAAACACTCGCACGTGCCCTTCAGGAACTCCCGGCTCACGTACCTCCTGCAGGACTCGCTCAGCGGAGACAGCAAGACCCTCATGATGGTGCAGGTGTGTGATATAGAGGGGTCAGCAGGGTTATAATGGCACTCGGTGTGTGGAGAGAAGCTTACTGTAAATCTCCACACATTTTGAGTGATTTATAATGGATTTATGGGATAAAGACTGTACTTTGTACAGCATGAGCAGGCGCAGTATTTTAAGCAGTTCTGTGCACACACTCTCCTGTTGTTTTATGCTAATCGCCACAGAAATCACCTCAAATGCTAAAGAACTTTGTCATGATGGACTTCTGGGACTCAGTCTGTTGTAGTAAAGACTAAATGAAATAAAAAACATATTTAATTTACTAATAAATGTTCAGACCATGTCATAATTATAAGATGTCACAGGACATTCTACTCAAAGCTGTTCACGTCCTCAGATAAATTTTTGATCCTTAATAAAAACAATTGCTGATGAAACATGAGCCACATGGACAGGGAAAATGATGATATTATAGCTCGCTGTACACAATACAGGTACATAAAGCCAACATTATATAACTGAGAATAACATTACAGAAGTGCAACACTTTGTTTGCGGTGTCATGTTTCACATTCTCTCGGATGCAGCTTCTCACAGCAGTTAAACTGCGACGTTGCTCTCTATCTCAGGTGTCTCCTCTAGAGAGTAATGTCAGTGAGTCGGTGTGCTCTCTGAAGTTTGCTCAGCGTGTTCGGACTGTGGAGATCGGCCCCTCGTCCTCCTCACGACGCCAAGCAGAGAACTCCTCAACATCCTCCTCACCAACTCATGACAGCGTGGAGGTACACAATCACAACTATACGCATCCTCACATGTCCATGTCTGGAAAAAACATCTTTGAGATCTGAATGAAAAGTCTTCAGTCCTTCACCCACAACCTTTCCTCTGTAGCTACTGCAGTGGGCCACAATACACTCACTGTCCCACTTTCCCTCGTCTCCCGTTTATATTGAAAATATGATATGTGTAGGAACTCACATAGGCAACACAATTCAAATCCAATCTTTGGTTTGTCTAAATAAGTGGAAGATATAGCCGTGATAACCGTAAACCTCAGTTGTGCAGCACTTTGTTTGCTAAAAAATAAAAGGAATTGTTACATTTTCATTTGGTTACATTTAAAAAATATTAATTAAACCGTTCATTGTAAATTATGCCTTCATTTGAGTGCCAACATTTTTTATTTGTATCAAAACATAAATCCAGAAAAATGGAAACTGAAAAATTAAATCCTTTCATAGGGTCTTATTATTGTAAAGATGAATACATTATTAGAATTTTTTAATTGTGAATTCAGTTTATTACACATGCTTTCTGATTATAAAAATTGTATTAAACCATTAGAACAGAATCCAGAAAATGTGGAATTTGGGACAAAATAAAAGTGTACTTTTTTCTTAAACTTTTAATAATTTGTATATGTTTTCAATTAATTAGACATGCTTTTTGATTACTAAAATGTAATTTAACCATTAAATCCAGAAAAAATTAAATGGAAAACAACCATATTCATAGGGCCCTAAATTGGAACTTTTAATACATTTAAATAAATAAATTTATTTTTATTATTACAAAAATTTAATGTAACCATTAAAAATGAATCAAGAAAAAATATTTGGGGGGGAAAATTTCATAGGGATTCATTCATCACAAAATAAATGGTTCTTTTTGTGCTGTAGCTGGACTCTCCTCCTGTGACCCCTGTGCCCCTCCCCATCTCAAGGGCCAGCAGCGCAGGTTCGACCCTCTCCTCCACTTCCAAAACCCCCACCACCCGACGCAGGTCCCACAGTCAGCTGTCCGCAGGTGAGCCGAGAGAGCAGCACCTATAGTGTATATCTCTAAAGCCAATGGTCACTTGATGCTAAAACACCTTCTTATATAAGATTCTGATGGAACTTTTTGCAAATAATCTGATATAATAATGTCATAACAGCAGCCTTGATAAACATCTGACACAGTACATTGAGTACAGGTCACTCTGTGTGAAGGGGACGTTTGTTCTTTGCATTGTGACACTGTAATTGGTTGGTTTCCAGAGAGACAGGTAGACAGAAGCAGCCCATTGGTTGGGGACGGTGGGCAGGTAGGTGGGGTTTTCTGTGGTTGGTCGCTTGGCATGAAACGCTCAGCATGGCATGGTGCCCCACGTGTCACCTCGTCAATGCCCACCCATCTAACACAGCGCCTTTAACCCCAGGAAGCTTTGTGTGTGTGAATTGGGATCCGCTGTTGTTTTGTTCTTGTCTTTTTTTGTATCGTTTGGCCTTGTACAAGCTTACTGTATGTGTCCAGTTGATTTGTATCTGTTGTCTTGTGTAGTTGTGCACTGTATTCACTGTTTGTCTTTGTTAAATGTTTATATGTGTGAGAAAGAAAGTGGTGAAAAAGAGTTGATGTCTTCACCTACAGCTCTGCTTTTGATTGGCTGGGCTGCCCTGTGGTGGTGACAGAGGATAACATATTTTTTGTGACAAATGTGATTTCATTGTTATCATGCGAGAGTGAAAGAGTCACAGAAATGTTCAGATTACAGTAGCTCTGTTCCAAAACCTAGTGAGCTGCCCTGTTATACAGAAACACAGGAATCTAATTTCCATCGCACTGCGAAGAAAACTGGCCAACCAATAGGATTTCGCTTTTTTTTGTCATGTGCTCGGAGACGCTCCTGTTCCATAAAACCATGTCTCGGTGGCGCTCGCATATTTCTGGAACCACACTCGATCGTCTTCTGAAAGTGTGTAAATATTGTTTGTTTTCCTGCCTTCTCTGTGACAAGCGGTGTCAGCAACTGAAAGTTGTCCCATAAGCGCCATCTACTGTCAGAGAGTGAATCTGCATTTTTATTCTTGAAAGTAATTCCAACGATATGTTTCCATGTGCCATTATCATTATAGTTGTGTTGGGGACGATTCTTTTATATTTAGAAGGATTTTTAGAACTATATTTTTATCGTTATATTTATCATCTTTGGTGTGAAATGAAATATAGCGGTACACAAACCAGCACTGCACAACTTTGTGTTTCTGACACCTGCTTGTCATGGAGAAGTCAAACAACATTTACAGGGCTCAAATTTCGGCGCGGGTACTGCACATAATTTTACTCATTCCCGCAGGTTTAGCACTTTTAGGGCGGGAAATTCCCACAAATAAATTAGCTTGTTGGTTGAATGAGCAAATTAATCCACAGATTATCAGATCAAATCAGTGATTTGAAAACTTTCACTCACATCATCTGGGAGCTGCACACTGCGATACAAAACTTTTAAATTGACAAAAATGCCCGTCTTGGTAGTCGTGTTGTCCTAAGTGAACGTAAACAGAAACATATCAGTATATTGGATCTGTGCATTGGCTCTTAAAGCGACAGCAGCCTAATATACTAGGCCAGCTGCTGTCTGTCATTAATAATGTTAATCAAACAACAAAAGATAGTGAGAATTCATGTGTATTTAATTTAGACAATGAAACATTTGATTTAGTCCATTTCTGTAGTATTCCTGTACCTGAATACTGTTACTGTTAGACCTATCTGAGAACCTTAAAGTACTCTTTATTTCATTTGTATTTTTATTTTATTCTATTTATTTGTGCTTCTGCTTGTAATGTTTACTTGTCTTTTTTGTAAATTCAAGCTTCCTTGTGCTGCGCAACAGAATTACCCCATTGTAAAAACACAAATTTATGGAAGCTTGTTTCTGCCACAAAATAAAAAATAAAACAGATGATTGTGACTTTTTATCTTACAGTGATATAAAGTTGGAATTATCTTTTTAAATAGTTTTATTTTGAGGTGAAAACAAGCTTCCATACAAATACACAGAGTGAGCAAACATTTAGGTGAGATTAATCGGGGGGATTTTTTTATTTGAGGGGGGGTTGAATTACATTTGAGTCACCTAAGGGGGATTCCTAGCCTGGCTCCGCCCTCCTACATACTTCCACTCAATTTTCATTTTCCTTCTGTACTGCGTCTGGGATTGCGGTATATTCTTAGGTTTTCTCCGGTCCAATCAGCGAACAGAGGGAGTGTCTGAGAACGATGACGATGATGTTGTGCGCTAGTTTGAGATGACATACATCATGACCAAACGTTAGCGATTGGTTATGGCAGATCCAGAGTGTCAATGGGCAGATCCAATAGTTTTAAACTTCAACAGAGTACCCACCTTCATGGAAGTTAACGCTTGTCAATGGAGAGTGGCCAGACTCTCTGTACAAATGAAATGTACGAGAGACTGGTAGGACCAGGCTAGGAAATTCACCCCAATTTTCCAAAATGAAATTCAGGTCCTGATTTACATTTTTCAGATATTTGTATGTGTTCAGCAAAATAGTCATGAGCAACACCAAGTCATAGTTTTATTGAACACCAGACCAAGCTCAATTTAAGATTGAACATTGGTCTGGGGAGTCTGCTCTGTATTTTCTATTGCACAAGAGGCGCGATCAACGAGCATAATTCAAATTAGGGCTGCACGATTAATCGAAATCGAACTGCAATCGCGATTTGGGTTATGTGCGAATATGAAAGCGCAAAGGCTGCGATTTTAATGAAATAAATAAATGCCCAGCGTGAAGTGAAGAGCACCCAGTGAAGAGCGTGTCTGTGATCAGGAGTAAACGCTGCTCCGTCTAAAAGCACTGCGAGTTTGAGTCACTTATAATGTGCGTTTGAAAAAGCAACACGCGTCAAACATCTTCACAAACTAGTAATATGTTGTCCAACAAAATACGTTTAATAATATGTTTTAACTCACTTCATATCGTCAGTCAAGTGTTTGTGAGCTGATGTGGCAGACGATGCATTATTTTATGTCGATCAGCACTGCTTTATTATTATGAAAATATCCGAGAAGGCTTGAAGAACTCAAATACACCATATCTTGATGCAGTTGTGTTTATTGTCGTCATATTTAATCAAAGCGTTTCTATCTTCTTTTTATGCAGCTCTGCTAACTTGCATCACATTAGGGATTTCCTGGAAACTATTACTTCTCTGAGGGAAATGTGGAGTTTCTGCTCAAGGGCGCCCTCTGGCTTCCAGTGTGAATGAAACTTTTGGGCAAAAAATAAGAACTTTAAATACTTCTCTAAATATATGACAATCCATATGTTTTGCATCAATGTACAGGAGATGTTATCCCCACAGTGGATGCATAAGAGGCTCATATTTCATATTAAAGACATAGGCTTTAAGAAATTGAAATCACAGATAAAAAGCACAGATTTTTATAATAATAATATAATTTTTTACAATAAATCCTTAGCCTATGACTAAAAATCATTAGAAAAGTCTGTCTGAATATTAACAGGTAACCCAGCCGTTTTTTTTTGTAAAAAGTTTTGTAAAGTCTGTAAATTATAAATTTTATTATTATTGTTATATTTATTCTTAAATACTCTATTTTTGTTATTGTAATAGTAATATTAATGTTATTGTAATAGTAATATTTCTTGTTTTGTTAAATATTTTTATTTAGCAATAATAATAATCATACTAATTATTATTATTATTAGTCATATTAATATATAAACACAAAATGTTATATACACACTTTTCATTTGTAAAAATTAAAAATAAAATAAATTGCATTTTAAATCGCAAATAAAAAATAGTCCTTTAACCAATCAGACCACAAGAGGCGTGATCAACTGGCAATGACCCACCGCTTCTCTATCCGTCATCGTGTTAAACCCGCCAATAGCGTGCCAGGTGGATAAGCCGGTTTGTGATTGGTTCCCGCAAATGTGTAACAGAAGCTGTAGAAATGAATGTACAGGTTTCCAGACTGAGTTGCAGGGCGAAATCAAATCGCCGGCACATCAGGCTAGGTTTACCCAGTCTAGCGTCTCCTGTCCTGGCACATGACCAAAAACGTGGATCTTATTGGTTGGCCAGTTTTCTTTGCAGTGCAATGGAAAAGAGATTGGGAAAAATATAACTGTCGCAATGACCGCATGCAAATGTCTGTGTCGGTCTGAACCCAAAAAAGAAAATTCTGTCATTACTCACCCTTTATTTTTGGGTGAACTATCCCTTTAACAGCCATGAATTCAGATGTTTATCACACTGAATGCTCCACTTGATCTGAATACCTTTTACTCAATGCTCAACATTTCTTGGATCCTCTGTAAAGACTACATACAATGCTGCCTTTAACATTTGACCAAAACGTGATGTACCTTACTAGGTTTCTCAACAGAGCGAGTGTTTCTTTCTGAGTGAGTGACAAAATAACTAACTAAATCTTGCCGTTGTCTGAACCGTAAGACCAAGAGCTTTACAAAATATGGTAAAAATAGTGTGCAGAAGTTGTGAAATGGAAGATGAATCTTCTGTTGTGTGGTTTCCATTGCAACAGTGTGCTGTATAAGCCCTGTATTTCCTGGAAACAATCCATGAATTAGTCATGATTGCGTATGAAATTCCCACACTTCTATTCTTCGTTCATAGGACGAATGAAGATGACTGCGTGAGGAACCGATGAGAGCTGCCGTCCATCCGCCAAACCTCTCGACCAATCAGCTCCTTTCTCTGAATGAACCAATGAAAGACCTGCTTTTCCTTGATTGCTGGCGGGGGAGGAGCTTAACCGGCGAATCAGGGTTCATGTTGGGAACTGACTGAAGTGACGGTCCTTTCGATTGGAACGTCTGCTGTAATTTTAAGATGACGATACATGATTGAAAATGACGACCACTCCCGCTGACCTCTCGACAACACCTGCTGCCTCAAGACGAGAAGACCCTTCCGTTATGGCAAAGTGTTTCTGGGCAATAATGCACTTTATTCTAGTCTAGGCTGTTATTTGTAATGTTACGTAAATGCGATTTGATTTCTAGATGCTTGAATGTACGTGTGTGTGTGTATATATTCATTTGTCCGAGCAAGATTTTAATTTGTATTCCTTGATCTTGAAGAGATCTTGCTTCTTTTTTTTCTTCATCTTTTTTTTCCTGCAAGAACGAGTCAAACTTTCACACCCGATGAGCTTTGAACAATTCTGTGTTTAATAGTGGCAATAAGAAATAATGCAAATGCAAACTTTGGTCTCTCAGTAGCATTTTGTCTGTTTGTATATAGAAACTTGAAGGCCAATGAAAGCCCAGACTCCTGATCTATGCATGCGTTCAGTCTTCAGAGCGGGCGCTCCTTCATTTTAGGACAATCATTAGCAGTTTTTGTGCAGTGAAGTCAAACCATGGCGGTAAACAGTGTGCGCTGAACACGACGAGGATTAGATTTGTACATAGAATGCATTCCATGCGACTCCGCACTGAGCGAACAGGACGTCCTCGGTGGACGCTCTTCAGCTCTGTCTGGGGTCGCGCTTGCTTGTATTCACATTGGTGTATGTTTGTATGCAGTTTTGTTTTTGTACACAGTTTTTAATAAATGCTCCAAAGCAGTTTTGGGGAGAAATTAATCCTTTTGTTGTTGTTGTTTTTTGTTTGTTTGTTTTTTTCTTCAAAGAAATTACATTTGTTAGTCTATTGTAAGATTCCATATGACCTCTCTTATATCTGTTGGGCACATCGTTGTGGTTTATGGCTTTTGTTAAGGTCAGTTTTTTAATATGAAAATATCTGTCACTACATGAAGTCTCTTAGTGATTGGCTTAAAGGAACACGCCACTATTTTTGAAAATAGGCTCATTTTCCAATTCCCCTAGAGTTTGACCCTTTCGAATCCATTCAGCCGATCTCCAGGTCTGGCGATAGCACTTAGCTAGCATAGCTTCGCATAGATCACTGAATCTGATTAGACCATTAGCATCTCGCTCAAAAATGACAGGTGGGATAAGATAGTCCAGGTGGGAGGACAACGTGTGTGTGTGAAGAGTGATGATCGGCTCCCAAGTGAAGAAGAAATGGTTCGCGTTTGTGCCGTTCCGAATTGTGGCAACAGAATGTGAAAATACAAGAACTTACATTTTTGTCTTCCTTTTCATGACCTCGAGACTCCGCAGCTCCTCCCACCTGGACTATTTACATTTTTCCGGCTACAACTGAGTTCCCACGGGACTTCAGCGCGAGACTACAGCTTGCCGTCTAAAACACTATTTAGGTGAGTTTAAACAATGGCTAAGTTACTAAACGCATCGCGTTGTCATTTAAGGGGGTCATTTAAAGGGTTAGTTCACCCAAAAATGAAAATTCTGTCATTAATTACTTACCCTCATGTCGTTCGACACCCGTAAGAACAGGAACAGAAATGAAGATATTTTAGTTGAAATCTGATGGCTCTGAAAGTCATGGCTCAATGGTACTCTACACTGTCAAGACCCTTAAAAGGTACTAAAGAAGTCGTTACAAAGTCCATCTCACTACAGTGGTTCTACAATAACTTTATGAATCGGCGACAATAGTTTTTGTGCGCAAAAAAACCCTAAATAACGACTTATATAGTGATGACGATTTCAAAACAAGGCATCATGAAGCTTCGAAGCGTTATGAGGCCTTGTTTTGAAATCGTCATCACTATATAAGTCGTTATTTAGGGGTTTTTTGCGCACAAAAACTATTGTCGCCTTTAATTGTTCATGTTGGACAGACATTTTAATTGCATTTTGTGTCTGTTAAGAGGCACAAAGACTCTTTATGTACATGCCCCCATAACTGCCGTGTTAGCTGAGTGGGAGCTCTGGGCATTAACTGTAACAGCTCAGTGTTGCAAGCACCAATCCGGTTCGTTTTTTTTTTTCGACAGACAGTACACAAACAGTGTTGGGGGTAACGCATTACAAGTAACTTGAGTTGCGTAATAATTTTACTTTTTTCAAGTAACTAGTAAAGTAACGAATTTACAACAAAATATCTGAGTTACTTTTTCACATTCATTTGACTGACAGCTCTCCTGTACACATGTTGAGAAAAATAAGTGCAGAGGTGTTGTGTGTAAACATGATGGTTATTGTAGTTCTAGACTAAATGTGAGCATTTATTTATCTCACTTTATTCACTTTATTTATTCTGTACTCCTCAAAATGAATAAAATCAGTCAAATGCAAAATCAGAGTACTATGCAAACCTCCAATAATTAAATGTTAAATAAAACAACTATTTTTATGCATTTAATCTACCTTTTATATTTAATTTACCAATGTCTTGCTGCTGACCTTTGATGATGAAAATTACAAGATTTTTTGTTTTTATTGGTAAAACTTTTTTCTCCTGCATCCTATTCTACCATTATCCAGAATGGCAGCAGAGCAGAGCTGCGCCCTCTACTGTTCATGCGTGAATTAGCATTTTTACCTCAGCCTGGGGCTTATTGTTTCAATTTTGGTATGAAGAGGTCTTTACCGTTGCACAAAAATATAACTTTTTTTTGTTATAAACAAACCAAAAACAAGCCCAGCCCAGGTGAGAAAAAGTAACGCAAAAGTAACGTAATGCATTACTTTTCTTAAAAAGTAACTAAGTAACTCAATTAGTTACTTTTTAAGGGAGTAACGCAATATTGTAATGTATTACTTTTCAAAGTAACTTTCCCCAACACTGCTCACAAAGGTATAACAATCAAGATTAACTTAAAAATTCCCCGGAGTTCTCCTTGAAGCCTTATGGTTCTGCATAATTAAGGGCGTGGCCACTTTGAGTGACAGGTGGATTGCCGCTGCTGTCACTACTAGCGGTTTGTCTGCTGTCTGTTAGCTCCACCCACTCTACCTATTATCCGGGAATGATGCCAAGATGGCAAAGGCCGCACTTTAGGCTTCAGAAACCTATAGGTGACGTCACGGACACTACGTCCATATTTCTTTACAGTCTATGGATATTAGATATTAGCCTGAAAATAGGCTAACTTCCGTCAACATAACCAGCGTGACAACCTGCTTGCACAGAGAGTGCTGGGGACTATTTTCAGGAGCTGTGTAATATTATTGCGCTGCTGCACTCATGGTACGGCACAAAGTTCATTGATTATTACGCTGAGAGGAATGAGAGTATAGTTCCTAGCCATATCGGTCTAGAAAATCACAACTTTTAATTTTCTGTCGGTCTTAGTACAACAGGGTTCCTACAGGTTTCTTCAAGTTAAATTCAAGTCTTTTTAAGACCTTTTTAAGACCATTTATATAAAAAATGAATACCTATTTCGCGCTTCTCCTTTGCTTGAGGTCTGTGTTGTGTTGCAGTCTATGGTTGTGGTGCTGTAGCGCATGATCTTCATTTACTGAAGGCATCATGTGTTAACAGTATTTTGTACTGTGACCCGGGGCCGCGTTGCGTTCTCAATTATTGGTTCCGCCACTCTTTATTTATACTACGTTATTTAATCAAAATAATCGTGGTTGACAAATGAAACTTTTGAGGAAAAATACAATACGGAGAAGTTACATACAGCACAATTTTTAAGGCCCAGACATCAAAATTCAAGACTTTTTAAGGTATTATTTCCAAATTAATAAATTCAATGCTTTTAAGGCTTTTTAAGACCCCGCGGGAACCCTGTGCAAGATGTCAGTCCCACCACTGGCTGTTTTGATGCCCGAAGCGCCTAAGCGCGATCACTTTAGGATTCCCATGGTGGCGGCATTCGCAGAGATAGAGAGAGCATTTTCTTGTGGTGCCCCACTGAGCACTTGCACGATGTAACCACAGAAGAGTCGAGTTTTAAATAGGAAAAATATCGACACTCTTTGGTCATTTTTGAGCGAGATGCTAACGGTCTAATCAGATTCAATGATCTATGCTAAGCTATGCTAAAAGTGCTACCGCCAGACCCGGAGATCGGCTGAATGGATTCGAAAACGGTCAAACTCAACTGTATAACTCTAGGGGAGTTGGAAAATGAGCCTATTTTCAACTATTTTTATTCCCACAAGTAACAATTTGAATAAAACATGTTCATATAAGGACTCTTTGAACCACATACTGTATATGCATGTATACAATTATAATTTGACACTTTTAAATTAATTTGAATAATTTGATTGTTCCTTCCAAATGAAAACACTGAATGGACATCCTGAGAATTTAGTTTAATGTAGTTTATTATAAAAGGCTTAAAAGGTTTATGCTGTCACTTGACAAATAATATATACAAAGGTATTACAGTGCATATGATTTTTACACCAGCCATTTCTCACTCGTCCAAATTGAGAAATTAATTCAAGTTGACCATCTTACCATTTTGAAATGCAGGTATACCCAGTGCAATCAACTGTCCATATATGTAAAAGAAAAAAAAAGTAATAATAATTTGAAAAACAATTCTTATTTACAAAATGAGATGATCCAAAATTATCCAGAAACAAATCACAGTGTTCCCATGTCAAATACAATAATGCAGAACTCCAATATAAGTGCATATTTGTATGCATTCAGTAACGTTTGCTTCGATAATGCAGTACAGTCATCAGATCACCGCTGTAGTTGACTGACCGACCGGTCTGTATGTGTGTATATGTACAGTGTGTGTGTGTGTACAGTGTCTCAAATAGCAGACTGTAATTTGTTCATGTTTCTCTGATGCATACTGTGATGCCTGACCAGCTCATCTGAGCGGGCGAACTTCTTCTGACAGCTGGGCCAGCGGCACGTAAACGGCTTCTCGCCTGAGAACGACCAGAGAGAAAACACAGGAACACACTTTAGTGATGTGATGATGGAATCTATGCACGTGAAACCAATAGATCGAATGTTTTTTGAGAAGTTAAAAAAGGCGTACGCACTTGTTTTACCTGTATGAGTCCGAGTGTGGGTCTTAAGGTGGTCTGAGCGTGAAAACTTTCTTTGACATGTCTCACACTGAAAGGGTTTGACGCCTACAGGACCAGAGAGAGCAGGAGACAGAGAGACAGACAGCTGCGGTGGGCTTCACACACTTCATGAAAGTCATGGATTAATGGTGGGTGGGGCTATCTAATTATACAGCATTTGATTGGACAGAAGTTTGGATACACCCCTGAGTGCAAGAAGAGTCAGCAATGTTTTTGGCAAGACTGTGACTTATGTCCTAATACAGGGGTCTCCAAACTCGGTCCTGGAGGGTCACTGTCCTACAGAGTTTAGCTCCAGCCCCAATTAAAACACCTGAACCAGCTAATCAGTGTCTTACTTGGGCCTAGTAAAACACTGATTAGCTGGTTCAGGTGTTTTAATTGGGGCTGGAGCTAAACTCTGTAGGACAGTGACCCTCCAGGACCGAGTTTGGAGACCCCTGTTTTAATAGTTTAAGCTTTTAAAACTCAATACTAACAGTATATGTAATGAATGTTTCAGGGGTGCGTTATACTCTTAAAGGTATATTAAAAAAGTTCTGTCATCATTTACTCGCCTTCATGTCATTCAAACTCGTAAGACTTTCATTCATCTTCAGAACACAAATGAAGATCTTTTTGATGAACAGATTGAATTTAGACTTTTATTCACATAAACATTCATCAACACACACATCAGCTGAGGTAAGCGGAAGCTCAAGCATGTTCACTTGACGTTTGAGAACCAATGAGGTTCATTCTCGTGTTACGCATCACGTTTGAGCTTCCGCAAGAACCAATGAGGTTCATTCCCGTGTTACGCATCACGTTTGAGCTTCTGCAAGAACCAATGAGATTCATTCTCGTGTTACGCATCACGTTTGAGCTTCCGCAAGAACCAATGAGGTTCATTCTCCTGTTACGCATCACGTTTGAGCTTCTGCAAGAACCAATGAGGTTCATTCTCGTGTTACGCAGCACGTTTGAGCTTCTGCAAGAACCAATGAGGTTCATTCTCGTGTTACGCATCACGTTTGAGCTTCAGCAAGAACCAATGAGGTTCATTCTCGTGTTACGCATCACGTTTGAGCTTCTGCAAGAACCAATGAGGTTCATTCTCGTGTTACGCATCACGTTTGAGCTTCAGCAAGAACCAATGAGGTTCATTCTCGTGTTACGCATCACGTTTGAGCTTCTGCAAGAACCAATGAGGTTCATTCTCGTGTTACGCATCACGTTTGAGCTTCTGCAAGAACCAATGAGATTCATTCTCGTGTTACGCATCACGTTTGAGCTTCAGCAAGAACCAATGAGATTCATTCTCGTGTTACGCATCACGTTTGAGCTTCAGCAAGAACCAATGAGGTTCATTCTCGTGTTACGCATCACGTTTGAGCTTCAGCAAGAACCAATGAGGTTCATTCTCGTGTTACGCATCACGTTTGAGTTTCTGCAAGAACCAATGAGATTCATTCTCGTGTTACGCATCACGTTTGAGCTTCTGCAAGAACCAATGAGGTTCATTCTCGTGTTACGCATCACGTTTGAGCTTCAGCAAGAACCAATGAGGTTCATTCTCGTGTTACGCATCACGTTTGAGCTTCTGCAAGAACCAATGAGGTTCATTCTCGTGTTACGCATCACGTTTGAGCTTCTGCAAGAACCAATGAGATTCATTCTCGTGTTACGCATCACGTTTGAGCTTCAGCAAGAACCAATGAGATTCATTCTCGTGTTACGCATCACGTTTGAGCTTCTGCAAGAACCAATGAGGTTCATTCTCGTGTTACGCATCACGTTTGAGCTTCAGCAAGAACCAATGAGGTTCATTCTCGTGTTACGCATCACGTTTGAGCTTCTGCAAGAACCAATGAGATTCATTCTCGTGTTACGCATCACGTTTGAGCTTCAGCAAGAACCAATGAGATTCATTCTCGTGTTACGCATCACGTTTGAGCTTCAGCAAGAACCAATGAGGTTCATTCTCGTGTTACGCATCACGTTTGAGCTTCAGCAAGAACCAATGAGGTTCATTCTCGTGTTACGCATCACGTTTGAGTTTCTGCAAGAACCAATGAGATTCATTCTCGTGTTACGCATCACGTTTGAGCTTCTGCAAGAACCAATGTTTATGTTCGCTGATCAATGTTTATATGTGAATAAAAGCCTAAATTCAATCTGTTCATATTTCATCTCTTCCGAAATTTTGGATTAAACCGCTCAATTCATATGGATTTTTTTTTTTAAATCTCTTTATTAGAAAGATTTTAAAGATCTTCATTTGTGTTCTAAAGATGAACGAAAGTCTTACTGGTTTGGAAGGACACGAAGGCGAGTAATTAATGACAGAATTTTCATTCTTGGGTGAACTATCCCTTTAAAAATAAAGGTTCCAAAGGGGGCTTTTTAAAAAAATGTAATCTAAAGAACCTTTTGTGGAACGGATGTTCAAAGTTCTTCACGGAACCAAATATTCCAGTAAAGAACCTTTATTTTTAGGAGTGTAGCATATAATTGACCTCAAATCTAATGGATTAAAAAACTCCAATATTTATTTAATGTGTTGGATCTCTTTTGAAGAGCTGGGATGTCACTAACCTGTGTGTCTGCGCTGGTGTCTCTTGAGCTGGTCAGATCTGGAAAACCTGCGACCGCAGCCGGTGTAGTCACACTGATAGGGCTTCTCACCTGAACGGGACAGAGAACAGCATCTTTCCACAACTGTTCATCTTACAGTATGTGTTTAGAGGAATCCTGTGTGGATGAGCCTGTGGTCTCTGCAGCATCCACAAGGGGGCGCCGTTTAACTCAGCACTTCATTTTTTTCTAAGTGTCATAAGTCATACATTTATCTGTAACACTGAACATGCTATGAGGTCACAAATTAGGCCACTCCAGATGCTTTGGCAACCTTTTTTCCACCAAAATATGCATACTTCATTGGTATTAACACCAGTGACATCAAAAGAAATTGATCAAAAATGACAGACAGCCTCTTACAGTTTAAGGGAGATCAAATATTTAAGCACGATTGTTTTACTCTTGGATTATGGTGGAAACTATGGCTGCCATGGTGATCTTCCGTGATAAAAATAAAGAATATCAATAATTATATATAAAATTAAAAAACATATTAAATAAAATGTTCATTGACATATTCACTTAGCAGATGCTTTTATCCCAAGCGACTTACACCGCCATTTCTAATTAATTCTAATAATAAAAGAAATAGAAATAGGTTTTTGTGTGAATGAAAACAGTTACACTTTACAATAAGGTCCTGTTTGTTAATGTTAATGCATTTAACTAACAAGGAGCAATAGATTTGTTACAATATTTACATTACATTTAAAAATAGTTAATAAAATTCAGCTATTCATTGTTAGCCCATATTAGCTCAGGTGCATTAAACAAAATATTATTAATAGATACTTAATAGAACTTTTGATTTTAATAATCTATTAGTAAATGTTGAAATTAGCAATTTTCATTGTTCAACAGATCATGTTAGTTTGCACAAATGGAACCCTATTGTAAGGGATCATTTTTTTCGAATATTTTCCAAATAACATTTGTCCTGCACCTCATACTCATGACTGGAAATGGCGCCGGTGACTGTGTCATAATAAAAGTCCTGCTGCTCGCGAGGCGTGTGTTGCGTTCATCTTATTAACAATCCCTCCAGCAGCCTTGCTCAGCTCCCAAAACTTCGCATCATAAAACTACGCCTTTGTTTTGAATAGGCGACCCCTAGCGGACGGAAAAGTTACATAGTGCAGCTTTAATGTGTTTATTTAGCAGATGCTTTTATCCAAAATGAAATAGAATGTGTGTGTGCGTGCACTTTCCACACAAATCATTGTTGTGTAATCCGACTCACACTGTCACTAGAATAAAGTGAGACATTCCTGAGAGCTGTAATACAAACGTCCAGGGGTCTGAACAAATTAATTTGTTTTCTAATTTAAGTTCCTGCAATCGATGTCTGCCAAACTCTTATTGGACGTCTGAAAAAATAGATTTACATATGAATTATGACTTTGTTATGCATGTTGCATAACACTGTAGATCTTACAGTACCTGCTGCACTTTCTAAGAGAAAAAAAAGATCGGTTTGGATTGTTTGTGACCCCAAAGTGAAACTGGAAAATGGTGCATTTTGTATGGGCCGCATTCATCTCACCTGTGTGTTTCCTGCCGTGCATCTGCAGGTGGGACAGTTTGAAGTATCTCTTACTGCATCCTGGGTAAGAGCACATGAACGGACGCTTCTCGCTGCTCTCTGATGATTTAATGGAGGGAGTGATGCCTGGTACTCTCCGCACATCCTGCAGAAAGAAAGAAAAACACAGAATAATTGGCAATCAACAAACTCTATTTGCCAAATCTGCTGCACTTTTGAGCCCTTGTTTGTTTTAACTTCTGCATTTCCAAACCCCGCAGAAGTTCTGCATCTGAACAAACCCTTTTATCCTGTGGCCTGTTAAATATCATTTTATCTTTTAAAAGCCTTAATGGGAAAGCTTTAAAGTAAAGTTCTAAACATACATACACACACACACACACACTATTCTCTGGACAGTATCAATTTTCTAAAGCACTGATGGATGTTCCCTCATGCTAAACACACACTACAGACTGAAGCAGAGTCCGACTGTCCTCTTACTGAGACTATTTTATACACCTCGCCTGCTCCGGACACATACATCTAGTTCAGTCACTAAACTTTTGAGGGCGCAGGCTGATACATCCTTTACATGCAATCTACAAACAATCACGCCATTACCATATGCCACAAGCGGATTAGCCTCTGCTGATTCTGCAGCCAATGAGATTGAACTAGACATATTTTATGTTGAGCAAGCAGTGTTCGCTGTAGGCATGATCCTACATCAGAGTTCCTCTGAACTCCTCCACCTCCCCCAGCTCCACCTGCCTAAATCTGCTACAGGATTTATGTATGCGTATTCATGCGTTCAGCATTTTTTTTTTTCTCATACAAAAAGTATTCACGTTGCGTCATAACATTAAGGTTGAACAACTGTAGTCACATGGACTATTTTAACAATGTCTTTATTACCTTTCTGTGCTTTGAAAGTTGCAATGACTCTGTTGCCTACGGCTGGTTCATATATCCCTTTAAAGGAATAGTTCACCCAAAATCAAAATTAGCTCATGATTTACTCATCCTCAACTCATCCTAGGTGTATATGACATTCTTCTTTCAGAGGAACACAATCAGAGTTATATTAAAAATGTCCTAGCTAAATTTGAAGCCCCAAAAAAGTGCATCTATCTATCATATAACTGCTCCACACGGCTCCAGGGGGTAAATAAAGGCCTTCTGAAACAAATCGATGGGTTTTTGTAAAAAAAAAAAAAACACGTTATGGAGTAAAATATCTAGCTTCCAGCGGACTGCCTTCCGTATTCAACTAACGGAGAAAGTGTAAATGGCGCGACGTTGACGTTGGACATAGCGTAAGCGGTTTGAATATGAAAGGCGGTCTGGTGGAAGCTAGATATTTTACTTTATAAATTTTTAAATATGGATGTTTTTCTTACAAAACCCATCGCTTCGCTTCAGAAGGCCTTTATTAACCCCCCCGGACTCGTATAGATTACTTTTATGCTGCTTTCACACCAGTGATGCGCGGGTCAATGTATAAACAACCCGCACCCGACCGACGTTTTCAACTAACCCGCCCGCAACTATATTTATAAAATATTGTACCTGACCGGCATTTTTTAAAAGTAGTAAATGCTCATCGTAGCGTCATTGGGCCATTGAGAAAATGTTTCAGACCCTGACGGGCGCGCTCAGAGGTGCAGCGGCGAGAGAAGCCCATCCTTTTCCATTTCAGCTGTCTAGATACATATTATTGATGAATGCGATTATTTATGTTTCGACCCTGCTTGAAGAATTCATCAGCAGGTAAACTGAGAGAAGGCCCAAACTGTTCTTTTTCTGTTCATTTATTTCGTTTCATTTTCTTAACAATTAAGATGCTGCATGTGTTTATCCAGTCGAAGTGTGCGTCTCTCCCCCGACTTTCCTAGCAAAAATCCCGCCCCCTCTCAGAAAATATAAAACTGACTTTACTGAGCTATATGCGTTTAAAGGTAGCCTATTAAAATGGTACAATGGCAATGCTCAGTTCAACGTGTTGGGAATTCGGGCATTTTGTCCCGCGTCAGCATTTATTCAACACTCAACATTCAAAAGGTAAATAAAGATTTATTGACGACCCGAATATCATAAAAAATATTTTTGGAAAATATTTTTCAAGCAGGCTCCTGATTGGTCAACGCGGTGCGAATTGACGCCAAAGTTAAAAAAATGTAAAAAGCTTGAATGCACAAAAAGCACCACTCGCGTGTAACACGCATATCGCGCAAGACGCACAATTCACACAAGACGCACAATTCACACAAGACGCACAATTCACACAAGACGCACAAATCGCACAAACTGGACGCGCAAATGAGGCGGAATCGCATCCAACGTGCCGCAGGACCTCCAGACACGCGTCAACGCGCCTTTCCATTAACTTAACATTGAAATCACTCGCTCCTGATGCTCTATTGGCATTTGGTGTGAACGCAGAATTATGATAAATGGATGCATTTTTTTGGACTTCAAAGTTTGGGCTGCCATTTACTGCTATTATAAAGCTTGGAAGAGCTAGGACATTTTTAATATAACTCTGATTGTGTTCGTCTGAAAGAAGAATGTCATACACACCTAGGATGGCTTGAGGTTGAGTAAATCATGGGCTAATTTTCATTTTTGGGTGAACTAACCCTTTAACATTGCCATATTCATTAACATGCCAAAACTACTAAGAGAGTTGCCATGATTGAACTCATGATCTTTTTCCTTCTCAGTATTCAACAGGCCTGACTAATCAAACACCCTTTTACTCTAAACGTCATGCTTGAGGTGAGGACTGTGTGCTCGCTGTCCTGGCCTTGGACTCGATGCAGAGGGGGAAGTGTGTGTGTACGTGACCTTGAGCTGAACCTGAGTGTGTGTTGAGTGGATATTTATCCATTTGAGGCGTTAGACTTAATACAAACTTTCATTAATAATAATTATCACTAATAACCCAATATTACACATATGTGCACCTCTGTTCAAAAGTTTGGGGTCAGTAAGAAAAGACTTTTAAAAAGACTTTTATTCAGCAAGGATGCATCAAATTGATCAAAAGTGACAGTAAAGACATTTATAATGTTACAAAAGATTAGATTTTATTAAATGGGGTTCTTTTGAATATTCTATTCATCAAAGAATCCTGAAAAATATCACGTTTTCCACAAAAATATGAAGCAGCAACTGTTTTCAACATTGATAATAATCATAAATGTTTCTTGAGCAGCAAATCCTCATATTAGAGGGATTTCTGAAGGATCATGTGACTCATAAATTACATTTTAATATATATTACAATAGAAAACAGTTCTTTTCATTTTTAATAATATTTCACAATTACTGTTTTCACTGTATTTTTTATCAAATAAATGCTGCTTTGGTGAGCAAAAGAAACTAACGTTTGAATGGTAGTGTATAGTGTTTATAAGACATTATACATTTCATAATATAAAATGTATAAACATTATATATTAATAAACAATGTTTATTTATTTGTAATATAAACATGAATGTATATATTATATCATAATTGCATTATACACTGAGCCAGGTTTTTTTACACTGTCACTGTGTATATAATTTATATCTTCATTCATGTTTTTGTAGTAATTTTATGATTTTATATGTGTGAACATCATGTTTAATGTTTATTATGAGCAATAAATAATAATTCAGTGCACTTTATAATTATATTATTGTGAGAATACAATCTGTGTGTGTTTGAGTGTGTGTGTGTTTTGCTGTCACCCACCTGTAATCCTCTGAACACACCATGTGTGTGTATGTGATACTGGGTGCTGCAGCTGTACACCATGGGAGCGGCTCCTGAAGACGGATCGGCCTCATAACTGCCACTGTGACTGGACACAAATCCAAAAACAGAGACCAGTTACGCTCAGCAGATAAAACAAGAGCACTCGTTTCCACCACGGAATAAAAAAACGGTTTATCTTGCAGATCAGAATTTATGACTCGCAATTGCGAGTTTATATCTCACAATTCAGACTTTTGTTCGCAGAATTTTGAGATATAAAAAGTCAGAATTGGGAGATAAAAGGCATATAATAAAATGACTTGTATGTTTTATTACGTGGTGGGAACAAGCTTCCATAGCATAGCACATGAACCTAAAACCAATAAGATTTTCCGCACAGAAGATCCAGAAAGGACAAGATCTGAACATGTTAATGATAGCTCTGCTATATATGAATCAGCTTTTCCTCCTTATTAACAAAAGGATGTTGTTATAGCCAGAAATGACTGTAAAGCTGCCGCAACTGTCATAAATGATAGCGGAGGAGGACTGTTCGTTTGAGGGGGATCTGTAGTGTGGGCAGTAACGGATGAAGAGCTCAAGACCTATAAAGCTTCTTCTTTGTCTGACTCACTTCACATCTCAGACTACACAATCAGCCATTGCTGGTCCAGTCCTCCCACAGCCCATCCATTCATCCGTTCAGAAGATAAACACCCGTTGTCATGGCAATGGGTGTAAGGAAGGTGGATACCAAATCTTTTATCTGGACAGCTGGCATAAATATTCTGTCCAGCATCCCAGTCACCTATTCAGTGGCAGAGTTCATCTGCCTTCCTACACAAGCACACATACACTCAATCACTCAAAAACAACCCCAAATTCTCACAATGCTGTGGGACTTCCCCTCTGCCCTTCAGCCAGTCTGGATCTCTTCATGTTACATCTCTCTCTGTCTTACACACACACACACACACAAATGCCCCTTCAGCAGACCCAAGGTCAGACACTCTATCTGGGTTGGACTGGTTGGCTGTGCTTTTGTTTCAAAGTGCAGTGCCACATTAGAGAAGAGTGCAGACGCCAATAGGAACAGAGCACAAGATGACAGAGATCACGAGATGAGAAGAGAGCTGAGGAGG